>NC_056737.1:330442485-331042485 GCF_019279795.1 Protopterus annectens
CCTAACTGAATCTATAAAGAGTTACTATGCCCTAGAAATGTTCTTACAGCAAGGCAAGTGCAGAAGGTGGTGATGAGTGGATGTTCTTGTTAGGTCAAAGACAAAGTACAAAATGTCCAGTCTCTCTCTGAGACAGTTCTTAAATTAATATCAAATATTACTGCTGGGTTAGCTTGGATTACATCACTTTTTGTCACCTGACTTTAGTTCCCAAGCTACCCCCCATTATCAGACAGTACAAGCATTTTTAGTATCTCTGTGAAAAATACATCTCTCAGATGTTTGCAGATCCTGAAATTCATAAAGCAATAAAACACTTCTGCATCTCAAACCTAGTAATTACTTCTCTTCCAAGACAATACAAAAACCTTCTAGCTCTAGACAATGTGCGTGCTACACTGAAACTGAGAGATAACTTTTATAGCACGATTGTAAAACAATTTCAGCTTATTTTCTTGACGTTTTGCAAACTGACCTTTTATGTCCCAGTTTCTACTGTTAAAACATATACAGTTACATAATTACAGTAGTTTATATACATTTCTATTCTAAGCCAGCAGGGCATGCTGTGGTTACATTTTAGCTCAGTACATAACATACAGTTCTGTATAAAGCGTATCAATATTCACAAATGACATAGAATTATTTACAAAATTCCAGATAGCTGGGCTGCAGTGTGACAATTCTTCCCCCCCCAAAAAAAAAACTCAGGCTAGTTTTTCAAGTGACTCTTGAGAAACACTGCTTGAGAGGGTTGAGCCTATCTGGGAATACCTTACCCAATCTGCATTGGCATTGCTAACCCCCACTCCGTTAGTGCACTGTCATATCATATGCTTGCAACCCTAGGCTCCACCTTTGTAACTTGACATTTTTCTGGCTGACCTGATGTAGTCATGTTAAGGGAGTGTGGTCTGTAACTAAAGTGAAGGTCCTTCCATACAGATAAGGCTGACGTTTCTCCAGTGCCAACACTGGCTGGGCATTCCTTTTCTACAGCTGCATAGCATTCCTCCCTGGGTTGAAGCCTACGACCGAGATATACCACTGGGTGCTCTTATCCCTCTGAAGAAACCTGACTAAGTACAGCCCCCACCCCATGATTTGAAGCATCCACCTGCACAACAAATTCTTTGCTGTAATCTGGACTGGCTAACACAGGGGTCTTCCCAAAGCTCCTTTAAGATTCTGGAATGCCTGCTCACATGCTGGGATGCACACTACCTTATCTGGTCTGTTTTTCCTTGTCAGGTCTGTGAGGAGAGCAGCTATGGTACCATAATTGGAGACAAACTATCTGTAGTACCCTGCTGTCGCTAAGAATGCCCTCTCCTGTTTTCTGGTAACAGTGAGAGGCCATGCCAGAATGGCTTTCACTTTGGCAGGTTCTGGCCTGATCTTACCACTCCCCACTCTATGTCCCAGGTAAGAGACCTCTACCATACCCACCTAACATTTGCTGGACTTATTGGTCAACCCTGCACTCTGTAGTCTGCCCAGCACCTCCCTGACATGCTGAAGGTGCTCTTGTCAGGAATGGACGTAGATGGCAATATCATCTAGGTAAGCAAGGGCAAAATCTCCTGCTCCCACTAGGATATGATCTACCGGCCTCTAGAAAGTCACTGGAGCATTTTTCGTCCCAAAGGGCATCTTTGTGAACTCATACAAGCCAAAAAGAGTCACAAAGACCTCTCTCTAGCACTGGGAGTCAAGGGTGCCTGCCAGTAACCCTTAGTAAGATCACTGATGGTAAGATACGTAGCTCCACTCAGCTGCTCTAGGGCTTCATCTGTCCTAGGCATGAGGGAAGCATCTGACTCTGTGTGACTATTTCACTTCCTGTAGTCCACACAGAACCTGTGCTGCCATTCTTCATTGGTACCAGCACCACTGGGGAGGCCCAGAGCCTGCTGTCCTCCTGAATTACCCCTAGTTCCAACATTTCCTGTATCTCCTCCCTCAGAGTCTGTTTAACTTTCTCAGGCACCCTATAAAGGGCCTGATTAATAGACCTCTGGAGTCCTGTATCCACATGGTGCTGAATCAGGTGGGTGCACCATGGCTTCCCAGTGAACATGTCCCCAAACTCCTGTAACACTGCTCAGATTTCTTGAACCTGGGCAGGGGATAGCTGCTGGGACATTGCTACCCCTGCCACTGAGGAGTCAGTCTGAGCCTTACTGAGGAGATCAGTCTCCAGATCCCCCTCGGACTCCTCCTGTCATCCACTCCAAATACTCAGCACAAGGGCCTCTCTATCATGGAAAGGTTTCATCATGTTAACATGGTACAATTTATGCCCCTGCCTTCTGCCTAGCAGTTCTACCACATAGTTAACATCACTGACCTTCCTTACCACTTTGTACTGTCAATCCCAAGCTGCCTGCAACTTATTATGTCTGACAGGAATGAGAACCATTACCTGCTGCTCTACAGCATAATCTCTGGCTCAAGCATTCCTGTCATACCAGACCTTTTCCTGCTGTTGGGCTTCTGCCAAGTTCTCCTGGACCACGCCCATGAGCTACCTGAGCCTTGTCCTGAAGTTTAGGATATATGCCACAACAGACTCCTTGTGGGATTCACACTCACCCCCCACTCATCATGAATTAAATCTAGAGGTCCCCTCACCTTATGCCTGTACAGCAACTCATAGGGTGAAAAACCTATGGATTCCTGTGGAACCTCTCTGTAAGTAAACAACAGATGGGGCAAATATTTGTCCCACTTCCTCTTAAACTGGTCTTCAAATGCCTGTAGCAGCATCTTGAGTGTAGAGTTTAATCTCTCAACAAGATCTTTAGTCTGGGATGGTAAAGGAGTGGTCTTTAGGTGCTTCACCCACATAGTGCTTCCACAGACAAGCCAGCAGTTCTGACATGAAATTGGCATCTCTGTCAGTCAGTATTTATTTTGGGAAACCTACCCTGCTGAAAAACTTTAACAAAGCATTTGCCACCTTTTCTGCCTCGATGGAGAACAGGGCCACCACTTCAGGGTATCTGGTAGCATAATCTACAACCACTATAATATACTTTTTCCCCGCGGAACTTGGGGTACTCAGCAGCCCCCCAATATCCATAGTTAACCTCTGAAATGGCTCATCAATCACAGGCAAAGGCATCAAAGGAGCTTTCACCTTGTCTCCTGCCTTGCCTATCTTTTGGCACTGCTCACGGGTACTGCAGTACCTTGATACATCTCTAGAAATCCCAGGCCAATAAAAGTTCTGCATAATATGTCTGACCTGCAAAGGGAATATCACTGGCTATGGCTAGAAGTGACAGACAGTAGGCTCTGGGCACTACCAACTGCTGAATTCTCTCATCCTCTAGCCCTCCCTCAGGGGTCCACTCTCTATACAGTAACCCTTTGTCCCAGTATACAGATTCCCACTTCCCTTGAGAATCAAGTTCCACACTAGCTACCTCTCTCAAGCCTTGTAATGTAGAGTCTGAGAGCTGAGCCTATCTTAGCTCTCTCTTTGTAAACCTTCCCAGTTCCCCTTCCACAGGAAGTCTGGCATTCTCTGACAGCGATGCCTCACTGTCAGCCCAGGTACTACTACTCACCTCTGCCCTTGCAGTCACTCTGTCCAAGGGAACAGCAGTACCCACAAGCAGCTGTGGCTCACCTTTAGTCTCACTGCTACAGGGTAGCTCCCTCACTGAAGTAACCATTTCACCAGTCCTGGCTTCAAGTGTATGGTCTATTTGGGTCTCCCCCAAGCTACCAGACCCACATGCTTGTCTCCAAGCCTGACTGCATGTAACTGCATGCATACAAGGTACTGCATTATCAAAATCATTCCTTATCATGACGTCTGCAGGGACAGCCTCAATCACACCTACTTGCTGTCTTCCTTTTCTTCCTTCCCCCTCCCAGTCAAGGTGAACCCTAGTCAAAGGTATGTGGAATGGGGTCCTTCCTAAACCTCTGACTGGAGTAGACTGCCCAAGCAAGTAGTGCTACTCTTTAACCATTGCAGGCTTCACAATGGTTAGGTCAGAGGCCATGTCTGTCTTAGCAGTGGCTTCTTTCCCATCCACTAAGATAGGATATAACCTCTTGTGGTAGCTTGGTACCCTCATTGTCTTGAGATAACTTAATGCTGGCATTCTGTCATTCTCACTTACTGGCTCTCCCACCTTTTGCTCCCCACCTTGCCTATATGGACATCTAAATGCTACATGCCCCCACTGGGTGCATTTAAAACATTTAACCCTTGGTCCTGGATGTGTACCTGGACTAGTGTGTTGAAGGAGTGTTGAAGGAATTTTTAACTGGTTATTCTGCTCTTCAGTTATTCCCACCCACCCGCCCTGTTTTTGTTTTGGTGTTAATCTTAGTGGCATTGAAACTGCCCGCCCTCAGCCTGCCTCTGGGCCCATCTCATTTGCTCACTCAACTGAGTGCAGTGAGATCATATTCTGATTTCAGGCACTCCTACTGTGTACAAAGAGAGCATCTGGGAAATAGAAAAAAAAAAATTAAGCTTATTTCCTGCCTTTCTTGTTAAGTGGTACAGACTATTTGTAGGCTTCTGAGCCCCAAGCCCTTCTGTGTTTGAGGGAAGCCTTCTAGCTTGTTTTTTTTTTCTTGTAACTAGCCAGTTTTCTAGTTTCAGCACTCAAATCTGTTTCTTTGATCTCAGCACTTGTTCAGAAAAAAAAAAAAAAAAAAAAAAAATTTCATCTGCTTTTACTGTACTTGTGTTTTACCTACTTCTTTTACTTTTGCATCATCTTAAAATACTCAATTGTATTTATTACTGCTTGGTGTAACTCATTCTAAGCCTTTTGGTTTAAACACTTGGGCTTCGGACCAGTTAGTTGTTTTGCACTGAGAGGTTTGTGGTCTGCACTGTTGTGGCAGAACAGGTAGCTTACATCCTTCTAGGTTGAGAACTGCTGATTGAGGGCTCAGTGTCTGTTATTCTAAAAGTGTATTAATTCTGGTTTAAGCACTTGGGCTTTCAAGCCAGTTATTTTACATTAAGAGGGTTCGTGGTCTGCACTCTTGTGGGAGGAGAGGCTGGACTCTGCCCTTCTGAGCTGGGAATTTCTGGTTAAAGGCTTATAGTGCATGCATATCTGTACTGTTTCTTACTGAAGTTGGTGCGCCTTGTTTGCTGTGGCATAGACTGGATTCGGGCCTGCTGGATCTAGCTTTGTTTGTGTAACTTGAGCACTAATCCAGACATTCTCTAAAGTATTCAATGGTATTTATTACTGCTTGGTTGTAACTTGATTAAAGTGTAGCTATCATTCAAGTCTTTTGGATTAAGCACTTGGGCTTCAGACCAGTTGTTTTACATTAGGAAGGTTTGTGGCAAGCACTGTGGTGGCAGGACAGGTAGCTTTCATCCTTCTAAGTTGGGAACTGCTGATTGAGAGCCCAGTGTCCAAGTGTATTAGTTCTGGTTTAGGCACTTGGGCTTCAGGCCAGTTATTTTACATTAAGAAGGTTCGTGGTCTGCACTCTTGTGGGAGAAGAGGCTGGACTCTGCCCTTCTGAGCTGGGAATTTTCTGGTTAAAGGTTTATAGTGCCTGAATATTTGAACTGTATCTTACTGAAATTGGTTCACCTTGTTTGCTCTAGCATAGACTAGATCCAGGCCTACTGAATCTGGCTTTGTTTATATACTTGTTGTTTGTTTGCTTGTTATTTCCTGGAAGCTAATTCACCTAATACGCAACTTCTCAGCGCTTCTGTGGATCACTAGTGATATCTGCATTGCTTACTGTACTTATTTCCTTGTTTCACTTGAAAGAAAGTTACTGTTTGTCGTTTGTGCATTTAGTTACTTGTATCACATTGCACTCAAGTTACCTGGCACTTGCTCACTAAAGCAATTATGTAAGTCAGCACTAAAATTAAAAGCACTACACCCTCACTCCCCACTGGCCCTTGTTTTCAATTAAGGATTTCCCAATATTATTCTAGCATGTCCAAAGGTCAGTTGTCAATCTCCTCTCCAGTCCAGCTGGTGAATCTGGGAATCTTGAGGCAATGTTATAACTGCCTCATGTACACAGACAACCCTCTCCTCCTCCCACATAACACAAATACTTGAGAGATGCAGATATTTAGCCAAACTGGAGGCTGAGCTCTCTCAACTCAGGACTGGCAAGACCAGACAGGAGGAGAAGGCAACTACACACACCACAAAACCAGCCTCACATAATGCTACCACTCCACTGAATCAAACACATAAACACACAAAGACATACTGGAGGCTCTGAGTAAAAATTTACCTAAACAGCAGAGGCCTCCAAAGCAGACACCCAAACAACTGCTACCTCAAGACACCCCACAAGCAACACATAAACCACAAAAGCAGTGTGCAAAGCAGTCACAGCCCTTAAGGCCAAATACAACACCAAACATACTTGTCATAGGTGACTCCATAGTCAGACACACTGACGTCCCACTCACCAGGCTGAACAAGGAGAGGGTCACAGTAAGCTGCCTATCGGGCGCTAGAATCCGCCACATAACACAAGCACTCGGGTCACTCCACAGCAAGTACAAATATGACACAGTCATTGTCCATGCTGGTGTGAAGCGACCTGAGACGTACCTCCCTGGACTGCATGAAAAGAGACATAGAGGAGCTCTCTGATTATGTAGCCCAGGCAGGTATGACCCTAACCCTGAGCAGTATCCTTCCTTCACCAAGAATGATGCCACAATATAGAGACAAGATGATCAGCTTTAACAATTGGCTTAATGTCTGGTGTCATTCAAAGGGGATCCAGTGTCTGTCTGCCTGGGATGACATGCTTGACAAGCCACGCTGCAAGGGACGGCTTGCACGTGTCAGCCCTGCGATTCCGGATAGTGGCTAAGGCTCTTGCCACCCCCATAGTGCCTTTTTAGGCAAGGCTCAAATTCTAAACCTACCACCCTAGAAAACAAAAATGGGAAGAAATTGAGGGTAATGCTGCTCAATGCCAGAAGTCTAAATCTCAAAATGCACGCACTCGAGGCCCTTCTCAGTATGGAGAACATCGATGTCTGTGCTGAAACTGAAACCTGGTTCAAGGCTCCTGAGAGCACCCCGGCACTATTAGGTTTTACCTCATATCATGCGTTCCGGCCCCAAAACCCGGACCACTCCACAAAAGGAGGGGGTGTATCCATATTCATAAAGGATACTCACACCTCCAGGTTGCTGGCAACGCATGAAGCTTCGGAAACCATCCAGGTGCAACTAACAATAGGCAAAACTGCTCTACAAATTGTAGCATGCTACAGGCCACCCTCTCAAACTCAGGAACCCCACACAGCCTTCCTGAAGACACTGGAGGGTATAAATGTATCTCCAAACACCATCATATTGGGTGACTTCAACTACCCGAATATAGACGGGGAACATTACTCAAGCCCTACTTTCTAGCCCAACGGTTCCTGGAGTTCATAAATTCAAATGCCATGGAACAGCTAGTCACTGTTCCCACGAGAGGAGAAAATATACTAGATCTCATTGTCACAAACATGGGGACAAAATGCTCCACACCGGAAGTATATCCCTCATTGGTGAGATCTGATCATAAACTAATCTCACTGGAAATCCACATCCGCCCCACCCCAAACAACAAGACCATAGTGAAGAACTTCTCTAAAGCAAACTTCACACTACTCAAGACTGGTGTGGTATCCTTCAAGGCCCCTGAGTCAGAGGAAACCACAACCCAAGCTGCGGAAGCCCTTACAAATGCCTTCTATAAACACCTCCAGGACTGCATGGATCAGGCAATCCCAAATAAAACCAAGACTCTTTCCACAAAGGGCAAACGTCCAGTCTGGTGGACCCCAGCCATTAACAAACTTTACAATAAGAGGAGAAAGCTATTACATGATAGAACAAAATCCATAAAAGGAAGTCACCCCTGATCATTATTAGTAAAAATACGAGCACTCATAAAATCAACTAAGGCCAATTTTGAGAGAAAAATTGCCATGGATTCAAAGGACAATCATAAGACCTTTTCAGCTATGTTAGGAACCTGGGTGGAAACTCACAGATATGCTCAGAATTAGTCCAAAATGATACAAAAATCACTGAACCCACAGACATTGCCAACATACTGGCAGACAGGTTCAGTGCAAACTTCACCCCTCTCCCCTAAAGGAGAGATAACTATCCCAGCCAAGTGTAGCCTCCCGGACATCTCAAATGCGCAGGTGAAAGCTGCTCTCTCTAAAGCTAAAAACACAGCATCAATGGGACCGGATGGTGTCCCCGGCTGTGTGCTACACGAGCTAAATGAGGAATTAAACCCGCACATAAGGCAGCTGTTTAATCTCAGCCTTACCACAGGATACGTGCCCAAGGAGTGGCGTACGGCAACTGTGGTCCCACTCCACAAAGGTGGCGCCTCTACGGACCCTGGTAATTACCGCCCCATAAGCTTAACAAGTCTAGTCTGCAAAGCTATGGAGAGGATCATAATGGAGCTCATAAACAAAGATATAGGGACTTGCAGACATTGGACCCGACCCAGTTTGGCTTTGTCAAGGGAAGATCATGCCTTTTGAACTTGGTCGACTTCTTGAAATAGTCACCAAGGCCATTGATGAGGAAAGGCAGTCCATACAGCCTACCTTGACCTTGCAAAGGCTTTCGACACAATACCCCACTCGGGTATTGTAGAAAAACTTACCAGCTTAAATGTAAACCCATATGTCACAAGATGGGTTGCAAACTGGCTTAAGGACAGAACCCACAGGGTTAGAGTTGCTGGCGCTGTGTCAGACTCCAAGCCAGTCACAAGTGGTGTCCCACAGGGCTCGGTCCTTGGCCCCTATTGTTTGGCATCTACTTCTCAGAAGTACAGGCCAACATGGGAGGACTTTGGCTGACAAAGTTTGCAGATGACTGCAAACTGGGCCATAGTGGAAAGTGCATCGGACACGGATATCCTTCAGAAGGGACTCACGGAAACAGATAGCTGGTGCCAGAGCCATGGCCTGAAGTTAAACGCCAAAAATGTATAGTCATACCCTTCGGGAAAAACAAGGTAACCCCAAGCTACCATATAGGTGGCAATCCACTAAGCACAGAAGAGGTTATCAGGGACCTGGGGACCCAGGTTGACAGTGGCCTTTCTTTTGACACTCACATTGCTAAAGTGGTTAGAAAGACCTTCTACATTGCCCACCTGATCATGAAGGGATTCACATCCAGATCTAGTGAGGTCATTGTTCCCCTGTACTCTTCACTTATCAGACCAATGATCGAGTACAATGCCCCATTCGGGATGTATCTCACCCGACATCTGCAGCAATTGGAGAGACCCCAAAAGTTCCTCACCAAAAGGATAAAGGGACTCCAAAATCTGTCATATGCTGCCAGATTGAAGAAACTCCAGCTCTATTCAGTCGCATACCGTCTGCTCAGAGGTGACATGTGCCTGACATACAAGGCCATGTCCAACCCGGAATTAATGGACATGCTCCACCTCAAAAATCCAAATCCACCAAAACCACTAGAGCAAGCGACTTAAACCTTAGCACGGATATAAATAGGACGTGCTGGAGGGATAGATTTATCACTCAGAGACTCCCTATGCTGTGGAATAAAATCCCGGTCCATGTGAGGCAGAGCACCTCGCTGACTCTGTTCAAGAGAAATCTAGACCTGTGGATGGGAGATCGTAGGTTTACCCCGGGAATCATCTCTGGGTCACTGCTGGACAGAGGCACAACAAACTAATGGGCACAGTATTTTTTCATATAAGGGGTGGCGTAAGCCACAATAATTTGGGCTAGGCTTATAAATGCCTTAGGGCAGATAGCCTAGTATAAACCTATGAACCTATGAACTAGTGGCTTCCCCTGCTACCGGCAGACTCTGTTGGGGCAGTCTGGGCTGCCCACCATGGGTTCACTTAGACCCATGAGCAGCACTGGGTGTCCCTTTTCTGTGCAGTGATGCCCTACTTGCTAGGTATAAGTCTCCCTTCGTTCCCAACTCATCTGAAGTATTGCATTGTCTATCAGCTAACCAGATTCTCATGTCCTCAGGCAAAGTGCTAAAGGCTTGTTCCCTGACCAAAAGGTCTGCCAGCCCTTCAAAAGTGGTGATCTGACACCCACCTATGAAAATAAGTGCTTAAGTTCAGCAATATATTCAAACACTTTCATCTGCCCGGTGTTTATGCTCATGAAACTTTTTCTTATAAGCTTCAGGTGTTAACTTAAAGCATTCTAACAAACAATGTTTGACTGTGTTATAATTTAATCAATCAGTATCAGACAATTTAGAAATAGCAGTTACAGCTTTACCATGGAGTAAGGGGGTGAGGAACAGTACCCAGAGCCCTTAGTCAACATTATACTGTTTACATATCCTTTCAAACATATGAATGAAACTATCAGAATTATCCCCCTCTGTATATTGCGGAAGAAATTTACTGACCTTTGTTGCTTCTGGGGTTTGGTTACTTCCATCCCCATTACCTCCATGACTCTGGTGAAGAGTTAGCATCTCCTTTTCATGTTGCCTCTGCCTCTCATTCTCCTCAGCTTCCAGGTGTTCAGTTTCTCATTTTCTTCATCCTGCAGATGTCACAGTTTATCATTTTTCTCAGACTCCAGATGTTACAGTTTCTCATTTTCCTCAGCCTCTAGACATCTCAGTCTCTCCAAATGCTTGGCCTCCAGCTCAAGTCTCTTTAATTCCAGATGAATTTTTAATTCCTCCGTGGAAAGGTTGAGTTCTCCATTTTCTGAGACTTGTACATCTCCAAGGTCAGCCTGGTTGTCCTCCTAATTGCTGGTCTGCAATGCAGCTCTGCCCAAAGCTACAATCATTTCTGCCTTAGTAAGATTGGCATGGACCAGTCCTTTAGCCTGGCACATCTCAGCCATCTGGCTTTTTGTCAGCCTGCCATACTCCTCTGCTGACAAGCTTGCTTGCTCTCCTTGACTAACTAAGCTAACAAAAAAATATATAAAACAATTGTGATATGAAACTCTGAATGAACATTGCATTGCTGATTGAGAGTACAAACACCTTCAGTGAACACTGTACACAGGTTACAGGAATTCAATATCCACACCACTACAAGCCAATTAATATGTGTTGTGGCTATCCCACCACAGCAAGCTAATTAATATGTGACGCACCTGCACTGGCCCAGTAATTAAGGAGCATCATCTTCACAACAGTGGGCAACAGTGGGGAATGTACACATTGGGAGGTTGACAAGTACACAAACAGTAGAGTGGAATTTCCCTTAAGAGTCTGGGGCTGGTTGCTCCCTCTTTCCCCAGATCCCTAGTAAGACTCCCCAATGGCACAGCTATAGGGTTGCAATCACAGCTGAGTGGCCAAGCCAAAACCTCCAACACCCTCTCTATCCAACCAGTATTTTGTATCCCTGCCCAAGTAGCTAACACACATACTCTTTGAGGTTTGGTTTATATACAAACACACACACATTCCTGGGAAAGGCTGGCACAGGTTTACTAGCTATGCCCCCTTCTGCCCAGACTTTAAGATAATTTCCACTGTCACCAACCACTCTTATCAGCTACTTTTAAGAGCCTTAACAAAGGATGTCCAGTCCTATTGTGTAATGTTACTATTATCCAAATGGGAGTCTGACCAAGACTTGCAACGCTATTTAGGAGTGACCTGTACAGTGTCAGCAAATACATATGCAAGTACTGTAAGAGCTTAAATATGTCTCACAAACATCAGTGACAAAGATAGGCTTAAATATATTTAATAATAAATAATAAAAGAACAAGACAATACTCAGTAAAGCAACACAGTAACTTCAGAGTTCAAATTACAGGAAGTATTTAAAACAACAGTGCAGGACAGTCTCAAATACAGAAAACATCTAAACTAATGTTTACTATATTCCTAACTAACTCTAAAAAAGGTTACTATGCCCTAGAAACTTACTTACAGCAAGGCAATTGCAGAAGGTAGTGATGAGTAGATGTTCTTGTTAGGTCAAAGACGAAGTACAAATGCCCAGTCTCTCTCTATGAGAGTTCTTAAACTGATATCAAATATTACTGCTGGATTAGCTTGGATGACATCATTTTTGTCACCTGATTTTAGTTTCCAAGCTACCCCCATTGTCAGAAAATACAAGCATTTTTATCATCTCTCTCTGAAAAATACATATCTATCAGATGTGTGCAGATCCTGAAAGCCGTAAAACAATAAAACACTTCTGCATCTCAAACCTAGTAATTACTTCTCTTTCAAGACAATACAAAAAAAGTCTAGCTCTAGAAATTGTGTCTGCTACACTGAAACTGAGAGATAACGTTTATAGCACAAGCATAAAACAATTTAATTTCAGCTTATTTCCTTGAAGTTTTGCAAGTTAACTTTTTATGTCCCAATTTCTGCTGTTAAAACATACACAGTTACACAATTACAATAGTTTATATACATTTCTATTCTAAGCCAGCAGGGTATGCTGTGGTTACATTTTAACTCAGTACATAACATACAAGTCTGTATAAATTATATCAATATTCACAAATGACATAGAATTATTTACAAAATTCCAGATAGCTAGGCTGGCAGTGTGACACCTTCCTCAGTGGCTTGTGTGCCATTCTGATGGATGTCATGAGCCATGGTTCCAGTGCATAACCTGCATCACCCAGTAGATGGCTTTCTGGAACATCCCCCCCAGCAAACCTTGTGTAAAGCTGAAAGGTGTGCCATATGTGTGAGTCATGGTAACTGCCTGGACTGAATGCTCAGACATTGAGGATGATCTCTCAGGTATTACAGACAACCTGGCAGTTGATTGAGTAGACCTCCTTCCTGTTGATGTATGTCCTTCCATGTTCACCAAGTGGGGATTTTATTTCTATCTGAGTGCAGTCTATGACCCCCAAAACTTCATGGAAGTGTGCTACAGCATAAAATTCCTGCATTGTTCTTGCTCTCTCCTCTCAGGTGCGGGTAAAATAGATGTACTCCCTTTCATGTTCTAGCATAGCATGAAGACATTGGTGCAATATTCCAGAGGCTGCTGCCTGTGACAGTACTAGTATATCCCCTGTGTGTCTTTGGAATGTATCAGTAGCTAATATCCTTAATGCTACATATACCTTAATTTCCACTGGTATAGTTCTCATGAATTTCCCCTATGTCTGAGGTGAGCTCTGCAGAGGTTGCAGAGTTCCTGTAGTGCTTCCCTATCAACTGTGTATAGCTCTAATAATTCGATATCATGCAGTCCATGACAAGTTAAACTGGGTCTGACCACCCTTCTTCTTCTTGGCCGAGGTCTATCAGCAGCAGCAGCAGTATAGAGTTCAGCCTGTTGCACATACACAAGAAAGAGAGCAGCATGTTTTTCAAGTGTGATGGTGCCTGAATTCCAGTAGGTTTGGGAGTTTATAGCAAAGAGCTACACTAAGTGTACATGATTACTTTATAACTTCCAGCATGGCTCCGCCATCGTGTATTGGATAATTAGCATGAAATTCAGCTAGTTATGCTTTTATTAGCATACTTTGCCATTTAACTATGTAAAAGCTGTTTAATGAATGCAAAATAGTGAACTATCTGTGATGCGCATGCAACAGTAGCCTAATGTGCAACCATTCATGAATCCAGCCCTAAAAGATAAAAAGGCTAAAAGGATAGTAGAAGTTGTATGTGTTATGAGAGGTAGTGTATATCGGAGTTTCAGATGAAGGTAGTCTATATATGGTGTAATTTTATTATTGTGAATATGTTTAGCATAGTCTCCTTGGGTTTCTTTGCAGGGACAGTTGCATAGCTTGGCTGTTTAGGCAGAGTTCAAGGAACCCCCTATATGGTTAGAACATTTAACTGTAAAGAGAAAGTATTTTTGTTCTTATCATAATGGTCTGATTGGATGAAGTAGCTGTCCCTGTATAGCTGTGTATTTATGTGGTTTGTGACTGATATACTGCATTGTTTTGAGCTGGGAGAAAGTTAGTTTTTTTTTTAGATTGAGTCATTTTAATTTATTTAAGACCTCACAGTGATGTATTTGGCTGTTACGATTTCTGTGAATTTTGTAGTTTTATTGTAGGTTCTTCCCTGTTTATTTATTTGGATGTTTTGTAGATTAACTAATATTATTGAACCATATAGAAGGACTGAGAGAAGAAGTGGTTTAGCTGCATGTTACTGGAACTGTGTATAAAGCACCTACACAACACCCAATCCAATAATGCCATACCTCAGATGCAGACATCTTCGTGCTATGAACTACATACCAGATGCTGTCTGTAACTGTCCATTTGTTTCTTGATCATGATCTTCTGTTATGTTCCATTCCCTCATCTCTTAGCCAGACCTCCATCTTTCCCCCCTCAACATATCTTCTCAGTCTTGTACTTGTGCTGGAAAACTTCTTTTCAAGCTCTCCTTTCACGGATCACTTTGCTTGTGAAACACTATGCTCCCATCATGTACGGGCACAAGCAAAACATGCAGCATAAAAGAGGAAAGTGCATGTATGTAAGTGTAACACCAACAGGTACCTTTTCCTCTTCTTCCTCTATCATGTTTATTGTACCTTTATCCACTTATATGCCTCTGTCTTCTGCTATCATTCCATTGTAGGTTACATCTAATCTAGCTATCTATTGGCACATGGACTTCATGTTTTCAGCCTTCACTCCTAACACTCCTGTTCTCATCTATCGTATCTCTTTTTCATTTGTGCCTTGTATACCTCTCAACTGTCCAGATTTTTGCTACATGTTTTTGGCCTGTTCCTCATACAATTTGAGGTTTTCTGGCAAACCACTGGGGATTGAAGTCACTAAATAATGGCATACATTTGAGTTACAGACTTCATATCCTTCAGGAAATGCATGCTAACACAAAACCTGATATTCTAGCACCTGTCTAAGTTTGTAAGATCAGTATTTAAAATTTGTCCCTATTTTTGTCTCCCCCCATAATTTTTGGCTTTGTCTAGATAGCTTGCACTAGGAGGTTAAGAGGTGTGGTACCTTGCACTGTGTTAATTCATTTCTCCTTCTGTGACTATGTCTATTTCGCCTCTACTTGCCCACTCATAGTCTGATGATTGTTTACATTTAGCAGTGACCATTCTCTTATGGCTTCCCCCTACATCCATTTACCCCTCATATAATCTTCTCACGGTCTCCTTCCTTCTTTTGGCCCTCAACTCTTGCTCTTTTTGCTTTCCTCTCCATCTATTATGTTTTCTTTCATCATCATTGTCATTTGACTCCTTTTTCTGAAGACTCCTTTGTCACCTATCCTTTCTTTAGATATACTGGTAAAACTTAGCCATCTTGCATCCCCTTTCCTCCCGTCTGAGTTTACAACATTTATTATTGCACTTGCCAGCACATTCATATCTTCCATTGTCACAACATTTGCCTTCCCTTCAAAATTGTTTCATCTGGTGATATTACTCAGAAGATTTGGCCCATCCAAATTCTTTTTAACATTGTTGGATATACCAAGTGGATCATGGCCCCTTCTTGCCTCAGATGCCAAGCACCCATAAGTAACAATTTCCGTCTAAAGAGCTTTTGGGGTGCTTAGCACTCAACTGTTTTTTACTCTGCATCCTCTGGGTATGTATTACCAGATCGAATGTTTAGGTTGTTGAATACCTAAACATCGAACTGGTAATATTGAAAGACAAAAACTATGAATGGTTGCTTTCACGCAGGGAAAGAATTCCCTTGGCCGTTATGTGTATTTTGAACTTTTGTCCAATGTACAGCGATCTCAGAGTTGGTATATTCGGTTGGGGGGGTGGGTGGGGTGAAGCCCCCCACTTCATTTGGGTTTAAAAGTTGTTATTTTTTTGTGGCCATGAGGAATTCTTTCCTTGCGTGAAAGTGGCTGTTTGGCTTTCGATATTACCAGTTCGATGTTTAGGTATTCGACAACCTAAACATTCAGTCTGGTAATATGGACCTGCATCCACTCTTTATAAACTGCCTCTGAAGAGCTGCTTCTTTCACAATCCACTTCTACAGTTTAAAACTACATAATTTCACTATCAAATGCCTTGGACAAAACTATCACAACTTAAGTCATTGTAATTTGATGCTACTGTCAATAGAGCTACTGTATTTGTATAAGATGTAGAAATTATAGAAATACTATTATAATTTGAAATTTGTGTGTGTACACTTATTTTTCTCCCTGGCCTTCCACTGAAAATGGGTTCCTTGACCCACTGAGACTTTCTCAGTAAACAAATGTCAATAAATAAATACATAAATACATTTCTTCATTGATAATTTCTGGCTTTTTGTCATCATCTAATTTCTTCCATTTGTTCAGTCTTTGTATCCTTCCCTTGTTATTTTCTTGCCCTGTAATACACTCAGAAATGCTCACCCCATCCTCGTTTTCATTTTAGACATTCATGTATGTATAACGCAGGGTACTACAGGATGAACTCATGGCAGTGCGTGTTTGCTAATTTGTGATATGTCCCCTTATTTGCTGCCATTTATTTTAGCTTACTTATACTGATTATACCATTCTCTTATACATAGTTTATGTCTTGGCTTTATGACTGAAGTGCAAGTGTTTTGTGGTTGGTGCTCATAAGATTGATTACAAAACATTATAATGCTAAAACATGAAGCAGATGTGGTCATTTAAAGCATATAAAAAAATAATTTATTTCCAGTAGAAAATATCTCAATTTCAGTCTTACTATGCAAAGTCCAGTAGTCACAAAGTAGTGATTACTTATAATAGTTTTGATCACTAATGTGTTGAATACAAGTCTGGCAAGCAGTTCAGTTTTTTTTTTCTTCTGTATAACTCAGACAGTAAATGTTGCTAAAACAAAAAAGTAAGCAATTATTTCCTATTTTTATAGCAATGCACTTTTTTAAGTAAGTAGACAAACTGTAAATACATTTGTCAACTGTCTGTCTATATTTTGGTCTACTGGCTTGTTTTCTGATAGTAAATACCACCCAAATTATTAGAGCAAATGGTAGCTAAATGACTGGAACTGTATTTGCTGTAATTCCTATTTGTCTGTATGCATTTAGAGTGCTCAAGTAATATTAGAAGGACCTCTGGTTTCATTAGCTGTACTGAAAATTCAGTTTGAATATACAAATGAATAAACTTGTGTATACGTATTTGTTTTTCCACTGTTTCTGATGAAGGTTCTTTCCTAAATGACTGATGACAGTTTACTGAGAGAAGTTGTTATTCAGAAAGGAAAAGTATCAGTAATGAGAAAAATATATTTCTGTTTTATTAATAAAATATGCACAAACTTTTTTCTTTTCTTTAAAATTATAATTTGAAATTTCAACATGACTATAGCCAAATAATACAATACATTAATTCATGTCTGTTTGAATAAAACTGAGCAGATTTACCACTGGCAATTCAAAGAAAATATTTTCTGAAAAACATATAAGCTACTAAGGCATATCTTGTGTGATTAGATTATTTGAAAAAAGTTCCCCAAATTCTAAACACAACATAATAGATGAAGATTATTCAAATTTCTATAGCTGCGCAACAGCTGAGAAATATGTCAAGAAATCGTTTATAGATATGCATGATACAATACCTTTCAATGCACTTTTATGGAACACTAACTGCCAAAGTGTTTAATCTAGCTAAAGAGGAGGAACAGGAAGAATCATTAAATTAGAAATATGGTCATTTGACAGAATAAAGTCATGCTTTTACCTAAGAATTCAACTTGTGTCACTATCAGTGATATGTGGTGCAGAAATATGAGACATGCAAATATTTTAAGGGTATACCCTACCAATTCACATGAAACAGAGCACCTCTATGACACTGTTCAAGAGCAACCTAGACGAGTGGATGGGTCACCGTAAATTCGTACCGGGGATAGAGCCTACAACCCTCCTGGACATGGGCAGTCATCACTAAATGCAATTTTGGGTGTTGAATAGCATTTCTATGGTATTATATTGGAATGAAATGGCTAAGCTTAAAATGACCACCGGGTTGATTGCCTAGTACTCTCCTATGATCCTATGATAAAAACAGAAAACATAGCTGTCATTGTGATCACATTATAACACTGATACTGAAATTTTAAAATAAGTAGATCTTAAGGGAATGACCTTTTGACAGAACCACTGGCAATAGTAATAATAATAATAATGAGCGTGTGTAACTTTACCTTTTTTAGCGGCAGTTGATTATTTCACCAGCACTGAAAGCAGTATTAATAAACTAGAACCATTATGGCATCATATAGCATGAGACACCTGATCTAAAAACAAACAGAAAAAGGTCTTTCCAAATTAAGGCCAAGAAGAAGTAACCGTTGTCATGTTGCTAAAAAGCTGTCAGGGTCTCTGTACTAAAGGGTGAGTTAATATAATTAATGGAAGCATTGATTGTACTACACATAGTGATGACCCTTTAGCAGAAAGGTCAGCAGCATATTTTAAAGAGTACACTTGTGATAAGTGAGCTCTGGGACTTATTTTAGAAGTATCCACCATAAGAAAGAAAATAGGAACCATGGATGGACTTTATTAAACAAGTTCACTTAAAAGAAACAAGTACTTTTACACATTCAGTGTTTATTCGGGTTATATTACATAAAGAAACACTGAATGTTTGAAAATACTTATTTGTTTAAGTCTGTTTAATAAAGTTTATTCATCCATGGTTTCAAGTTCATTTCTTACTTTAGATACCCTGTGCTGTGATGAATTACATTGATACTGAGTTCATCTGAATTTGCAGTACTCATCTTATAAGAATGAGGGAGAATGAGCATCCATATGCCAGGAAAAGACACTAGCTGCTTTGTCTTAGGGAACACGATCAAAATACTGCATGTCACTTAATATTATAGTATGACAGACCTGAGTGAAAAAATGGAAAGCAAAAGTGTCACGTGATAAGGGAAAAGGGCACCGTGAGAATCTAGGAAGTTAAATGCATGGTAACAGATCAAAGGCAAGTGTCAAGCTTATCAGAGAAGCAGCATACAGAAAAGAAAGTGACACTAAATGTAGTAAAACAAGTCAATATTTTAAATTCTGAAGGAATGAAGTTATCTCCTGTGTTCTTTTGTGGAACTTATCTACTCTACTAATTTACAAACTTTTCCATTGCTGACTTTTTTGGTGTATTTATTTTTATTTATTTATTTTCAACTCGGCAACTGGGTAGATATACTAGTCTAGGGACCCTTTTCAAGTGTGACCAAAACTTAAAACTGCTTACATGGCAGGTTTTTATTATCAGGTAACCTTAAAGTAATATGCATTGTTTGTGAGTAACTGAAGCTGATGTATTTCTTTGCTCATTTTACTATTTGGATTTTATGCTGTGCTTATGTTTTTTGTTATTGTAAGTCACCATGAATCTGAAAAGGATCATATGAGTAATACGAATATGAATACGAATTCATCACAGCCAGTGCTAATTCTATGTTTTCTGCCAACTGCCCACTGAGATAGGTTCTCTATCCCCATGACACTGCATAGGGTAAAGTTGCTATTTGAAATGAATGAATGAAACACTATTAGCTACTACCTTTTCAAATGTAATTTGTATACACTACTTTATCTGACAAATCACTACTTTATCTGACAAATCTTATATTCTCACTACCTTTTAGCTACAAGTGTTATAGCATTTTTTTTCTTTTGCACATTTTATTACAAAAGAGAAACCTTTTCTGCATTTCTCAAAATGCACAAGTGCTATGAAGTTTAAGGCCTAGAGCTATTTTCTCTCCTGAAAAGAGTTAAGTTTCTTTTCCTTCAGTTCAGGAACTGATATGCTGCTGTAAATCAGCAACCACACTGGTTTCAGTATACCTCTCTATCCACCATTTAGTTACCCACTTCAAACAAGTTTACTTCTCTGCAGTTACTTCTACAGTTTTCTAATTAATTTAACAGTTTCAGTGACTCATGAAACAGTGCTGCTGTTTTGGGACTAGAAGTATCTATAAAAGATTTAGTTTCAAGTTCTACACCAAGGTATTGCATACCAAAATTACCCAAAACCAATGGTACTAGACACACGTTCACCAAGCCCTAATTGTAAGCATTGCGGAAATGTTACAGAAATGTTTCAGAATTATACAACTCACATTAATGTTGGTGATGTTCCTTTTTAATATCATAAAAGAAATTAATGTTATTTCAGTACTACCATTGCCGATGTAGAAAAGGGAACTATATACCATTAATGTATCAGGAATGGAAGTATTGCTACATCTCTAACATGTTAAGCTTGTTGCTTCTTCTTCTTTCTTGTGGGAAAAGTCTCAACTCCTCTAGTTCTGTTGATGCTTATTCCCCCTATTCCCAAAGACTCTTCCAGGTACTTTTACTGCACTCCTTTAAGCAGTCTGATGAACTTCATCTTTATATGACCTTCAGAAATTCAGACACTACTTAAGGCATGGCCTGAACAGGGCCTGGTACTACTACAGCATTATTTCTCTTCTTCTGGAATCTATCTCATGAGGATACATTCCAGCATTCTTTTCCTTTTATCATGGTCCTCTAACTCTGTTCTTGGTAATCTTTCTGCCTCCTTTAACAGCATTTGCAAGTTATTCCTTAAGCTCTCACAACCATGTTTCCACTGCAACACCTATGTTTTTTCTCATCCACAAAGAGACTGCTCCTGGTTTCTTGTTCCTCTGATATACCTGTCATGAGCAATCATTGAACATGCTGGATGTAGAACTGACCCCCACACTCCTATGGTCAGCTCTGTTTTTCTTGAGAATGACATTCTCATCACAACCCTTTGTGTCTTACCCTTCAGTCCTGCTGAAGTCACCTTTCTCACTCTCTGCCTTACTGACATCCTCTACAATGTTCCTACTATTCACCTGTATGGAAATGAGTCAATAACCCCAGTAAGTCCAGGAAGACTATATGTGCTGGTACTCCACTTTAAAAATCTACTGCGACATAGTCATAAAATGTGATTACATTTGACTGACAGCTCTTTTTGGTGATAAACCCATGTTTGATATCTTAGATGTTGTCTTCTTGGAAAGCAATCCACAGGATTTTCTCCATTATCTTTACTATTACTATTGTCAGGTTAATGGACTTATAGACATTACCTTTACTATTACTATTGTCAGGTTATTTGACTTATAACCACTATCTTTACTACTACTATTGCCAGGTTAGTGGACCTATAACCATTATCTTTACTACTACTATTGTCAGGTTAATGGACTTATAGACATTACCTTTACTATTACTATTGTCAGGTTATTTGACTTATAACCACTATCTTTACTACTACTATTGCCAGGTTAGTGGACCTATAACCATTATCTTTACTACTACTATTGTCAGGTTAATGGACTTATAGACATTAACTTTACTATTACTATTGTCAGGCTATTTGACTTATAACCACTATCTTTACTACTACTATTGTCAGGTTAGTGGACCTATAGCTATTATCTTTACTACTACTACTATTGTCAGGTTAGTGGACCTATAACCATTATCTTTACTACTACTATTGTCAGATTAATTGACTTATAACCACTATCTTTACTACTACTATTGTCAGGTTATTTGACTTATAACCACTATCTTTACTACTACTATTGTCAGGTTAATGGACCTATAGCTATTATCTTTACTACTACTACTATTGTCAGGTTAGTGAACCTATAACCATTATCTTTACTACTACTATTGTCAAGTTAATTGACTTATAACCACTATCTTTACTACTACTATTGTCAGGTTAGTGAACCTGTAACCATTATCTTTACTACTACTATTGTCAGGTTAATTGACTTATAACCACTATCTTTACTACTACTATTGTCAGGTTAGTGGACCTATAACCATTATCTTTACTACTACTATTGTCAGGTTAATTGACTTATAACCACTATCTTTACTACTACTATTGTCAGGTTATTTGACTTATAACCACTATCTTTACTACTACTATTGTCAGGTTAGTGGACCTATAGCTATTATCTTTACTACTACTACTATTGTCAGGTTAGTGAACCTATAACCATTATCTTTACTACTACTATTGTCAGGTTAATTGACTTATAACCACTATCTTTACTACTACTATTGTCAGGTTAGTGAACCTGTAACCATTATCTTTACTACTACTATTGTCAGGTTAATTGACTTATAACCACTATCTTTACTACTACTATTGTCAGGTTAGTGGACCTATAACCATTATCTTTACTACTACTATTGTCAGGTTAATTGACTTATAACCACTATCTTTACTACTACTATTGTCAGGTTATTTGACTTATAACCACTATCTTTACTACTACTATTGTTAGGTTAGTGGACCTATAGCTATTATCTTTACTACTACTACTATTGTCAGGTTAGTGAACCTATAACCATTATCTTTACTACTACTATTGTCAGGTTAGTGGACCTATAACCATTATCTTTACTACTACTATTGTCAGGTTAATTGACTTATAACCACTATCTTTACTACTACTATTGTCAGGTTAGTGGACCTATAACCATTATCTTTACTACTACTATTGTCAGGTTAATTCACTTATAACCACTATCTTTACTACTACTATTGTCAGGTTAGTGGACCTATAACCATTATCTTTACTACTACTATTGTCAGGTTAATGGACTTACAGACATTACCTTTACTATTACTATTGTTAGGTTATTTGACTTATAACCACTATCTTTACTACTACTATTGTCAGGTTAGTGGACCTATAACCATTATCTTTACTACTACTATTGTCAGGTTAATTGACTTATAACCACTATCTTTACTACTACTACTACTATTGTCAGGTTAGTGGACCTATAACCATTATCTTTACTACAATTATTGTCAGGTTATTGGACTTATAGCCATTACCTTTACTATTTATTTATTTATTTATTTATTTATTTATTTATATTTGTTGACCGGGAGTGTCCGACTGGACGTAGGTCCATTTTCAGCGGAGGCCCGGGGAGAAAAGCTCCACAGTTAAAATTGGATTACATAGCGATTAACAATTTACATAGCAATTACTTACAACATATTTACAGATGAAGAACATAGTACATCAGTAGACAACTAGAATCTTTATCTGTGAAGTACATAACAGACATTAACAAATGTTACAAGAAGAAGTTCCTGCTGTATAATAAGTACTGGCTTATGAGCATCTGAGCTTGCTATAATCAAGGTAGTTAGTGGAGTGGAAAGAAAGGTAGTGGTTGGATGCGGAGGGTGATATTAGAGTGGGAGTTGCAAGGGCATAGCCAGCATATTTTAGGTGCGCTTTTAGTAAATTTTTGAAGTGGGTGCATGATGGTATGGAGGTAATTGTGGGTGGGAGGGAGTTCCATAATTTGGCTATGGTGCAAGAGAATAGTGCTTCACCAGCAGAGTTATTGACTTTAGTGATCTGCAAGTGATTTTTGTTACTGGATCTTAGTGGTCTGGTGGTGCGATAGGGTTGGAGTAGATTCTGGAGGGATGGAACATTTAGTGGATGATTTACTAGTTTGTGGGCGAGTGAGAGTTGATACCATTGAAGGAGGTGAGGGAGTTCAAGCCAGCCCAGTTCAACAAGTGAGAGACAGTGGTGACTACGGTAGGATGCCCCTGTGGCGAATTTGGAAATGTTGTTGTAGCAGGTCTCTAGCTTGTTTAGATCGCATTGCGTTAGGTTGGTATATATTGGACAGGTATAAAGTAGGGTGGAGATAAGGTGGGAATTTGCTATTGAAATCTTTGCTGTTTTGGTGAGAAGTTGCTTATTTCTGTATAGTGTTCCTAGTTTTTGTGGACTTTTTTTATGGTCAAGGATATGTGAATGTCAAATTTTAGTTTATTGTCTATTTCCACTTCTAGCAATTTGGTGTGTTCAATTGGGTATATAGTGGTGTTGTCTTTTGCTGTGATGTTAAAGTGAGAGCTGTTTTGAGTATGTTTGGTGGGTTGGAAGATGAGTAGTTTAGTTTTGTTTGGGTTGAGTATTAATTGGGCATCGGATAACCAAGTTTCAACAGAGGAAAAGGCTTCCTGTGTGTCTTTTTGCAGTATGGGTAGGGACTGGGCTGAGCAGAGGATGGTTGAGTCATCTGCGTATTGTATGAGTGTGCCATGTTTGGTGGCAGAGGCTAGATTACTGGTGAAAACAGAGAAGAGTAGGGGTCCAAGGATGGATCCTTGGGGAACCCCTATGGAGACAGGTAGTTGGGGAGATATGTCATTCTGCCATACAATGGATTGTTGGCGGTCAGACAGGTAACTCTGAAACCAGTTGGTGACTGATTGTGAGAAGGATAGGTTATTGAGGACAGAGATAAGTTGTTTGTGTGGGACCATGTCAAATGCTTTAGATAGGTATATGAAAGTAGCAGAGGAGAGATAGCCATTGTTTTTATGCTGAAGGATAGTGTTAGTAAAGGAGAGTAAGGCAGTGGTGGTGCTATGGTTTGGTCGGAAACCATGCTGAGTATTGGAAAGGAGGTTGTTAGTAAGGAGGTAGTCTGAGACCTGAGAGTGTATGCATCTCACTAGTATTTTGGAGAGTGGAGAGAGAATAGCTATGGGGCGGTAATTGGTTAGTTCTGTGGAGGGTCCGCCTTTGTGGAGGGGAATTATATGTGATACTTTCCACAGTGTGGGAATGTAACTTTCTGACAGAGATCAGTTAATCAAGATGGATACTAGGTAGGCCAGAGCATCAGCTGCGATTTGTAGGTATTCACTTGGGAGATTGTCTGCTGCTAATCTGGTGGGCTTAAGCTTAGTTAAGAGTTTTTTTATGTTGGAGGTAGGTACAGGAGAAAAAGAGAAGGCAGTGGGGAGATTACTAGTTGAAGGTGTGGGTTGGAGGGGAGGGGGTTGTGTTGTTTAGCTAGTGATAGTATGGTTTGTGTGAAGTGTGTGTTGAATGAGGTAGCAATATTTTCTGAGGAGTGAGGGATGTTAGGAGAAGGGGTACTGACTTTACCTGGGTGGAGGATGGAGTTTATGGCGGACCAGAATTGTTTGGGGCTGTGTTGAGAGGAGTCTAGGGCAGACTGGTAGTATTGGAATTTGTCCTGTTTTATTAGCTTTTTGACTCTATTGCGTAGTTCTAGGAATTTCTGTCTAGTTGAGGGGGTTTTAGTTTTGCGCCAGTGCTCCCAGGCTTTATCCCTGTTTTTCATTTCTGACTTAGTGGTTTTCTGTAGCCATGGGGAGGGTTGTGCTTTGATTCTGGAAAGTCTTATGGGGGCATGGTAATTAAGGATGCTCAGGAAGGTAGTATTAAAAATTCAACTGTGTCATCAAGACTGAGGTACTTTAGAGGATGCCAGTTACATTCTTTGAGGGATGAGATGAATGTGAGTGGGTTAAAGTTTAGTTTTTTACGTATTTGATGGTAGATGACAGGTTTAGCTTGGTATAGATATTTTTTGAGTAGGAATGTTGGGGAGTGATCACTGAGGCTATCTGATAAGCAGCCTGTTATATATGACTGGGGGCTCTTACTGACTAGTATCCAGTCCAGGGTAGTGTGCTTGCTGGAGTTTTTATTTATCCTGGTTGGTGACTGGACTAGTTGGGTGAAGCCATAAAGGTTTACATGATGGGTTGGATGGTTGCCAGAACAGGATTGCCAGTCAATATTGAAATCACCTAAAATGATAGTTTCTTGGGGGAGATAGTGGGTAGACCAGCTGAGGAGGTTTTCTAGTGGAAGGATGTTTTGGCCAGGTGGGAAGTAGCATCCAATTATGTTGATGGTTTTGTTTTGGTTTATTTTGAGGTTGGTATATATTATTTCTTCATTGCCTGTTTGTGGAGCTGATGATTTTAAGATCTGGATGTTTAGATGCTGTTTAAATATTATAGCTACACCGCCTCCTTTCTTGTTTAGCCGGTCTACTCTTAGTATGCCATAACCTGTAGGGAGTATTTACTCACTGGTAATGTGAGATTTTAGCCAGGTTTCTGTCAGGATGACTGTATCTGGGGAGTACAAGTCTATGGTGGCATGGAGTTCATGGACTTTGTTGGATATACTTCTAATATTTAGGCTTGGTAGAAGGAAGTCACTTGACTTTCTATTGGCTGTAATATGGGAGAAGTTGTGGTTTCTAGTCTGATTATGAGGATTGGGGTTGGAGATGGTAGGGCCAGGGTTGGGGTGGATATCTCCACTTAGGGCTAGTTTAGATATGCATGAGGTTATTCGTTTTCTCAGTTTTTGAATGTGTTTGTTTATAAGGGAAACTTTATGATTGTGCTCTTTGGGTAATAGGTATGGTGGGAGGGTTACTGTGTTAAGTTGTAGGGATGCTTTATGTTTGAGTAATATAGTTGGTAGAATATGTGGGGGGTGCAAAGGGATGTTTCTTGAGTTGGTGGGAGGGGAGCTGAGTGAGGGTGAGACATGAGTGGTGGTGTGAGTAGTAGTACAGTGGTAGTGGTTGAGTGGGGGAATGATGGAGCTTTGGTAGGATGCAAGATATGCAAGGAGAGTGCATGCCGTGAGCATAGGTAAGGTATGCTTGTACATGTTAGTTGAGGAGGTGTGATAGTAGTGGGAAGATGGAGGAGGCAGTGTTGGGTTAGTGCTGTGGTTGGCTACTGGAAAGATGGGAGGGGTTTGTGAGTGTAATAAAGGTGGGACCACTGGGGGTGGGAGGTAATAGGGGGCAGGGTGGGGAGCGAAGCGGATAGAGACCCTGTTAGTTGCTCTTATGAGGGGGCTGGAAACAATCAGGTAACAGAGTTAACTGATAAATGAACATATGATAGTGACAAGGGTGGTTGTAGTTTTAAAAATGGTGCCTGCCACAGGTAATATTTATTACATTTGGGATTGTCTTAAGGTAATAAACAGGGAAGGGGGAGGGGAAAACAAGGGTGTGAGCAGGCAGTTCTTTGTACTGCTGCTAATGAGCCAAAGCAAAGACAAGTTTGTGTTTAAGAAACAATCACAATTGACCAAGGACTGCTCTGAAACTGTAAGTCATTTCTTAACCATTTCTCAGGTGGAAAAACAGGATAACCTTGTATCAGTAGGCTACTGTGGTCTCAGTTGAAATTAACAAACACACAGTATTGATCAGTTATGGATACTATTTGCTAATAGAAGGGAATAAGAGAGAAAGTGGAAGATGAGTGAGTGTGTGTGTGTATGGGGGGGGGGGGTGGCTGCTTACAAGCCAAAGCAGAGTGCTCTCCAGGGGAAAATGAATATTGGCTCAAATAGGTAGACACATACTCAAAGTTAACTTTAGCTGTTTGCAGACAGTTCAGACCCGGACTGCGCTTTTCTTATAAGAATGATAAAGGTGGTACCGCAGTTGAATACTTAAGAGTGGTGTTAGGTTCAAAGTTAACTTTAGCTGTTTGCAGACAGTTCAGACCCAGACTGTGCTTTTCTTATAAGAATGATAAAGGTGGTACCGCAGCTGAATACTTAAGAGTGGTGTTAGGTTCAAAGTTAACTTTAGCTGTTTGCAGACAGTTCAGACCCGGACTGCGCTTTTCTTATAAGAATGATAAAGGTGGTACCGCAGTTGAATACTTGAGTGGTGTTAGGTTCAAAGTTAACTTTAGCTGTTTGCAGACAGTTCAGACCCGGACTGCACTTTTCCTATAAGAATGATAAAGGTGGTACCGCAGTTGAATACTTAAGAGTGGTGTTAGGTTCAAAGTTAACTTTAGCTGTTTGCAGACAGTTCAGACCCGGACTGCGCTTTTCTTATAAGAATGATAAAGGTGGTACCGCAGTTGAATACTTAAGAGTGGTGTTAGGTTGGAGAGACACTGAGCTACTTCATGGGGCCTGTAGCAGGGTGGATTGTAGTTGTAAAACTATTAATACTATTAGTAATACTATTGTCAGGTTAATTGACTTATAACCACTATCTTTACTACTACTATTGTCAGGTTAGTGGACCTATAACCATTATCTTTACTACTACTATTGTCAGGTTAATTGACTTAT
This sequence comes from Protopterus annectens, assembly GCF_019279795.1. Classification (NCBI taxonomy): domain Eukaryota; kingdom Metazoa; phylum Chordata; order Ceratodontiformes; family Protopteridae; genus Protopterus; species Protopterus annectens. The sequence goes on from NC_056737.1 coordinate 330,470,443, forward strand.
AACCACTATCTTTACTACTACTATTGTCAGGTTAGTGGACCTAGAACCATTATCTTTACTACTACTATTGTCAGGTTAATGGACCTATAGCCATTACCTTTACTATTACTATTGTCAGGTTAATTGACTTATAACCACTATCTTTACTACTACTATTGTCAGGTTAGTGGACCTATAACCATTATCTTTACTACTACTATTGTCAGGTTAATGGGCCTATAGCCATTACCTTTACTATTACTATTGTCAGGTTAATTGACTTATAACCACTATCTTTACTACTACTGTTGTCAGGTTAGTGGACGTATAACCATTATCTTTACTACTACTATTGTCAGGTTAATGGGCCTATAGCCATTACCTTTACTATTACTATTGTCAGGTTAATTGACTTATAACCACTATCTTTACTACTACTGTTGTCAGGTTAGTGGACGTATAACCATTATCTTTACTACTACTACTATTGTCAGGTTAATTGACTTATAACCACTATCTTTACTACTACTATTGTCAGGTTAGTGGACCTATAACCATTATCTTTACTACTACTATTGTCAAGTTAATGGACCTATAGCCATTACCTTTACTATTAATATTGTCAGGTTAATTGACTTATAACCACTATCTTTACTACTACTGTTGTCAGGTTAGTGGACGTATAACCATTATCTTTACTACTACTATTGTCAGATTAATTGACTTATAACCACTATCTTTACTACTACTTTTGTCAGGTTAGTGGACCTATAACCATTATCTTTACTACTACTATTGTCAGGTTAATTAACCTATAGCCATTACCTTTGCTGTTACTATTGTCAGGTTAATTGACTTATAACCACTATCTTTACTACTACTGTTGTCAGGTTAGTGGACGTATAACCATTATCTTTACTACTACTATTGTCAGGTTAATTGACTTATAACCACTATCTTTACTACTACTATTGTCAGGTTAGTGGACGTATAACCATTATCTTTACTACTACTATTGTCAGGTTAATTGACTTATAACCACTATCTTTACCACTACGTTTGTCAGGTTAGTGGACCTATAGCCATTATCTTTACTACTACTATTGTCAGGTAAATTGACTTATAACCACTATCTTTACTACTACCATTGTCAGGTTAGTGGACCTATAACCATTATCTTTACTACTACTATTGTCAGGTTAATTGACTTATAACCACTATCTTTACTATTACTATTGTCAGGTTAATGGACTTATAGTTCCCTCCCTTTTACAAGTGCAGTACTCTTACTTTCTTTCAGCTCTTGGCCTTTTTTTCCGCTGCCCAGACATCTTTTAAAGACCTCCACTGGGGGTTACTGAGGACTCTGAGAGGCAGTCCATCTGCTCCCTATGCCTCTTCCTCCCTTAGGGAGGACAGTACCTTTCCTACTTCCTGCATCTATAGCCTATCTATAGCCTAGTGTCTGCCTACTGCTCTCCACACTCTGCCTTAACTTACTAACAACAAGGTACCTTTCCCTCACATTCCTTCATGAAGACTGAGGCAATATATTTTGCAGTACCCATGCTTATTCTGTCATCTTCAGTGATTACCATCCCTTCCTTAAACATCTTGGCCAGATCTATTTCTCTCTTCTTCTCTTCTGCAATATACCTAAAAAAGCCTTTATTCCTTTTCTAGAGCCTTTCTGACAATTCCCTTTGACTTGTGCTTTTGCTGCCCTTTGTTGAACTTCTGCTTGTCTCCACCTCCCTAGCCTCTCTTTTCTACCTTGTATATGTCCCTTCTTTTTCTCTAACTGCTATACTTATATTGTGATAGCACCACATTGCACATATGTTTTTCTATTTTTCCTCTTTATTGAACACTTTACTGTTTGCTATCACTGAAAGAACAGCTGGAAAGGGTGCATCACCATCATGTTTGTGGTCATTACATTGGCTGCCTGATCTCCATGCAATCCCAGTGGCTTTTGAAATTAACTGGTAGAGGCTAGAAAATATTGTTCTTTGGGAAGTATTACCTCATACCACCAGTAGGGTTGATTGCAGTTCATGTATTAGGCCTTTGAGAAGGGTGAAAGTTATTTATTGCCTGTCCTTACTCATCCTCCTCTGTTGTTTTGTAAGCTGCCTATATATGTGTTCTTTCACTGGCTTCTATCCCTCCTTCTCTCTCCCCATTATCTTTGTAGTAGATATAACCACATAAATTCTGTTCCTTAAAAAAAAAGAGAGAATCACAGTCACTGTGTTAGTTTTGCTTGCATGGAGGAGATTTGCATTCCTGCTAGGGAACATTCACAATAGCTAAATATATATATTTGTTTCAGGGAATTTTGCACATGCCTTTTTTCTGCAAGCTGCTAATCTCAGAACTAGCTATAAGTGACAGAGAAGTGTTTCCCTTAGCATGCCTAAACAAACATTACAGTTATATTTATTTATTTATTTTGTTTGTTTGTTTACTGGGTAATGTCCGAGTGGGCATGAGGCCCATTTTCAGCAGAGGCCCGGGGAGAAAAGCACCACACATGCAAATAGACAGTATTAAACAATCAAATTGAACATGCATTAATCAACAATGTACAAAGCAAGTCAGTAAAGAAATTGAAACACAGGTGCCTAGTAGGAAAGTAGCTGGAATAAAGAAGCTGAACCACGACAAAGTAAAATCTTCTTTTTTAATACAAAATGGTGAGCGCTTTTGCAATGGTAACCATTGCTTCATCAGACAGTTCATTTAAACAGCAACAGAACTTAAATACTTTAATTCATTACTAAAACAACCAATCCTACCACTCAGTTAATTCAGCACTTAGCAATCAATTACTATGGTTACATTTTGCCCGTAGTTAATTGCTGAAGTCAGAAAAACTCTCTTTAAAAACCACATGTACAAAATGTAAAGACAAGAACATGTGGATAAATATAAATAAAATATATAAAAAGTCAACGAATAAATACATATACTCATGTTCCCCATTTAGTAACTACTTATGTGTGTGGGTATAAGCATAAAGATATATATAAAAATATATATAAAAGTATAAGCAGTACACACTCAACAACTTAATACATGTACTACATATGCTTTAATACATACAGCTCAACAAATGCTTGTCTTTAGTGATATCTATGGTATAAGCAGCTCAAGAAGTACTGTCATATTGACCCAAAGCCCTGCATGTGTTTATGTAGTCTTCTCTTGTTAAAATAATATTTTTGTTTTTTATTTTATTTTTAACCTTCTAGATTTTAGCACTGGCTTCAATAGAACACTATCATTCAAACCCAAACCTCTGTGTGCTCCTAAATGCAAAATCCATTTTCATTTGCCCTTTTCTAGTGCAGTAAACATGATCCCTTATCCGTTCCCTAAGGTGACGGTTAGTTTTGCCAACATAGTAATGGAGACGTTGTGCAGTGAGCTACATACACTACATTCTTAGTATTGCAATCAGCAGAATTCCTTAGCTTCCATAGACTTCCATAGTTTCAGGGTGCTTAAAAAACCTTGATTCATCTATATAAATGCACTGTGTACATTTTCCACATCTGTGGGTACCATTCACTGTGCTATCCATCAGAGTAGGTATCCTTGGATAGCAAAGCTGTTGTTTCAGATTTTTCTTATTTCTAAATGCAAAATGTGGTTGTCCACCCACTATGTTGGCAGTATCCTCATCTACTAACAGCATATGCCAATTTTGTCATAGGGTGGTTTCAAACCTTTTCACATCTCTTGTATGTGGTAAAACCATTGGAATGTGTGATAATACACTATTCCTGATACCTACCCTGTCACTACCTGCTCTATCAGAGTAGTGAGGCTTAGCTTTACCTTTCCTTTCTTTGTGTACATAATGGTACACCTTATCAATTTCATGTTCAATATACCCCCTATTAATGAAACCTGTTCTTAGCTTAGTTAACTCATTTCTATATACTTCCTCTTGACAACATAGGTGAGATGTTCTCATTGCCTGACCTCTGATTATATTAGGAAAAATCTTAGGGTTATGCATACTGTTTTTATGTAGAAAAGATGGTCTGTAGCATTGTTTCCTATGTACTTTCATAGACCATTGGTCATTTTCTCTGTATATGGTAACATCCAGGAAGTCTCTCTGTATATGGTAACATCCAGGAAGTCTAAACTCATCTCAGAACAGTTCATCGTAAACTTTAAAAAGTCACTAGTAGTATTTAGGTATGTATACAGGGATTTAAGTAGTTCACCATCGCCTTTCCAAAAAATAAAAAGATCATCTATGAAATGCCTATAAAAGGCTATTTGGGGATTACCTAACAGATTTTCATATTCCCAGTTAACCATAACCAGGTTTGCATATGTGTTGGCACAACTTGTGCCCATGGCAACCCCTGACAACTGCTTATAGCATCTGCCATTGAACATACATATGTTGTGCTCTAGTATCAATTCTAGTAACATACAGAGAAAGTCTGTCTTAGTATTAGAGAACTTTCCCTGCCTTGTCAACACTGAATTCACCATGCTTATCCCCTAGTCACTGGGTATACTTGTAAATAAAGACACTACATCTAGTGTGGCCAGCATCCCCGTATCTGCTGTTCCCATTTGTTTCACTTCCCCATAAAGGTCCACTAAAAACTGTTCTATGTCTTTCAAGACATATGCATATTCATTGAGTGCTGTCTTCAATTCCTCATCCAGGTATATAGAGATAGGTTCTGTTAGCCATCCTGCCCCTGCTACTATAGGTCTAAATTTTGGGTTATATGGGTCTTTGTGTATCTTGGGGAGGCCATGGATTTGAGGTATGAGTGGATTTTCAATAATAAATTAATTAAAAAGATCTTTACTTAATAGTTCCATACACATGCATTCATATAAGGTACTAGAAATCTGTTCACTCATTTCAAACACAGTTTTACACATGGTTTTACCATATACAAGAGATGTGAAAAGGTTTGAAACCACCCTACGACAAAATTGTTGTTAGTAGATGAGGATACTACCAACATAGTGGGTGGACAGCCACATTTTGCATTTACCCATAGATGTGGAAAATGTACACAGTGCATTTATATAGATGAATCAACATTTGGGCATCTATGGGAGCTAAAGAATTCTGCTGATTGCAATACTAAGAATGTAGTGTATGTAGCTCACTGCACAACATGTTTCCATTTCTATGTTGGCAAAACTAACCATCACCTTAGGGGACGGATAAGGGATCACATTTACTGCACTAGAAAAGGGCAACTGTATAGTGCTTTGGCTAAGCATACATTGGATAAGGGGATGATCATATATTTTTGTTTCAGGTTTTACACATTCAGAATGTCAGCAATAGGATCAGGGACATAGTCAATACTACTGAAAATATGGAAGTAAAATGGATTTTGCGTTTAGGAGCACACAGAGGTTTGGGTTTGAATGATAGTGTTCCATTGAAGCCAGTGCTAAAATCTAGAAGGTTAAAATAAAATAAAAAACATAAATATTATTTTAACAAGAGAAGACTACATATGCAGGGCTTTGGGTCAATATGACAGTACTTCTTGAGCTGCTTATAGCATAGATATCACTAAAGACAAGCATTTGTTGAGATGTATGTATTAAAGCATATGTATTTACTGGGTGGACGACATGTGCACTTATTAGGCAGAATATATGTATTAAGTTGTTGAGTGCGTATTGCTTATTCTTTTATATATATTTTTATATATATTTTTATGCTTATACTCACACACATAAGTAGTTACTAAATGGGGAACATGAGTATATGTATTTATTCATTGACTTTTTATATATTTTATTTATATTTATCCACATGTTCTTGTCTTTACATTTTGTGCATGTGGTTTTTAAACAGAGTTTTTCCTGACTTCAGCAATTAACTAAGGGCAAAATGTAACCATAGTAATTGATTGCTGAGTGCTGAATTAACTGAGTGGTAGGATTGGTTGTTTTAGTAATGAATTAAAGTATTTAAGTGCTGTTGCTGTTTGAATGAACTGTCTGATGAAGCAATGGTTACCATTGCGAAAGTGCTCACCATTTTGTATTTAAAAAGATTTTACTTTGTCATGGTTCAACTTCTTTATTCCAGCTACCTTCCTACTGGGCACCTGTGTTTCAACATTTTCAACTTCTGGGCTGGTTTGGATTTATTTGTTTGCTGCTCAGTAAAGAAATTACTTATATAACGATAAATAGCAAATAATTAAATTAACAAATTTAACAAAAAAAATGGCACGGTTAGAGATAAAAACTGGCTGCATGAGTTAATCATGAGAACAGTGTAATACAGTAATTGCAAGACAGAGAAATGCAGTCTACGTAACAGTTAAAGACAAATCAGTATATGTATATACATTAACTGAAACTGAGTGTAGAATCAAGATAGCCTTCAGCAATTAATAATTGTAGCTGTGATAATAAACTAGTTTACGGTAATGTAAGGGAGTAGTAGGTAGCTTAACCAGGAGTATGGCAGGACCAGAGCCAGTGTTTTGCTAGATGTTCCTTAAGGAGGTTTTTAAACTCATGAATGCTGGGGTTTTTGGGCATAGGTTGAGGTAGAGTGTTCCACAGTTTGGCAATTTTATGGGAAAAAGGGCAGTGCCCTGTGTGTTGTGGGCTTGGGTAATCTTTAACAATACTTTATTTGAGGATCTTAGAGCTCTAGGATGGTTGTTGGGTTGGACTAGATTGGTGAGTGCCAGGCAGTTGTTAGGTTTGTGAATTATATTGTAGGCTATGTACAGTTGGTTAAATGTTAGAAGGTTTGGTAGTTCTAGCCATTTAAATTGGGAGAGTACAAAGCAGTGGTGGGTTCTGTAAGGGTGGCCTGTGGCAAACTTGGCGAATTTGTTGTAGCATGATTCCAGATTATTTACGTCAGATTTATGAATATTTGTAAATACTAGGGAGCTGTAGAGGAGGGTGATGAGTAGATGTGTGTGGGTAGTGGCTAGTCTGATGTCTGTAAGGAAAGGTTTAATTCTGTAAAAGGTGCCAAGTTTGGAGTTGACTTTTTGATGGTGAGGGAGATCTGGGTGTCAAACCTTAGGTTATCATCGTTTGTGACACCTAGAAGTTTGGCTTGGCTGGTGGGATCTATTTTGGTTCCGTTTGTGGAAAGGATAGAAAGTGGAGCCAGACATGTTTTGGGTTTATTGTAATTGAAGACAATTAACTTGGTTTTGTTGGGGTTAAGTATGAGTTGATGGTTAGTAAGGTAGTTTTCTATGTCCTGGAAAGATTTTTGCATTTTTGTTTGTAGGTACTCTGGTTAACATCATTTTACTTACTCAGATATTCATAAACCTGGTAGAAAATCCAGTGTGTACACATGCACACTAATTGCCAGCTGTTGCTTCATGAGTTGTGACCCACATCACTTTTGTCTTACTCCCATCCCCAGCAACCCCTTTGGTTGGTTACTTTTATAGTTACAAAAAACACATCCACTTGACTACATCCTCTTGGATACTTATAACATCACCTCCACCAAATTAAAATGAAACTATCCACACAACTACCTCCTTATTACAGCTTCTCTGACATTGTGTCTTACTTCCATGTCAAGATCTGAATCACTAATCTATTCCTATTCAGTTCCATCCCTACCAATCACAAAAACTCACTCTAACCTCCATTTTAATAGATTCCAAGACAATCTCCCCTTTTCACAGCCCCTATTCAGCCTCTTCCTCCTTTTTGCATTTTTTTCTACCCTTATTCTTAACATGATTTTTCTGATTACATTTCCCTCTTGAATATTCTATGCATACCACAGTGTTTTAACTCCACAACCACATTTCCTACATTACCAGTCCTTAACTCTACTAGTATTTATACATGCATTTGCCCCTTAACTCCTCACCAACTCAGTCATTTTTTACCTACCATGCAGTCCTCCACTTCTGCTATAGCACATACCAGTGCACTTACTCACCTATCAATATGTGCCTGCAGCCACACCAAGCAATACTTAAAGCTACGAAAATGTATCTACAAATTTACGCTTATCATTTTTATACTTCTTCCTCAGTCTAAAACAGAACATAACCCAGGACCCTCACATTCCCTTCTCACACTCAGTACATCCAAGCAGTCCTCGATCTCCTGTGCACTGATCAATAAACAATGCCCAGAGCATCAGAAGCAGTCTTGATTAAATAGAGTCCTCTCTCCACAAATGCTTTTCAGATCTGGCTACAGTTACAGAAGCACACTTCTCCAATACCAATCCCACCTAAAAATTTTAATAGTTGCTCAAGCCAAAGCCATTTCTAAGTCAAGCCTCAACTGAAAAATCTCCTCATATAACAACAATCCACTACTTGCAGTCACCTATCACTTAATTTTCAATAATAAACTATCATTCCATAGTTCACAATATGAGTTCCAAACCCCCCCTAAGAAAACTATTCCTAATGCTTCGAGATTTTAACATTAACTTTCTAGGGCCTCTAAACATGATCTAAATGAATTTTTATATGTCATAAACTTCATCCAACTAATACAAGGACCCACACAACTCAACCTGGACACTTAGCATCACTGCTGTCTTAACCTCATCATTACAAACTGACCAGCAATCATTTCTTACATTATTATCCACCCCTCCATTAAATATCACTGCCCCATAACCTTCAAACTCAACAACTTCCCCCATCAAACAACCTCACACAAACATGTCTCCTTCCGATTAAAATCTACTTTTAAATTCATCCAACTCAAAACCTACCTCTCCACCACAAATTGGGCTCTTATTCCTGCCTCCCATGATGCAACCAATGCTGCTGAAATTTTCACTCAGGCCATCCTACAAATACAAACAGGGTTTCACTTTCACTAGAAGACTATTCAAACACAGAGCCTCAGCTTGATCTAACAAGTTTTAAGGGGAAGCAAGTAAACAAGACAACACTAAATGTAATGAAAAGTTTTCATCTAGCAAATAAATGTTCACAGTGCAACATGAGCAACTTGTTGCTGAAAGCAACTGTGTAACTGAATCTTGTTTCTATGGAGACAAGCTGATAAGGGAAATAAAAACAGAATACTCTTTTATTTCAGTGACAAAAAGATAATCAATAAAAAGCTGAACTGTACTGAATAAGGTGCCCCTTGAGACTGAATCAATGTGTACAAAAAACAAAAAGGGCTCGCCACAGCTGAAAAATTCTCCAATACTCCAATTCTCATGTAAAAAAGGTTTAATGATATATAAAAAAGTAGAAAACAGGATCCAAAGTGAGCACTTTCATGTTCAAAAACATTTCATCAGACTTCAATAAATCACATGATATTCTCCTATATTTATATAGCTGCTCTAATCCAATTATCTAATTTCAGTTTAAGTATTTAAAACAATTAAATAATCAAGTCTGTCATTGTTCATTAAATATATATAAAAAAGAAAAAAGAAAAAAGAAAAAATATATATATGTATGCATATAGAGAACGCAATTAAATAACATTTTTCTTAAACACTCTTAATAAATAAAACCTTATACACATATATTCAAAACCACTTAAAAGCATATTATTATCCACTTATAAAAATACATACATATAGAAAGACATAAATATACTATGTAGACTAATACATGTATATAAGTATATATATATATGTATATATATATATATATATATATATGTATATATATATATATATATATATATATATATATATGTATGTATATATATATATATATATATATGTGTATATATATATATATTATATATATATATATATATATATATACTGTCTTCCTCGTACAGCTTTATGCAAAAACCATATGTTCATATATATCCATATGCATATTCTTAGTGTGCATGTGGTCTTGCTAACAAAAACGGTTTCAGGGACATTTTGTCATTGAGACCATGGGCTTTATGCACCTGTAGCCTCATTATCTATCTACATTCTTGTTCTTCTGTATAGTTCTTCGTATTTCCTAATCTACTTGTCTTCCTAATCAATTCAAGAGCCCTAAACTTAAATTTATGTGTCGTTCCATAATCAATAACATGTTTAGCTAAAGCATTTCCTTCATCTTCCCTATTGATAGCATATATATATGTTCCCTAACACGTTGTCTTAGGGTCCTATTTGTTTTGCCCACATAAAATGATTTGCATAACTGGCATTGAGCTAAATATACTAAATTTCTAGATTTGCAATCCGCATAAGATCTAAATATGTATTCCTGTCCAGTGTCCGGATGAATAAACTTACTGTCATTAGTCATATACATACACTGGTTACAACCTCTACATGCAAAAGTCCCTATCCTCTGGGAGTATACAACCTCTTGATTAATCTTCTCATAGCATAATAGTCTTTTTAATGATTTCATATTTCTATATGTAATTTCAGGTTTATGTCCAACCAATTCTCCTACTATTTCATCAATAGTTAACAATCTCCAATTATTGTTAATAATTTCTTTGATTTTCATATTTCTATTGGTGAAGGGAATTATCAGCCTATTCTTCTTCCCATCATATCCCGGACCATTTACATCCATTCCTAGCCTTCTGTCTTTATGAAAAAAGGGTTTGCCCTTTCCCATTCTTTGTATAGTATTGTCTGAGAATGCCTTATCTATCTCTTTCTTTGCATAACCTCTATTCAAGAAATTACCTGCCAGTATCCTTTGTTGCTCCTGATGTCTATCCTCATGAGTTGTCAGCCTAGATACTCTAAGTGCTTGACCTTTTAATATGTTCGGATAAATATGTCTTGGGTGCATACTGTTGCGATGTAATAAATTATTTCTCCAGCATGGTTTTCTATACATATCAGTCTCTATTCCATTCACCCCCTTAGTTAGTCTTACATCCAAAAACTCTATTTTTTGTGTCGAGCTCATACATTCAAACTTCAAAAAATGTGTTGTATCATTCAAATAAATGACAAAATCATTTAACTCTTGTTCAGTACCATCCCAAGCCAAAAAAACATCGTCAACAAAACGTCCATAGTATTTTATATGTTCATTAAATAATGTATTTCCTAGTACATATGTGCCTTCCCAATATGCCAACACTAAGTTGGCATATGAGTTGGCACATGGGGTCCCCATTGCTACCCCTTTTTTTGTAAATAATATATGTTGTCATACATTAGAACATTGTTACTTAATACTATATCTAGGATCAACATACATCTCATAACTTGGTCCCTTGGAATACCCTTTTCAATAAGTAATAACCTTACATATTCCATTCCTATGGTGTTGGGTATGGATGTGAACAAGGATGCCACATCTAATGTGACTAATATATCATCATTTGTGTCTGTTTTGGAAAAAACATAGTCTGCATAACTTTCTAGAAAATGTTGAGTGTCTCTCACTATCAATTTAATTCCTTCCACAATGGGTTTGAATTGTTTCTCCAAGTAAATGGATAGTGGTTCTGTGAGCCATCCACCTCCTGAGACAATAGGTCTCATGGGTGGATCTAAAATATCCTTGTGCACCTTCGGTAATCCCCTAAAAGTTGGGATTACTGGTTTCTCAGCCAAAAAATATTTATATAAATCAACATCTATCACATTACTTAATAATAAATCATAAAGCTGACTTTGAACATCTTTTATGATCTTGTTCAAAGACATTCCATTCAAAGTCTGATATGTTTCACCATCAAGCAACAATTCCTTCATTTTGTTGTTATATATTTCTTGGTCTAATACCACAATTGCCCCACCTTTATCAGCTTGTCTGATTACAATCCCATTATTATTTTATAAACTCTTAATGGCTTCATTTTCATTATAAGTTAAATTATAAAAATCAGGTTTATTGTCATCACTTTTGTAGAAATCAAGCAAATCTTTTTCGCATGCCCTTTCATAAGCATCCAATACTGGGTGTGTTTGTGGTATAAAAGTTGAAGGTTTCCTGAAAACATTTGCACTTCCATTAATATTTCCTTGCCCAAATAACATTTTCAAACCTATACTTCTCGTGAACATTTTAATGTCAATCATAATATCTGTTATATCCGTGTACATAGATGGTATGAAATTGAGGCCTTTATTTAATAAAGACTTCTCACAATCAGTTAAATCATACCTTGAGATGTTCACAATCAAGTCCTGTTTGTGGGTCGAAGTATCTTCTTCTGAAACTCGTGTCTCCCTTCTAAATTCTTCTGTTTCTTTATCTTGTTCTGTGGTGACCATATTTGCCATTCTGGCTGCCATATCGGCAATGGAAAAGAGTGAAAACCATTCATTCCTATAGAAATGTCATTATTGTCAGGAGTATGGATACGGTCATGAGAAACAGTTCCGTTCTCCTTCCTCCTGACATCTCTTATGTGCTGGATGGTTGTTTGATCAGCTGTGATAGCTCCTATTCCTTTATCTGAACCTGCATCTATTCTATCTGTGCTCGAGTGCGCCATTGTCTTTGCTGCTACTACTTCCGTTGTATTGGCTGGTGTCATTACACTCTGCATATTAGCATTCGAAGCATCATAACCACTGACATCTCTCATTCCCATTCCAGCCTCCATTGTACGCGCTGATGTCAGCAAAATGGGCGTGTTGGTCTTATTAGTATCACATTCTGCTGTAGTCATATTCATTATGTTATTCCTTGTATTTTCTCTCGGCCAAGAAAATACATTCCCTCTCCGAAAATCATTAAAGTCCCGTTCTAGCTTCTTCTTCTTGTCATGTAACAATTTGTTATCAAGTGCTGATACCATGGTTTTTAGATCATTGTGTAAAGTATTCATCTCTGCAGAGTTCATCAACAACTTAAGTTCTTTTTCTAAATCATTGATCTCTACAGTTAATGCACTTTCCATCAAATTATACTGTTCAATTAAAAGTTTAATGTACCCATAACTCATATCAAGGTTAAGTTTCTGCCACTTACATAATAAGTCAGGATATGTAGTTCCAAAAGTCGGCATTTTTAGGACCCTCAGTCCTCTCGGTATCACCTGAAAGCTGAGGCATGCCTCCATATGCTGTTTCTGCCATTGAGTATTTTTTAGCTTCTGGAGCTTATTTTCCAGTTTCCTAGTCAATTGAATAACTTCCATGTTCCGTATCGTGCTTATCGTTTCATTCCCTTCGTTGGTAAGCTCCTTGGTAGTAAATCACAGTAACTTACATTATTATCCACCCTTCCATTAAATATCACTGCCCCATAACCTTCAAACTCAACAACTTCCCCCATCAAACAACCTCACACAAACATGTCTCCTTCAGATTAAAATCTACTTTTAAATTCATCCAACTCAAAACCTACCTCTCCACCACAAATTGGGCTCTTATTCCTACCTCCCATGATGCAACCAATGCTGCTGAAATTTTCACTCAGGCCATCCTACAAATACAAACAGGGTTTCACTTTCACTACAAGACTATTCAAACACAGAGTTTCAGCTTGATCTAACAACAAGTTTTAAGGGGAAACAAGTAAACAAGACAACACTAAATGTAATGAAAAGTTTTCATCTAGCAAATAAATGTTCACAGTGCAATGTGAGCAACTTGTAGCTGAAAGCAACTGTGTAACTGAATCTTGTTTCTATGGAGACAAGCTGATAAGGGAAATAAAAAACTGAATACTCTTTTATTTCAGTGACTAAAAGATAATGTTTTCTGAAAACATTCAAGTTATTTTCTACATCTGGGAGAGGAATAAAGATAAGACAAAAACAGACAGGATTTAGTGTAAGTAGCATGGATAACCTTCAATATAGGTTAATTCAGGCCTCTGGGTGTGGCTGTCAACATGGGGCATTTGATCCTGTTAGGAGGGTTAAACTTCATTTTAAAGATGTACATAGCCTTTTGTGTTTGTGTTAAGATAGTAAGTTAAGGGGTTGTTCTATGGGTGTATTTGTTTTTTGTTTAAGAGTCTTCATTAAAACAAAATGTCTGGTAAGATGTGTGATTATGTTAGGTAGTGCCAGCTATGCCAGACAGAGTAGGGCAGTGCATGTATGACATATGCCGGCATAGCTAGCTGGAGTTTTGTAAAGAATTGTATGTCATTTGTATATCAAACTGATGATTGTATTAAAAATGTATTTGTAAAGCTGCTTGTGTTAAAAATATATCAACAGTGGGTCCTGCTGGACAGAAAAGAAATATACATGCATGTCAGACTGTAATGTTGTAACTGCTGAAATGTATATATGTTAACAGAAGGTGCTGGAAGGGAAGGGGTTAAGCTCAGCCCAGCTGTCCATAAGAAAAATTACTTTAAATGACGTGATTTAAATGATAAAGATTTTATCTCACTGCCCTGAATGCATCAGAAATGCAATGTCTGAGCTGGGGTCCAGCTCTTGATGTCCTTATTGGTGAGGTAATTGCTACCCTGGTGTGCCGGAGAATGGCTGGTTAGTCTCTGCAAAAGATGTAAGCATTGGAATTGTTGTACAGTCTCCAGGTGCCTTAGCAAAGCACTAGGTGTGTATTGTGACGTATCTGTGCCAGATCCTAGCTCAAGCTTTTACTGAGGGAGTAGTGTGGGAACCACAGAGTCAGATATGATGTCATTTTGTAGCCAGCACTGAAATTGTATTTAAATACTAGTGAGAAATATGATGCTGACACTATGCACTCTGTTATTGAAACTGACAACAAAGACACTCATCCATTTCATCTTGCCTTGCTCTAGCAAGTAAGTAGGGAACAGTAATTCTTCATTCATTTAGGAAAATATAGTGAGACTAGTTAAATATTGTTTTTCTGTATCTGCTTGAATCTTTCCATTAGTGTTGTTTTTATATTTCTTATAATTTGAAACTCTGGTATTAATTGTAAATATATATTCAGTATTTTCATGTTTTCTATTTTAATATTTATTATTGACTCATTCACTCTGATGGAGCTCAGGAAGTTTGTACTGTAACTTCCAATGGGCAGAGCCTAAACCTTTTTTACAGAATCAAATTATATCCTCACATTTCAATGAAATGTTCATATTTCTGGAACCAGATTGGTTATAAAAGAAGTATAAATGGCAAACTCTTCAACACAAACCAGGTTTCCTCAGAGGATGAAGAGCACCCTGTTGTATATTTCAGACGTAGACTCTAACCCAGGGAGGAATGTTATGCACCAGTAGAAAAAGAATGTCTAGTCATAGTATGGGCACTGCAAAAATTTCAGCCCAAGCTGTATGGAAGGAAATTTACTGTGGTTACAGAGCACAATCCCTTAACATGGATACATCAAGCCAGCCACCAGAATGCCAAGTTACTAAGGTGGAGCCTAGGGTTGCAGGCATATGACATGACAGTGGAGCACCGTAGTAGGGTCAACAATGCCAGTGCAGATGGGCTCTCAAAACAGGGTATGGATTAATGCGTTCCCAGTCAGGATCATTCTTCTCAAGCAACATTTCTCTAGGGTCACTTTTAAAACTAGCTAGAGTCTTCAAAGGGGGGAGAGATGTGATGCTGTGAGTTAGGCCAGCTATGACAGAGAGAGAGAGTAGAGCAATGCATGTGTAATATATGCCAGCATAGCTAGCTACAGTTTTGTAAAGAATTTTATGTCATTTGTATATCAAACTGATTTGTACAGATGCATGTGTTAAAAAATGTATTTGTAAAGATGTTTGTGTTAAAAATGCATCAACAGTGGGTCCTGCTGGACAGAAAAAATATATACATGCATGACAGGCTGTATTGTTGTAACTGCTGAAATGTATATATGTTCACAGAGGATGCCGAAAGGGAAGGGGTTAAGCTCAGTCCAGCTTACCGTAAGAAAAAAGCTTGAAATGAAATGACTTGGTTAAGCCATAAATATTTTATCTCACAGGTTTAATGCAGCAGAGGTGCAATGTCTGGGCTGAGGTCCTGTTCCTATTGTCCATAGTGGTGAGCTAATTGCTACCCTGTGGTACCAGAGAATGGCTGGTTAGTCTCTGCAGAAGGATGAAAGTACTGAAATTGTTTTACATCTCCAGATGCCTTAGCAAAGCTTTAGGTGTGTATTGTGACACATCTGTGCCAGATCCTGGCTTAGGTTTCTAGTGAGGGGGGTAGTGTGGGAATCACAGAATCAGGTGATCAGATGTGATGTCATTTTGTAGCCAGCACTGTATTTGCATTTAGATACTAGTGAGAGAAGTGATCCTGATACTCAGCACTCTGTTATTGAAAATGACAACAAAAACACTCATTCATTTCATCTTCAGTTGCTCTAGCAAGTAAGTAGGGAACAGTAATTATTCAGTCAGTTATGAAAATATAGTGAGACTAGTTAAATATTGTTTTTATGTATCTGTCTGAATCTTTCCATATGTGTTATTTGTATATTGTATGTGAATTGAAATGTTGGTGTTTATTGTAAATAGATATTCAGTATTTCATGTTTTCTATTTTATTATTTATTATTAAATATATCTAAATCTTTCATTATGACTGATCCTTTACAAAAATATTTTAACCCTTGAGAGTAATTACTGTGGCTTTATGCTCCTGAAAGTCTTGACACAGTCAAACATTACCATTTGTATAGTAATAATTTTACTAAGAGTAATTGGGTGCATGTAAAAATCAAATTTCAAAGACTGCATGTGTCATCTTCTTGGAACAGGGACACAAAGCACTGGTTTCAGCAGAGAGAAAGGTGAAATATTATTTGGGATATAGGAATAAAATCCTCGACTCTGGATGAAGTAACCAGCAATAATAAAGAAGAAACAATAAATAAAATAAAAACTTGTTGGATACACACGGCACGTAACTCTTTATTAGTCCCAAGTCTGGAGTGTGTTCCCTGTGTGCATTCCTTCATAAAATATTATGTTTGATTTGAAGGATATATGAGGGATCGGAGGCAAAAATTAAAGTGTGAGGGGTTCCTCTCTGATAAGTTTTGTTTGTGCAGAGGAATCAAGCAGGGATGTCCTGTTTCCCCTTTGTTATTTTTTGTTATATTTAGAACCATTAATAAAGAAAATAAGGGACTCCGAAATTCAAGGGTATTGATGGTATGGTAATCAAAAAAGTTAGCTTTATTTGCAGATGATTATTATTTTGTAACAGATAAAAATATAAAAAGATCTTTCCGTGCTGTGCAAAATTTTGAGACAATTTCCAATCTTTTGGGGATGCAGAATTAATGAAGATAAAACAAAGACAATGGCTGTAAACTATGTATCCACGTTATGAATTGGTGCACAGTACCCATATTTATGGGGACATGATATAATGAAGTACTAAGGCGTATGGGTTAAAATGATTCTGTTATAGCAGATAAGGATATGTGGAGAGAGACTAAACAAATGATAATACAAAAACTGAGAAACTGGAAGCTCTGTTTCATGGATATGGATTCTGTAGTGCTTTGCTGTCTTAGGCTATTGTATAAACTGAAACATTTACTCTGTGTAATTATCTCTTGGCTAGTGGGGGCTGGTTCTTTTGTGTTCTTGTAAAAAAAAAGTTGTTGTTCTGGTCTTGCCCTAACTTTGGTAGGGTCTCTGTCTTTGCACACAGTGCAGGCTGGAGAAGTTGTTTGACCGCAACTGAGCTACAAAATATAAGTATCTTTTGATTATTTTTACAGATTACTGTTTTTATAATTTAATATATATAAAGCACTTTGTCTATTCAGAATCTTCACAAATCCTTATCTGTTTAAAAACTTTCATTTGACTCTGTAGTGCTTTGCTGTCTTAGGCTATTGTATAAACTGAAACATTTACTCTGTGTAATTATCTCTTGGCTAGTGGGTCTGGTTCTTTTGTGTTCTTGTAAAAAAAGTTGTTGTTCTGGTCTTGCCCTAACTTTGGTAGGGTCTCTGTCTTTGCACACAGTGCAGGCTGGAGAAGTTGTTTGACCGCAACTGAGCTACAAAATATAAGTATCTTTTGATTATTTTTACAGATTACTGTTTTTATAATTTAATATATATAAAGCACTTTGTCTATTCAGAATCTTCACAAATCCTTATCTGTTTCAAAACTTTCATTTGACTCTGTAGTGCTTTCTTAGGCTATTTTGTCCCACCCTCCCTCCCTGTTGGTGTCTTGCTCTTATACTTGGTGGCTTTGCAGTTGCCCGCCCCTACTGTGACACACCTCCCAGTCTAGTGTCATTAGCTCATTCTTCTTAATACAGAGAGAACATTTGATAAGGCCTTCTGTTCCTCCTTTTTCCCTTTTCAAAAAGTAAAACAAAACTTTTTTTTTCTTTTTCGCCTGAACCTTCTTGTGTTCTGACTGTCCTTCTCAAACATATTGGAAATATACAGTATATTTCAGAGCATTTGTTATAACTGTATTTGCTATAACTGATTTAAGTATTTTTTTCTGGCTTTTTGAATATTTACTGCTTAGCGACTGCATCTTAGCCTGTTTATACAGCTCTGCATTCTATTTAAACTGTTTTTGTGTTGTTTAACTGTTTTGCACTCTTAAAAAGTTATTTGTTGCTTAATTTTACCTGTAGGCTAACACACTCAAGTGTGCTAGCCACTTAAAAGCATTTATAGCATTTACTGTCTGTTTTTTTCCTTGTCTCTGTAAAAAAAAAAAAAAAAAATCTCTTGTTTTCCCACCTTACTGAACTAGAGTAGTCCAGTTTCAGAGTTGCTGATCCCTGGGCTTTGTTTTTAGTTCCTGTTACTGATCCATTGCCTTATTAGGTAGGAGGGAAGTTTCTTTGCTTACCAGTGGGAGTGGGAAGCACTGAGCAGCCTTTTTGTCCGAATTGGTGAAGTTTCAGCCAGAAACTAGTAGTCCATTGGTCGTTTTGGGCCAATTCCTAGCTCCTTTCAGCCCCCTGCTATAAAACATGCTAAACACGCGTTTTCCAGCTTGTACCAACTCAGCACAGATCCTTGTGGTGGCCTGCAGAGTGATCCAAGCAGCAGAGAGCTAAAAGAGTGACTTTCTACCAGATATAAGTATTTTTGTGGCTTTCCCACTGTTATTAAGCTAGCGACTGCATTTCGCCTGTTTTACTGCTACTTTAAGTGATTTCTGCATTTTACACCGTTTATTGCACTTTAAGTTACTAATTGTTGCAAATTGTTTCTGTAGGCTACACACCAAAGTGCGCTAGCCGATTTACAGCATTTATAGCATTTACTGTCTGTTTTTTTCCTTATCTCTGTAATAAAACAAAAAAATCTCGTTTTCCCGCCTTACTGAACTAGAGTAGTCCAGTTTCAGAGTTGCTGATCCCTGGGCTTTGTTTTTAGTTCCTGTTACTGATCCATTGCCTTATTAGGAAGGAGGGAAGTTTCTTTGCTTACCAGTGGGAGTGGGAAGCACTGAGCGGCCTTTTTGTCCGATTTGGTGAAGTTTCAGCCAGAAACTAGTAGTCCATTGGTCGTTTTGGGCCAATTCCTAGCTCCCTTCAGCCCCCTGCTATAAAACATGCTAAACGCGCGTTAGCGTGATTTAGCGCGGAGTTGCCACTGTTGCACACAAGAGCAGCGGCGGTTAAACAAGGTTAAACTATTCGGGCCATCTAAATTCCACTCTTCACATTTTCCCTTAGAACTACCTTCCTCGAGCTGTACTGCTGATCTAACCAGCATATCCTATAACTGAAAAGTTCATCTCTACTTGATTCCCAAGTAGACTATTCTCTATCTGTAAAGCCTAGCACTTACTCCTACAGTACTTGCACCTTGATAAAGCACTCTTATTATAGATAGTACCCCACCAGCCTAAAACCCACTTCCCCCGGAGTCCTTTGAAAGTCACTTTATCTACTACTTCTAGTATGTCGAGGGATCAGTTGCTAGTGTCCTCTCCAGCTCAACTGGTGAACCTGGGAATATTGAGGCAATGTTACAATTGCCTCATGTACACAGACAATCCTCTCCTTCTCCCACAAAACACAAATACATGTGAGAGATGCAACTATACGGCCAAACTGGAGGCTGAGCTCTCTCAACATAGGACTGGCAAGACCAGACAGGAGGAGAAGGTAACCACACACAATACATACCCAGTCACACATGGTACCATCACAACTTTAAATCATACACATACTCACACAAAGACATACTCGGAGGCTCTGATCAAAGATTTACCAAAACAGCAGAGGCCACCAAAGCAGACACCCAAACAACTACCACCTCATGACCCAACACATGCAACACATAGACCACACAGTCAGAGTGTCAAACAGTCACAGCCCTTAAGGCCAAACAAAATGCCAGACACACTTGTCATTGGTGATTCCATAGTCAGACACACTGACGTCCCGCTCACCAGACTGAGTAAGGAGAAGGTCACAGTAAGCTGCTTGTCGGGCGCTAGAATCCGCCACATAACGCAAGCACTCAGGTCTCTCAACAGCAGGTACAAGTACGACTCAGTCATTGTCCACGCTGGTGTCAATGACCTGAGACGTACCTCCTTGGACTACATGAAAAGGGACATCGAGGAGCTCTCTGATTATGTAGCCCAGGCAGGTATGACCCTGCCCTTGAGCAGTATCCTACCTTCACCTAGAATGATGCCACAATACAGTGATAAGATGATCAGCTTTAATAATTGGCTTAAATTCTGGTGTCATTCAAAGGGGATCCAATGTCTGTCTACCTGGGATGACATGCTGGACAAGCCACGCTGCTTCGCAAGGGACGGCTTGCACCTGTCACCCCTGGGCTTCCGGATATTGGCAAAGGCTCTTGCCACCCCCATAGTGCCTTCTTTAGGCAAGGCTCAAATTCTAAACCTACCACCCTAGAACACCAAAAAGGAAAAAAACTAAGGGTAATGCTGCTCAATGCCAGAAGTCTCAATCTCAAGATGCACGCACTCGAGGCCCTTCTCAATATGGAGAACATCGATGTCTGTGCTGTGACAGAAACCTGGTTCAAGGCTCCTGAGAGCACCCCAGCACTAACAGGTTTCACCTCATATCATGCGTTCCGGCCCCAAAATCCGGACAACACCAAGAAAGGAGGGTGTCCATATTCATAAAGGACACCCACACCTCAAGGTTGGTGGCAACGCACGATGCATCGGAGACCATCCAGGTGCAATTAACCATAGGCAAGACTGCTCTGCAATTTGTAGCATGTTACAGGCCACCCTCTCAAACTCAGGAACCTCACATGGCCTTCCTGAAAACATTGGAGGGGATAAATGTATCTCCAAACACCATCATGCTAGGTGACTTCAACTACCCTAATATAGACTGGGAACACTACTCAAGCCCGAACACTCTAACCCAAAGATTCCTGGAGTTCATAAACTCAAATGCCATGGAACAACTAGTCACCATCCCCACAAGAGGAGAAAACATACTTGATCTCATCATCATGAACATGGGATCAAAATGTTCAACACCGGAAGTATTCCCCTCACTGGTGAGATCAGATCATAAACTAATCTCGCTGGAGGTCCTCATCCCGCCCCCACCTGAAACAAAAAAGACCACAGTGAAAAACTTCTCAAAAGCCGATTTCACACTTCCAAAAACTAGTGTGGTCTCCTTTAAGGCCCCTGAGCCAGTGGTAAACATTACTCAAACCGCTGAATCACTTACAAATGCCTTCTACCAGCACCTACAGGACTGCATGGATCAGGCAATCCCAAACAAAACTAAGACTCTCTGTACCAAAGGCAAGCGTCCAGTCTGGTGGACCTCAGCCATAAACAAGCTCTACAACAAAAGGAGGAAGCTACTACAAGATAGAGCAAAATCCTTGAAAGGTAAGACACCTTTGATCATTATAAGTAAAAACTAAGAGCTCTCATAAAATCATCCAAGGCAAATTTTGAGAGAAAAATCGCCAAGGACTCTAAAGACAATCATAAGGCCTTCTTTAGCTATGTTAGAAACCTAGGAGGAAACTCCCAGATATGCTCAGAATTAGTTCAAAATGATGTGAAAATTACTGAACCTACACACATTGCTAACATACTGGCTGACAGGTTCAGTGCAAACTTCTCCCCTCCCCAAAAGGAGAGATATCTATTCCAGAGGATTGTAGCCCCCAAACATCTCCAACGCCCAGGTGAGAACTGCCCTCACTAAGGCAAAACACAGCATCCATGGGACGGATGGTGTCCCGGCTGTGTGCTTCATGAACTCAACGAGGAATTAAACCCACAGTTAGGACAGCTGTTTAATCTTAGCCTCACCCCAGGATACGTACCCAAGGAGTGGCGCACGGCGACTGTGGTCCCACTTCATAAGGGCGGTGCCTCCACAGACCCTGGAAATTACCGCCCAATTAGCTTGACAAGCCTTATCTGCAAAGCCATGGAGAGGATCATAATGGAACTCATAAATAAAGACATAGGGAACTTGCAGACTTTGGATCCAACCCAGTTTGGCTTTGTCAAAGGCAGATCCTGCCTCTTAAACTTGGTTGACTTTTTCGAGACAGTCACCAAGGCCATTGATGAGGAAAGGCAGTCCATACAGCCTACCTCGACCTGGCAAAGGCCTTCGACACAATACCCCACTCAGGTATCATCGAAAAACTCATCAGCTTGAATGTAAACCCATACATCACAAGATGGGTTGCAAACTGGCTAAGTGACAGAACCCACAGGGTCAGAGTTGCTGGAGCCATGTCAGACTCAAAGCCTGTCACAAGTGGTGTCCCACAGGGCTCAGTCCTGGGTCCACTCTTGTTCAGCATCTACTTTTCTGAAGTACAGGCAAACACAGGAGGGTTATGGCTGACAAAGTTTGCAGATGACTGCAAACTGGGCGCCATAGTCGAAAACACATCTGACACAGATATCCTCCAGAAGGGCCTCACAGAAACGGATAACTGGTGCCAGAGCCATGGCCTGAAGTTAAACGCCAAAAAATGCATAGTCATACCCTTCGGGAAAAACAAGGTTACCCCTAGCTACCATATAGGTGGCAATCCACTGAGCACAGAAAAAGTCATCAGGGATCTGGGGACCCAAGTTGACAGTAGCCTTTCGTTTGACACTCATGTTGCTAAAGTAGTTAGGAAAACCTTCTATATCGCCCACCTGATCGTGAAGGGATTCACATCTAGATCAAGGGAGGTCATCATCCCCCTGTACTCATCACTCATTAGACCTATGATTGAGTACAATGCCCCGTTCGGAATGTATCTGACCAGACACCTGCTGCAGCTTGAAAGGCCCCAAAAGTTCCTCACCAAAAGGATAAAGGGTCTCAAAAATATGTCTTATGCTGCCCGACTGAAAGAACTCCAGCTCTATTCAGTCTCATACCGCTTGCTCAGAGGTGACCTGTGCCTGACATATAAGGCCATGTCAAACCCAGATTTGATGAATATGCTTCACCTCAAAAATCTAGATCCCTCAGAACCACAAGGGCGGGAGACTTAAACCTTGACACGGTTATAAATAGAACGTGCTGGAGGGACAGATTCATCACCCAGAGACTCCCTATGCTGTGGAACAAAATCCCGGTACATGTGAGGCAGAGCACCTCGCTGGCCTTGTTCAAGAGGAATCTTGACCAATGGATGGGAGATCGCAGATATACCCCAGGGATTACTTCAGTGTCACTGCTTGACAGAGGCACAGAAAAATGATAGGCATAGTTTTTATTCAAACTAAAGGGGTGGCGAAAGCCACATAACTATGGGCTAGGCTTATAAATGCCCTTGGGCAGATAGCCTAGTATGAACCTATGAACCTATGAACCTATGAACCTATGATACAAGCAGTGAAAATATTTTTAGCCCCTTTAGTTTTATACACAGGTCAGGCATATTTTTATCAACTAGAGGTGAGGTTGTAGATAGCAATTAATAAAGCGTTGAAGAATTTTATCTGGGAGGGGAAGTCAGCAAGAGTCAAGTGGGGGGATTATCTGATTCAGAGTTACATAGTTAAATCTCCTATATATATAGCACAAGCAGAAAGATGTAATTTAAAGTGAAAAGGGCTGATGATGAAACAGGTGGGAAGCTCAAGAAATAAGAAGAGACTGAGATTTTGGATGCAGATCCTTAAGGAAAACAACAATAACCAGACATAATATTATATTCATAAAGTAGCAAGAAGTATTCTAAGAACTAAGTAAACACGGGAATGGAGAAAGGAGAATCTGCTAATAGGGATGACTGCAATTAGGGGTGCAAGGCATAGGCAAGAGGGGGTGGAATTTTTTTGAGAAAACTGGCAAAGGAACCAAGGTATTGGGAGCAAATAATTAGAGAGGGAAAGGTTATAGAATGGGAAGAGGCCAATCATTCATTTAGACTGCAGGCTAGAGATTACCTTCCCTGTCCAGGACTAATATCAAAGTATAGCCAAAGAAAAAGGTGTAGTTGATCCTAAGTGAAAGACCCACACTGGTAGAGTTTTAGTATAATCTAGAACAGAAGCTGCTATTTAATGGTATAATTAGTAGAGCATATAAAATATTGCATGATAACTATAGGAATCAATCAGAAGAGGTTAGAAGGGATGAGGAAGAGATATTGGATAAGCAATTCACAAAGAAACAATAGGAGGATATATGTATGGCTCCAAAATATGCAAAGTCTAGAAGATTTAGCATTTTTGCTTAGAAGTGTTTACATAGGCATTTTACACCCCAATCAGACTCCAAAGAATATTTTCTCAAGTAGATTGCAGTGTTGGGGTATGATGCAGAATAAGGAGGTAATTGAGAACATGTTTTTGAGAGTGTAGTGAGTGAGCAGACTTTAAAAATTCCCTGCAGACTACTCTGTCAGAAATACTTGGTGAGCAAATTGATGTAACTAAGGAAATGTTTGTTTGAGCTGTGATACAGAATTGAAATTGTCTAGACATAGTAAGGCCTTGCTGAGTTTAATTGTGGTGGTTACCAAAAAACAATTACTAAAAAATGGAAATCAAAGTCTAAATCAACCATAATAGAAGTACCCAAAACAGTAAAAGAAGTGAAAAAACTGGAAGTGGGATCTTTAGAAAACTGTAAGAGCAAATTACACAGAAAAATTGGGAATTATGGGAACAATGCATGCAGAATAGTGTTTTGGAGGAGTGATAAGGTTTAAGGGAAGAAAGGAATTGAATGAGCTATCTCATGGTTGACTGACAGTGATTGTATAGAAGATTGTAAATGATGTATAATGTTTGCAAATGAAAATATGTCAACATGGTTTGTTTTCATTTATATAAATCTATGATTGCCTATGTCATAAGTGATAATTCAATAAAGATGTTTCTTGTTTAAAAAGATAGAACTGATGAAAATCTTAAAAAAAGACTACTGAATCACAAAAAACTGAATGTCTCAGCAAAGAAACTAAACAGCTGCTACACCTATTTAATGAAGCTTGATATAACTGGAAAAGAAAAACAACCTCAAAAACGTGTAAAGGCTTCATCATACTCCATTAGATGTCATAAAACCAACCTTTGCAAACCAAACTGTGTTTCCTCATAAACTCCACTAAACATTTCTGACATAAAATCAACCACCTCACAGATGGTAAAAAATAATGAGCTTCAACAGTCAGAATACCTCCCTACCCAATGTTCCTTGGGCCAATTTTCCATCTTCCCATTCCATCCCCATGTCTTCCTTCCTTTTAGTTTGAAGTTATTAAATCCAAAGACATTGAACCACTATTTGAAGAACTCCCTCTAAATACACCAGACTGGGGCTGGCAATTTCTGCCCCTGGTTAATCTGCTGATCTAGAGAACATTTAATTCCTCATGTTTTCCGTATTTATAATCTGTGCCTCATCTCTAACTTGTTACTTAGACTATGGAAAACCTGCCTAGTCAAATCACCATTACAGCAATCTAAAACTTCTATGACCTCTTACATATGTCATATCTCCATCCTACTAATCCCTGGGAATATCCCTGAAAAAAACAATATACAACCAATAATCCACCTGATTACAATACCACCTCCTGTCTGATTAGGTAGAAGCACAACAGCTACTCTGTAGATACTGACAGATGACATCTTACTTAAACATGGACAAACCTTACATCATAGAAGCTAATTGCATATTTTGAACTCACACCTTTGATCTGGTAGGGCATTCCTGCCTCCTCAATCACATGTTGGATATTGCAATAAACATCATAGCCTCTACCTGGTTACATAACTTTCTCAGCAGAAAGTGTTTATAGTTTTGATTTATTCATTCCTTTACTCAGAAGCTTGAAGGAGGAAGTGGTTTATAGTGGGCTATTGCACTGGTCTGTCATGGGTAGGGAGTACCACAAGGCTCCATTCTCATACCACTTCTCCTCTGTTTTCCATTTTAATTAATACATGCCTGTATGACCTACCACACCTCCCTCTCATTATGAATTCCAATGACATGGTACACCGGTAAAATAAATCTCATTTGGATCTACAGAACCATCTTCAACAGGATCTGCATTTTATCTCTCTGGCTAAACTAAAAAAAATACTCATTTCAACTCCAATAAAACAAAATCCATGATTTTTGGTACCCACCAAAAACTAACTAGTCAACTGCTGCCTGCCCACAACAGACCATTGCAATAATCCTATATAAACCACTTCCTTCTACAAATACTTAGAAAATTGACTGGATCAGCTATGAAATTTCTACCTTCTTATTGAAAAAATAAATCTAAAATCAACCACTTACTTTTCTGATCATGAGAGATCTCACACTTCCTTTCACAAACTGCAAAGGCATCCACTTTGTGCAGTTAGAATATGGATTTCTAGTGATTGCAGCAATCTCCATTAAAATTATAACACCCCTCCAATACATTTCAAACAACATATGTAATTTTCTCACCAATTCTCCAATGACAGAAGACTAGTGTTACACAATCAATGCAGATTAAGAAAGTAATGAATCACAACATCTGTACTACATTTTAACTGAAAAAAACTAGGAAAGGTGAGTTGTTTTAGTGACTTTAAAATAAAGATAATACAGAACTGTGAGTTAAATAATGTTAGGAATAGTGGAAATGACACTAGAAAACATGTTACATTATACCAGTTTACTAGAAATTTCTACCACAGAAGCTAAAACAGTAGAATGCAAATTGACAAATGATATCAGTGGGAAACAAAGTATCAGTGCATGCAGAAAACAAAAGGAAATGTCAAGAAGAAATAATAGTTACCCAAAATTAAGGTAATATAGGCTGATAACAAAACTAGGTAACAAAAAATCTGCAGATACTATAGGAGAAATTATCCACACAAAAGAGAATTGCCAGCAAAAGTTAGAATATGAGCATTTTGTGAAAAACAGTGAAGATATTTTCTAGAGTGGTACAGGAGCAAATAAAAATAGCCTCATAGAAAGAATGAGTTGTAAGAAAGGGAGAGGTACACAATAAAAGAAGATCCGACAGTTTAGAATGGGACATATAAGAAAGCCTTTGGCAAACTTAAGAAAGAGCATGTGACAAGGGCTGGAATAACCTTTGAAGTACAAGCCATAAGGATGTATAACTGGACTTGCTGGCAATCAGGTAGGAGCCCAGTTGCATGTCTTAATACATACATACATACGTGTGTGTGTGTGTGTGTGTGTGTGTGTGTGTGTGTGTGTGTGTGTGTGTGTGTGTGTGTGTGTGTCTGTGTAAGTGTGTGTGTATTTTTTGGCAACTCCTTTGCCTATCGAGCATCAACCATCCATGACCTATGAGACTATTTGTACCTCACAGTAATAAGATCCATCACTGACCTATCCATTCCCTCTGAAGTAAGAGCTGATCATGGAACTGTCATCCAACTAGACATCAGAATCCCCACAACCCTAACTGCAGGAGCTCCTAATACCAGACTGTGGCATCTGAGGAAAGTTAGTGCTGCCAATCTGTGAGAAAGAAGCACTCAAACTTATTCATGTGACTGCCAATGATCTACATGGCTAAGCCATGGCAGTACATCCATTTGACCCAGACGCTCTGGACTGTACCACCCAGAGATCTGACTGGGTGTCATGCAAGTGGTGAGCCAAGCCACCTCCCACCCCTCTGAATGGGAGAGCCATATGCCACTCATTAAGATCTTACCATTTTACTCCCTCAAGCTCCTGTGCCTACTAGTAAAAACTGATCATCTAGGGCTCAGTTAGGCCTTTATACCTAAGTGCTGTGGGAAGGAAAATGACTTAACATATTTTTAAAGCCATGCTTGAAACTTGGTAATAAAATGAAAACCTCTGAAATTCTAACAGTAGACATATTTTAAAAAAGCTTTGCCTAGAAATATAGTAAAATGTGTTTTGCAAACTGATCACAAGAACTCTGACAAGGTAGTATATTTTGCAGAATGTTACTTATTTAATGATACAACATTGAAACTGAATTGTCTGCTTCTAATTATAAAGTTGCAATAGGAAATGTGCCATCTACTTTGAAACAAAAAGTAGCCAGTAGTTGGTGATTTGGTTTCAAATGTTGAGGAGTGGGTCACATTGTTAAATTTAGTTGCACTGATAAAACGAATACTAGTAGCACAAATGTGAAAACTGAAATGTGTCTTATAAATTGAGTCACTTCTATTAAGTAAGACAAGACTGCAGCTGAGCTAGAATAATTGCATCATTATTGACTCATTGTGTTACAACAAAGCTGGTGAAATGTATTACATTTCTAGACAAAAGAGACATTCAAGTCCTGCTAAATCATGGAAGCATGATTGCCCTTGTTGAGTGTTCCCTTATGTTCACAAGTTCATAGGTATATACTAGACTAATGATCATAGGGACTTTTTCAGTCTAGCCATGCATCATAAATATATCCAACAAGTGTTGCACCCTGGAGGTTATTCACAGGGTATGTGTTAGCTAAGGTATGTCTGGTCAAATAGTTACTGATTGCCTTTATCCTTTAGAGACATTAGTGACAGACCAGGGGAGAATTTCTGATTTCCCATCCTCTGGTCCAGGTTATGCTTGAATAGGGTCAGGGAAGAACTCTGTTTCACATGGACAGGAAGCCTGTTCCACAGAATAGGTATTAACTGAGAAACATAGCTGTCCCTCTATCATGTCCTAGTTACGTCACAAGCAAGGTTTAAATCTGTGGATCAGGTATTTCTGCAGCTAATCATTTTTGTGGGTAAGAAAGAGCTCCATCCATACATCTCAACCTCTTAGAACAATAAATATATATATAAACCTAACAAATCTGCTGGGCATTGTATGTTCTTGTCCAAGGCTGCTAAGACCTGGAACTCCTTACCTGTATCCATAAAGTCTCTACCCACTCTTTCATCTTTCAAAACCTCTTCTCTGAAAGACTTGCTAGCTAAAATCTGTCTCTGGTCTTGTTTAAAGCCAGGATAACCTATATCCCTAAATGTAAACTGTACCATTTCATTCCTTATACCTCCTTACTCTCCCTTCTTCACTTACTTCCTTACTGCTATCTAATTCTCTTCTCTGACTTTCTCTGTAAATATATCATAGAACTGCATTCCTTCACTTCATATTGCAATTCCTATTTGTATTACACTAACTTACCTTTAATTTCTCTACAAACTGTCTAAAATTTCTCTAAATATTAAATGATTGCCATATACCTTGTATTGATTCTTAACCAATGTTTTTATATTATGTTTAATTTGTTATAATTATTTAAATTGCATACATTTTTGTTTATTTTTGAAGATTGTAAAATTATTGTTCTTAAAATGTTTTGTAATAATTTGGAGCTTTTCTCCCTGAGCCTTTGGATCCACTGAAAATGGGCTTCTACTCAGTCGGACTTTCCTAGTAATCAAATGTCAATAAATAAAAAAATCTGGACAAAGCCAGCAATAATAGGTGACAAAAGTCTAAAATTAGGGACAAATTTTAAATATTGCTCATATAAACTTAGGGAGTAGTTACAATAAAAGTTTCTCTGTTGCTATGCATTCTGTGAGGAATATGAAATCTTAAACTCAATTGTATGTCATTATTTAGTTCATAGGTTCATAGGTGCTTACTAGGCTAATGACCACAAGGGCCTTTTTAAGCCTAGCCATCCATCCCAAATCTCTGACAAGTTCTGATACCCCTGATAAGTGTAAGCAGGGGTTTGGAAGATGAACCATTTACAGGTTACCTGTGTCCATTAGAGACAGAAGTGCCAAACCAGGGATGAATTTCCGGTTTCCCATCCAATTGTCCAAGTTGCACTTCAATTGGGTTAGTTAGAAACTCTGCTTCACATGGATGGGTAGCCTGTTCCATAGACGGGGTAGTCTCTGGGATACATACCTATCTCTCCTGCAGGACCTATTTATATCACAGGCAAGGTTTAAGTCTTTAGAACAGAGAGTTCTGGTGCTGTTTATTTTGTGGATATACAGGAGGTCCATCAGAGTGGGGTCTGACAATGGCCTTATTGACAGGCATAGATCTCCCCACAAAAGGGAGACAGAATACAGGGATAGGGCCTTGAGGCAGTCTGCATAGGACATTTACTTACACCCTGTATTCTTTTAGTGAGGACCCTCTGTGGACGTTCCAGTTGTTGGATATGCCTGGTTAGATACATACCAAATGAGGCATTGTACTCAATGATAGGTCTGATGAATGCCAAATACAGTGGAACAATGACTTCCTTGGACTTAGATGTCATACCTTTGTTTATAAGTTGTGCAATATAGAATAATTTCCTCACCACTATAGACACATGGTGGTCAAAGGCTAGATTAATATCTATGTGTGTCCCTAAATCTCTGACTACTGAGTCAACTCTAAGGGATGTGTTGTCAATATGACAGTTACCAGGAATGGATGACTTCTCAAAGGATACTATTATGCATTTCTTAGCATTTAGTTTTAGTCCATGGCTCTGACACCAAATGTTTATCTGTGTCAGCCCCGCCTGAAGAACATTTGTGTCAGTGTGAGATTTAATGACAGCTCCTAATTTACAATAATCTCCAAATTTAGTTAGCCAGAGACCCATTGGCCTTGACCTCTGAGAAGTAAATGCCAAAAGGGAGTGGTCCAAGGACTGATCCCTGCGGGACTCCACATGTGACTGGCCTCTTTGTAGAGGTGGACTCCCCAATTCTAACTTCCTGGGTCCTGTCTGTGAGCCAGTTGCCTATCCACCAGGTGACATATGGGTTTGTACCTAACCTCTTGAGTTTTTCAGCAATGACCAAATGAGGCATTGCGTCAAATGCCTTGGCCAGGTCAAGGTAGGCAGTGTGAACAATTTTGCCCTCTTTCATTGCTTTGGTGACCTTCTCAAAGAAGTCCACCAGGTTGAGTAGGCATGATCTGCCCTTGATGAAACCAAACTAGGTTGGGTCCAGTGTCTGGAGGTTTACTATATCTCTTTTGATAATCTCCATGATAATTCTTTCCACAGCTTTAATATAAGACTATTGAGACTTATGGGTCTGTAGTTTCCAGGGTCTGTAGATGGCCTACCTTTGTGCAGAGGTATGATGTTGCCTTTCTCCATTCATGAGGCATGAAACCTGTTTGAAGGCTACAGTTAAATAGTAATTCCATAGGCCATGATAGGTCATGTTTCATGCTACTTAAAAGGCATCCTGGGATATTGTCTGGGCTCATTGATGCAGGCTCGGTATAGGTTGCTCAATTTACAATAAGCTCTGCACACAATTGTGTATTGCCTTTGAGGTTGCATACATAGCTAAAGAATGCTTTGTGGTTGCCCTTGGCCTGGGAGGCCAAACTTACCTCAAATTTGGCTTTGGTAGACTTTATTTGTCCTCTGAGTTGTTTGTTTAGTTTGATGAGAGTGCTTTTATTCTGCTGGGTGCTGCACCTCCTAATTTGTGCCATGATTTTCTTCCTCCTGTTATACAGACTATTGATTTTGTGATTCCACCAGGCTGGCTTGTTTTTTGAGCTAATTCTGTATTTCTTCCTGTTGGGGACAGCTGCCTCTATGCACCTATTAACATGTTTGTACAGAGTTTCTGTGTACAGTTCTGCAAAGGCAGCAGTGTTCATAGGGTTTATGGGGGCTTGAATTTTTGCCAGGTTCTCACTTAATTGCAGGAAGTTAGCCTTAAAATAGTTCCTGAATATTCCAGGTTTAGCTGGGGGTTCAGGTTTTAGTTTTAAGTCAATGAAGATACTTTTTGTGGTCTAACCTTACCAGGGAAGGCATTACAGTAGGAGGTGTGCCACACTCTCCCATATTAGTGAGGACCAGATCCAGTATGGTTGCACCCCTGGTTGGTGTATTGACTATCTGGTCCAGGGAGTTTGTGTTTACAAAATCCAGGAATCTCTGTGCATGTATGTTTGGTGTTGTACAGGCAGGGGTGGGTCATGCTATCGGACTGCAGCCCTCCCACCTGGAAACAAAAGAAATAAAAATTGTGAAACATAAAATTAAAAAAAAATGTTTACGAGTACCAGACTTCCGCGCATGCGCAGACACACTCAGACTGCCCGCAGATGCCCAGGAATCTGTGCTAACTCTGACTGCCTGAGTCAGCAGTCCAGATACAAGGAAGATATTTTCTGCCCTGCAGATGCCCAGGAATCTCTGTGGTAGATGACCGCACAGAACAGAGGAGCTCCGGACTGCTTAATCCGCAGACAGGACCAATTGAAGCTTTGGCAGGGAGCACAGGATCAATCAGGAGAGAAGTAAGTTGAGTTTGAAGCATTGAAGTTGAGCACGGGTTTCCAGACAATGGTGGAGTTGGATCTTGTGTGTGGCTAGCAGGGAAGCATTGAAGTCGGTCGAGCATGTTCCAGACAATTGAATTTTGCTGCTTCAATCAGGAGAGGTAAGTGTGTGTGTGTGTGTGTGTGTGTGTGTGTGTGTGTGTGTGTGTGTGTGTGTGTGTGTAAAATGCTCCTGTTAACACATAGTGGTGGGTAGAGAGACTCAGGTTTGAGCCCTGTACCTTGGATGCAGGTGGCAAGGACCTGAATTCCCTACCCACCACTATTTGTAAAATAAATATTGCAGATTTTTGCCTCATATTTGTTCTGTTCCTCATAAAATATGTGGTTTCTGTATCTTCAGTTTTTCCATGCAAAGGTTTATAGCACAGTGGCGCACTGGTAGCATTGTTGCCTGACAGCTATAGCTTCTCTGGCTTGATTCTTGGCTGGGGTGCCTTCTGCATGGAGTCTGCATGTCCTCCCAACCCTTACAAAGATGTTTCCACTGCTCTGCTGAAAATTGGCTTTGTTTTATTCCAGGTCAGACTAGTTTCCTGGTTAACAAATGTTTAAAAATAACAGGCATTTGAATTTCAGACTTCATATTCTTTAAAAAGTACATGGTAAAACAACCTTTTATTCTAGCAATTGTCTAAGTTTATAATATGGATATTTGAAAGTTGCCCATATTTTTGGGACTGTATTCCCCCATTATTGGCCTCGTCCAGGTACTTTGTGCTAAGGTTGAGAGCTATGGTGAGAACTGAATTCACTGAATGTTTGGGGGCTGTATTCCCCCCAATACTGGCTTTGTCCACATGTTTTTTGCTAAGAGGTTGAGAGCTATGGTGAGAACTGAATTCACTGAATATGTTTGGCAGCTGTATTCCCACATTATTGGCTTTTTTCATGTGTTTTTTTGCTAAGAGGTTGACAGCTATGGTGAGAACTGAATTCACTAAATGGTAGCCATTTAAGTTTGTCTTCCTCTGTTTCAGCTGATTTGGCATAGTTTCTCTGACTGTTTTGCACAGGGTCCCCTGGGTTCAAGACGTGGCAGTGAAATGTATGGTGGTAACACAGCATTTTATTCTAGCAACTTTCCAACATTATACAAGCAATGTTTAAAATGTGTCCCTGGTTTTTGGCCTTTGGCCCCCAATAAATTTTGGCTTTTTCCAGATTTCTTGTGCTGCAAAGTTCAGAGATACAGCTGAGTGTCAAGTAGATTTTACAAGGAGCTGAGAGCTGCAGGGGAACAAAAGTTTAGTGCTGCTTATGCTAAGTCTGCTTGCATTGTTAATAGCACAGCAGGTAGTGTACCTGCTGTTGATGCAGAAGGCTGTGGGAGTTCTACTCCCATAGTAGATAGATGCATTGCTGATACTGTATTGTGTTGTAAAGGGGTGGATGCTGCAGTCCTTTTTGGCAAAGATACCTAGTAACTATGAACCTGTTATCAGTTTGCCATCCATTCCCTATTGCGGTATTACAAGCTTATCATTTTTTTAATGCATGCAACATAGGCAATTTATTCTTCAAGGGCAACAGGCACTTTATTTGTAGATGAAACAATGACATATAACGTTGTTTGCTAGCAGAAACCTCTTAGTTACAGATTTCTTTAATGTGGATTTTACTACTTCAGATACTGTGCATATTTACTGATACTGGTGGACTATAGAAGGTTGAGTAGACTTTTTATAATGGAAATGTTCTGAATTGGGCAGTTTTGTCATTGGTGCATGCATTTTGTTTCATTGTTTACTGGAAAAATGTTCAAAACAATAAATTTAAAATGCCCTCAAACAGCTGTACTATATTGTACAAGGAATATAATGTAATACAGTTAGGAAGGTGTATCAAAGAGCATGTGTATGTTTCATGTTCAAGGGGCCTATGATTTTGAAAACAGCCCAAAGTTAATCTTTATCTGCCACTGGCAAAATGTATTTTCTTTGAATGTGGGTTTCAATGCTGTTTCAATGCATGTGAGTTTCAAGGGCAGAGAAGTTTTAATGCTAAGTCTATTTTCATTGTGAGACTGCATTGCTTTGTTTAACAGATATCTATTAGGGTTTGTGCTGTAAAATGCAAAATAGAACTTTCAAATGAAATCTAAATCATCACAGAAATAAAGCAGTATGCACATTACAGTGTTTATGGTAAATGGGGCAAAATAACCAAGGAATGGGGCATTGGAATGGCTGCAGGGGGGAGGTTCCATTCGACCATGATTTTGTGATGAGGGGAAGGGTAGCAAACTTAGTCAGCCCTGGTTGAACTATACCTCTCAGTTGTCCATATTTTTGCAGAATGAACAGATATTTGCTTCTTATTTTTGGTTTGTTCCTCATAAAAATTGTGGTTTTCTAGCAAATCATTTAGGAATGAAGTCACTAAATGACAGACATTCCCCCGGATTCACGAATCCTCTGTGTAAGACTTAATAAGTCTTACTCGGAGGCTGCAGTTGTATGGTATGATGTCAGCGTGCCATGAATATTCATGAGGGCATGCTGACTCAACCGTAAGTCTTACATGGACTGTGTAGGAAAGCAGGGGACGTGTCCAACTGCCGAGCAGTCTAAATGTCCACTCCCCTGCAAGGGTTGGAAAAGTAAAATGAAAACACACAAGAGTGAGTCCGCTCAAATGTCCTTGCACCCAACACCACACTCCCTGACATTGTAAACCCCCATCACAGTTATAAAAAGTAAAACATTAATTTTATTTTTTTTCAAATTCCCGAAATAGCTGCCTGTATTTGCGTGTGTATGCGCGGGTGTGCCCATTACTTAGCTGTAGTTAGCAATTCCAACATGGAAGAGCATAAGAATGAATGTTTATGCAAATCACACCAAATAGCACTAGCTTAATGGTAGAGCATTCGCACAAAGAGGAAGCATTCATGGTTCAAGTCCCACCACTCCCCTTCTTACTTATGTTTTAAATTAGTATATGAAATAATACCTGACATATATGATTAAAATATTAGTAAAAAGCAGTGAAATGGCCAATGTATCAGTGAACAAAATATATATTTTTAAAGGATCCTGATATATAATTGCCCGCAGTTAAGCAGTGCTTTACCCAGTGCAATAGAGTTGCCCATAGTTTAATAGCACTTTACCCAGTGCAATAGAGTTGCCCAAAGTTTAAGAGCGCTTTACCCAACGCAATAGAGGTGCCCATAGTTTAATAGCATTTTACCCAGCGCAATAGAGGATCCCATAGCAAAATAGCACTTTAACCAGCGCAATGTCTTTGCGCAGATGTGCGTGCCGCGCCAACCAGGGCACCATAGGGCACTGTGGAGCAACGTAGAGCAAAGTTGCTTAAACACAGCCACACCCCCCTAGCCTGTCTGGACTGTATTAAAATAAAATGAATGACAAGACTCGAACCTAGGACTCTGTGCATCATAATCAAAGTACAGAACCACTAAGCCATGACAACTTAAGAGAACCAGCCACTGTTAACATACATATACTTAGAAATGGTAGATTAACCATTACTAAGCAGGTCTGCAGTCAGCCGATAATTTTCAAAAATTGCCAGTCACAAAAAAGTGTGGGAAATGCGGCATATTTAAGCCCCATAAGCGAGAATACTCGCCATAACTGATTGTAGCTCACATCTGCAGTTAGAATGGCTGGTGCTGGAGAGGGTACACTCTTCCGAGCGCAACGTTGGGGCATCGAGGAGTTGAAATACATGGTTTGGATCCTTGTCCACCATCATGAGTCAAGACTCCTGCAGGGCCAGTTCCAAGGGACGGAATACAAGGCAGAGGCTTGGAACCGGTTAGCTCATGACCTCACCAGTGTCACAGGCGCTACTCGGACTGGTGAGCAGGTCCATCACCACCATGCAGACCTGAAGAGACGGAAGCAGGACCGCCTGAACCAATGGATACAGGAGGCCCGTGGGATGCAAGATGCCCCACAACTGAGTAGGTAGCCATGGAATGCAGTATGTAAGAATTGATAATTGATTCTGTATAACGGATAGGTATGTCTCAATATCCCTTCATTTACTTTACAGCTGCAGGTGACCGTGCTGCGAATCAGCAAGCTTATGCAAATAGGCTGCTAAGGCTGCGCCACCAGGCAGGTTAGTGATTATTCTGCATGTATTGTTATATAAAATAGGGGAGAGAGCATGAAATAAAGTGTTGTAGTCCAATAATACAGCCATAAAATGGCCCGAATAAGTCTTCTGCATGTACTGTCAGATAAAAAAGTCAGAGAGCCAGAAAAAGAGTGCAGTAACCCATTAAGAAAGGTAAAATATGTCTGGAATAATATCTCTGCAGGTACTGTCATATAAAATAAGTGAGTGAGCCTGAAAAAGAGTGTTCTAACCTATTAATAAAGGTATAATATAACTTGAATATGTCTTCCATATGCACTGTTATAACAAATAAAGGAGTGAGCCTGTGGAAAAGTGTGTAATGTCATTAATAAAGGTCTAAAACCCGGAGTGTGTCTGTGTCACTTAGTTTGAAATGTTGTTGTACCCTTGCATTATACAAATAGTACTGTTTAAAAAAGTGCTGGCAACCCAGAGTTGTGCAGTCCCATCTAAAGTGGGTGATGGAAGTGCTAGTAGCTGTGAAGCATATATACAGTCCTCAACAGTCAGTTACTGGCTGGCATGCATAAGTAAATCTGGCACACGAATAGCATGTTAATTTGTTCCCCAGAAATGTGAGTGTGCTTCAAGAAATGCAGGGTTCTGTACAAATTGAAGTGAAAATGTCATCTGAAAACATCCAGGTATGTAGATAAAGAAATATAAATGCAATCAAGAAATATGTAGCAGTAACATCTACATCTTGGACAGTTAATATGTCAGATATAGGTCAGGTATATATTGAACTAGCCAAACCCATTACACAACCTAATGCATGGTGGCAAGTGTAATAATACATGTAGGGGATATACACTTGCAGTCACTAGGAATGTAGTGTAGACTAAAAGTAATTATAAGATGTTAATTGAGGTTTTTTTTCTACACCCTACTGTATGTGCATAAACCATGCAATTCCACACCTCAATGGGTATGTGTAATCTTAAATATTTGTTGGGACATATGTCCTATTGTTTTATAAATATTTGCATTCATGTTGATGCATGTGCCCTGTTCAGACACCACAATCATGGTGGCCTGTTGCTACCAAACATCTCTGCATGCTGTTGGAATATCCACTGTCGTTCAATATATGCATGTGTTATGCTTGCTGTTCAACTGTTGGAACCTTGGTGTGTTGGGTTAATGGGAATATTACTGCATGCTGTTACAACTAATCTGGAATGCTGTTGTTTATGTTGTAATTAAACACACCTAATCACAGAACGTATGGGAAGGCCAGTCCCAGCGGACCCACCTGTTCCCCCTCAGCTGGCGAGTGCACCTGGCACCAGCAGGTCCGGTGCCCAGCCCGGGCTCCCCTCCTCCGTTGGTCCTGTGCCACCTTCGGGTGGAAGCACTGCAGGGGATGGGGCTCATCCGCCCCATGCAAGCGTGGGTGGAGAAGGGCCACCTGTCACCCTTCAAAGGGTCCGGGCTGTGGTGCGTAGGGAGATCCAGCGTTCAGTCGCTGATCCCCTATGCCAGCTTGAGGCGAGAGTGGCATGTCTCATGGGTGAGCGTGCCTGTCCTACGCAGCCCCCAGCAGACCCTTGGGGCTGTGAACGTGCAGTGGTGACTGCCCATGGGTGGGGATCTCAGTTCCACTGTTACCATCTGTGGGCTCATGGGCTTGCGATTTCCAAACATCCGTCCCCATGAATTGTGTTCACCCACCCCATGTGTCATACACTGCCCCTGTATGCATCTTGTCTGTCTTGTCTGTTTACCTCTCCAACCTGAACATACCTACTTACTCTACCTCACTTTCCACTCTCACCTGAAAAAAAAAAAAAAAAGGGCAATCTTTACCCACAAAAAAATTACGCCCCATACATAGCTTCCCATTTCGCACACATGTCCACTGGACATGTAAACTGATAATTATAATTGGCAGTACAACATACTTTGTTGTCCTCACCCCTCTCCCAGGGGTGGAAGGTTTCAAATTTCACTCCAGATTTATTGCATACGCACAGCTGTTGCTGGTAAAGAAATGGGCAGCTATGGACCTTCCCTACACCCGTCCTGCGCATCCCGAACTTGTTTACCTACTGTCTGTCCCTCTTTGTGCCCCCTTTTTCACCACTTTCCTATCTCCCCATTTTCTTTTCTTTAAAAGAAATTAGCACAGGGGTTAGCGGGAGTAAGCACTTTTAAGCAGTAGTAAGCGGTTTTAAGCAAGTGTGCGCATGTGCGCGCTTAGCTAAGCATCGCTAAGCATCACGCAAACCCACGCAAACCCGCTTACAACTGCTTAAAAGTGCCTTAGTCACTCTATGTCAGAGCTCTTTTTCTGCTCAGCAGCAAAAGAAAAAACCTCTGCCAGTCTCGAACCCCAGACCATTGACTGCATGAATTACCACTAAGCCACAGCAGATATACAAATAGCTTGGTGCTGAAATAAATATATCATGCATTACAATGAGGGAATGTAAATGGAAATTAGGAATGGCATAATGCAAATCCTGTTCTGTGGGTCTTTACCAGCAGTTGTTGTGGAATTGCATGACATGACTGTGAAAAGAGAACCAGCCATCCTAGCAGGGAATAATGTTACAGTAGCACCTTACAAACACCACATAGTATCAGACCAGGATAAACACTGGCAAAGTTTAATAGGGCAGAGGCCAGACTCCCCAACTGTGACTGCTTTACAGGGATGTCCCTGATTTGTAAACAAATGTTAGCTGTGCTCCACTGAATCACTCTGAAAAGTACTAACTTTAGGCAGAGAAGTGTGGAATCACACGTAATGAATAATGTCAATAGGTGAGAGTAGACACTGCTTGCACGTCAGAAAAGGTGTAGTTATACATATGCTCTGATTCCCAATAAACTGCAATATGTCTATAATATATTGCAGGTGTATCTCACTTATATGTACCTTTCACTGAGGCCGTTCAAATATATACCTGAGAGTATCTGAGGCCTGGTAGAGGCAGAAACACACAGGCATATCAGCATTACTGCTGTTACACACTCTGCAAATAGCTTTGGAAGGAGTTCCACAAGCATGCCCTTATGTAGGAGTATAACACAGAAATATCACAGGATGTAGCCATGTACTGCTAGCAACCAACTGTGACAATACCAATGTGCCAGTGCTGAAAAGACTGGTGTGGTGCACAGACAAAGTATAATAGGCTAACCTCTAGCTACCATCTGGATATGTCCACAGGTGGGAGCTACGCACACAGACTACTTGCCTTGATAGACTAACAGGTACACAGCAACCCTGTATGTTCAGCAAGATAAACCTCACATGATAATAAAAAATGCTCTTTGCAGTTCTGCACCCCTACCCAAAAGGTACAACACACCTGTGTATTCAGGCAAAAACAAGGGTGTAGGTAGGCATACTCAGTACCATACCTCTCAACCTGGAAACATCAAAAATCAGGACAAGGCCCATGAAAAATAGGTACAAATCTGTACACTGATTAACATCTAATTTGCATACATAATTATGTAACCCCACCCACTCCAAATGAATTATGGGATACCAACTTTCAAATGCAAGCTGAAGAACAGACAACCAAAATATGGCACCAGAGTCCCCCTGCAGCCATTCCAATGTCCCATTACCTGACTATTTCACCCATTTACCATAAACACTAAAGTGTGCATGCATACTGCTTTACTAATACAATGATTATTTGATTTTTATTTTTACATTTTACAGCCCAATGCACAAACACCAATAGACATCTGCTAAACAAAACACTGTCTCACAATGAAAATAGACTTGGCATTAAAACTTCTGTGGTGAGGGTTTCAATGCTGCTTTAATGAATGTGAGTTTCAAGGGCAGAGAAGAAAATGCATTTGGCCAGTGGTGGATAAAGATTACCTTTGGGTTGTTTTCAAATCATTGTCCCCTTGCACACAAAACAAGAAACATACATGTTCTCTTTGATACACCTTCCTATCTTTATTAAATTATATTCCTTGTATAATACAGCACACGTTAGACAGAGCGCATGTTACATTTGTTTGAACATTTTTCCAGTAAGCTGTCATGTACCAATAATGACCAATTCAGAACATTTCCATCATAAAAGTCTACTTCCAGTGTGTCCACACACCCACAGTATAAACAGAATGACAGTAGTGTAAGCCATAGGCATCTTGCACAGCTTCTCGCACTTATTTTCAATTTCAGTTTTTTTTTCTGGGGGGGGGGTACAAAAGGCCAAAAGCCAGGGACACATTTTAAACATTGCTTGTACAGTTTTGGAAAGTTGCTAGAATAAAATGTTGTGTTACCACAATACATTCCACTAGCAAGTCTCAAACCCAGGACCATGCACACTACAGTCAGAGCAACATACCACTATGCCAAATCAGCAGTTTCATGAATGATAGGAAGACTGAAACTTAAATGACTATCATTTAGTGAATTCAGTTCTCGCTTCTCACCATAGCTCTCAACCTCTTAGCACAAAAACCTGGACAAAGCCAATAATGGGGGAATACAGCCCCAAAACAGGGACAAATTTAAAATACTAATCTTATAAACTTAGAAAGTTGCTAGAATAAAAGGTTTTGTGTTAATATTTATTTTCTGAGGAGTATGAGGTCTGAAATTCAAATGCCTGTCATTTAATGAATTCAATCCTGAACTGCAGTGATTTTCCACAAAAATCCTGAAAACCACAGATTTTATGAGGAACAGTCTCAGATGAAAAAGAGTGGCAGAGGCAAGAGACATTTAGAGACAATCTTCTATCTAAATAGAATATAACCTTCCATGAGAAAATATAAAAAAAATAAGTTCAAGAATATGTAACACATAAATTAACAATAAACTGTCAAACATAACCCAGACTTGACTTAACAGGTAGTATTCTCACTCCAATAGACAAACAAACAATTTCTCACTCCAATAGTGGTTAATGCTAATTATTGAATACAAATAGTGCTCCTAGAGAGGGCAAACTGCCCCCTACTCTGATATATAAATCACGACTGACATACCATATATAAAGAGGAATTATGTGTGCCAGAATACCCCACAGAATTAGAGTCTTTTGAACCCACCGCCACTTTACTAGAGCAAGTACAAGTACTCAAGTTTAGTAGTTTTGCATACCAGCAAAAAGCATCTTTCCAGAGATACAGCCTAAAGCTATTATACTCACAGGGAGCCATTTCGCATTATTAAAATAATTTTTTGCTTTGGCAGATGAAGCAGAGAATTAAAATCCATTTTAGTGCTGAAAGAAGGAATAAAAAGGTTACAGACTATGGCAAAAGATGTATCCAGTGAAGAAGTATACAAACTATGTTATGTCAAAGTATGCCAGTGACCAGACATTAAGATACCAATCCAAAGGAAAGATCTGATACTCCTGAAATATTATTCTACATTTGCATTATTCATTAATCATTTTATTTCTTTACATACAGCCCATCTGTAAACAAAGCTCCAAACAGCATTTTGCTCATATATATATATATATATATATATATATATATATATATATATATATATATATATATATATTACACCTTTGACTAGCATTTTAAGTATCCCTTACTCAAAACCATACACACAGTTGTCAGCATACTTCAGTTTTCTTAAGCCAGGCATTCTATTTCAGCTTTTTGACTTTCTACTGTAGTTGTTTCTTTTTTACATATGCCAAAAACTGCATTAAATAGGAGACTTTTATCCTGTATCAGCATTAATAATCATAAAACAAATTTCAATTTTTGGTAGCAATCTACCTTCCTGCACAATTGTATATTCATTTTATGCAATTTCTCTTTTCTATGATTCTCATGTTCAAGTTCAGAGTAAAACACTGCCGCTGTTCTTCTTGCAGGCCTCTACTAAAAAAGTAACTGTTAAAACCCAGTCAGACTTTTCTATTAAACAAATAAACAAATACGTATTCCAAATGTTCCTAAATACAAGAGGTGCACAGTCTCACTCTGGCTACTAACCTTTGGGTAACACAAATGATCACAATGCCTGTGATTTTATAATAGACTCTGTGTACAATAATCCTCATTCACGGGTCTCTAACCAATATATTTTGTAACAAGCACCAGCCCCCAATCAGCTTACTCACCAGCCAGGGCGAGCCTTCTCCAATCCTTTCGAGCCTTCATACCCTCTTACTAAATCCTTGCAGTCCGAGCCTTGTTCTTAGTTTCCTTCTGGTTTGTTCCTTGCAGTCCGAGCCTTCTAAATAAATCATTTTTTTGCTGCCAGGAGTGCCAGCCAGTTTGTTGTTAGTTACATCCTTGCGAGCCTTATAAAATACGAGCATTCTTCTAAATAAAATAAATCCTATTGTTCTTTCCGGCTGGTTCATTCCCTCTCGCAAAGCATTTGAACCAGCTGGAAACCCAGAAATATGTGCGCCGCGAGCTTAATTCCAACAGGTTGGTAGCCCTGGTGAGCTGACGTCATCCAACACGCGATGACATCAGCTAAAGCGCAAAAATTTAAAAAAAAAACAATGAAAAACATACAAAATGTAGAAACAAAAATCGGAATTGAAGGGGTGCCACTCGGGAATCGTGGCACCCCATTATTTGGACCCCAAAACTCGGTAAAAACCGAGTAATTCGGGACAGTTGGGAGGTATGCTCAGTACTGAAATATGTCCAGTTGTCTTGAGCAGCCTGTGCTAATGTCAACACAAACAAACCACAAACTGTTCAGAAGTGAGTAACGTAATAATTACAGTATAGCAGTTCACAAATACTGCATGTGCCACAGGAATACAGTGCAATAACCTCATTTGTATGGCAATTAATTGTCTAATTCAGAAAGAAAGTACATACTCCCATGTATCCTGTGTTAGCATTTGGAGGGGTGAGTACATGTCTACACTGAAAAGTGTGTACTGGAAGCAGCAACATTCAGGTTTGAGTACAACATGCATATCACTGGCTACAACCCTAGCTTCAGATAGGAGACATATACCAACCTTCTGACTTGACGCAACAGTGTCCAGAGCAAACAAGCATGGGCCCCATCTTGGAAAGCTGAAAGGGCTACGCCTACCTAACCTAGCATTTTATAGCAGCGGGCTGCAATCACAGTGAGTACTGCAATCACCACACAGCAGGCTGCATGCAATTACTGAATGGTGGGCAGCAATTGGTGCAGAGGCTGTCACATGCACATGTACAGATACCTAGAAAAGCAGGCTGTACTTGCTGTCCACACATGCAATAATATCATTGCAGGTACAGGGAGATAGAGAGCGAGAGCGAGAGAGAGACAGAGACACAGACAGAGACACAGACAACAGAGACAGAAACAGAAACAGAGACAGAAACAGAAACAGAGGGAGAAAACCCAAAACAAACAACCAAAAAAAAAAAAACAACAAAACTGTAACAACAGACGGAGCAGGGAAATACAAAGGTAAGGTATGTAACTCATATGTATGTGCTTGCATGTAGTAGATGTTCCTGAAGAGTACTCTACACACTGCAAATCATCCATGTGTGGCAGCAGTACGTATCTATCTGTATCTGCACATGTGCATAGGGCAAGGGACATACTGCAACTGTTAGTGAAGGGTGGACAGATATCTGTTGTTGAAAGTTGTTATGTGCATATATCTATGCAGGTCGTAGTGTGTGGCATAGAAAACA
Organism: Protopterus annectens; assembly: GCF_019279795.1. Classification (NCBI taxonomy): domain Eukaryota; kingdom Metazoa; phylum Chordata; order Ceratodontiformes; family Protopteridae; genus Protopterus; species Protopterus annectens. The sequence goes on from NC_056737.1 coordinate 330,514,729, forward strand.
GCATGCAGTGCTGATATATGTCATGTGGTGGTTAAACGCTGTGGGACTGATTTGTCAGATCTGCTGTGTTACAGCCAGTGAGGCCTGCTAAAGCTTCATGGGCTGAGGACACCAAAATGCATTCTGCACAATACTGTGCAATATAATCATATAACTGTACATCCCACAACTGTCGCATAAGTGATATCCCCACCATGAAAGGTGGACTGTACATGTGCCTATATGTACATCTATGTGTACAGCAATGGATGTGTACATGTATGTGTATAGATATGTAGATATATATATATATATATATATATATATATATATATATATATATATATATATATATATATATATATATATATATATATATATATATATATATATATATATATATATATATATATATATAGATAGATAGATATACATATATATAGAGAGAGAGACATGGGGTCATGTGTACTGCAACAGGTGTGTGGTGACCAAAGCATGGACTGTAGACAAGTGTCGATACTGCAGTGCCATTCCACCTTTCCAAAACACTGTACCCATTAACTACCACATAGGTAGAGATCTACCTAACACTGAAGGTGTGATAAGGGAACATGGGACACAGGCGGACAGTAGCCTCCTTTTTGATAAAGACAGTGCCACACTAGACCTGTAATCTGTCTGTGTGGTATGTGTCATGACAACAGGTGTGTCATCTAGGGAAATATAGGTCAGTGTTCCCCTCTACTCATCACAATGCCCTGTGTTGTATGTACCTCACATGACAACTACAGCAGGTGGAAAGGCCATAGACATACCTCACAAAGGGTAATACTGGCCGCAAACAGATGCCCTATGCAGACTGACTCACAAAACCACATCTAGACTGTATTGCATACCGGCCACCCAGAGGTGACCTCTGCCGGACATACAGAGGTATGTCAGACCCATAGCTGGGTGACAACCACCATGGCAATATATCACAATCCCTCCGGGATACACGCTCTAGGGCCCTAAACCTCATCAGCTCACTAAACAGCACATGCTGAAGGGATAGGTTCCTATCTCAGAGATATGCCATACACTGGAATAGACCACCTAGCAATAGCAAACAAGGCTCCTCATTAGCAGTTGTCATAAATACCCCTGATGATTGTTTGGGAGATTGGTAATACACCCCAGGAATCCCTTCTGTGGTTCTGGTTGACAGGGGCAAGTGAAATCAAAGTACATGTGTGTCAAAGGCCAGGGTAGCATATGGCTAGGCTGCTGTAGGCCCTAGGGCCAATAGCATATTACCTACCTATGACACTATGCACTCACACATGTACTCAATGCAATACCTGCTATGTGAGGTTTAATAAGTGTAACGCTGAATGTGTACAAGGTCTGTAAAGGTGTGATAGGTTAGTGTGAAGTTGTATCTGACATGGTAGTGTCTATCCTAGCTGTGAGGCCAGCAAAAGATGTGTATTGTACTGTTAGGCAGACATAGTAGTATGGCATATGATGTGATGTAGTTCCTTGTTGACGACTGTGGTGTCTCATTGTAGGCTAAAGCAATACATGTATGCTTACTGAGTGGTACTGCTGGTGAATCCAACTCCCATATGAACTGTAGTACTACCTGAAGCTGTAGGCCTAAACAGCACAGCATGGTGTGTGTTCACATTGCTTGGAAACACTGTCTCATGTGTCTCTTGTAGTCTGCACAGAGAACATATCTCAGGCATAAGGGTTTGTAAGTAGTGGCACACAGTACTGTATGGTACACAGGTAAAACTCATCTGTGTTGGCATACAGTGGTGTGTTGTATGTTTGTCTGATGTGTGTGTAATTATGCCTGTACCATGGCCACAATCATATGTGTGTTACAGGGTATATGTGTGTATCTAGCAACATATATACTCTGTTACAGCAGTATGCCACCTATAGTAACAACTGTGCACATATGTTAGGCAGGGCTATGGCATCAACGACTAAGGTGGTTGAATGGTACTACTGTAACTGTACTTTCCATTCATTGCAATGGATGACATCTCTGTTCGTGCATTGGCGTGATGTATACCCCTGTGGCAAGGTTGTGCATTGTGTCACAAAGTGTGCCAGGTACTGTTGTATAGTGGTTTGATATATAGAGTGTGCCAGGCACTGTTAGTCAGTTGTGGCCTGAGAACCAATAAGTGGTATTGAACGTGTGTATCCTCTGACAGACAAATGGATGGTATATATGTCAGTAAAGTGATATCTGTGGTTAAAGGTGTAAAGTGTGCCACAGGACTCGCTCACACATATTGTTCATATCTCTTTCAGCCAGATGGCCCACCAACGTAACCCATCTTACACAGCAGCAGAGGAAGAGGAGATTCAGCAAAGCCTGGTGCAGCACTACACAATGCTGTTTTCCAGAAGCAGCCAGCACCAGCAGGAGCGGACTGCACTGTGGCAGGATCTTGTCCGTCGGGTAAATGACATAGGCATGCATAACCAGACATATGAGCAGGTACTCCATCACTGCAGTGATTTAATTAGACATGTCCAGCGGCATGCATCTGATATCCAAAGACAACAGCTTGCCACAGGTGGTGGGGTGGCCATTCATCCCCCCTCACCAGAGTGGAGGAGCTGCTCCTAAGCGTGGTGGCTCCTGGACAACAGCAGCAACTTCCACTGACATGTGTTGTCATGGAGGCCGGAGTCACCCAGCATGTTCACATGGAGTGAGCAGGTAACATGCCCTATCTGTAGACTACAGTTAACTGTATTGTTAGATTATGTCTATGTGAGATGTGTACTGTGTGTTTAGCAGTTGTGCTGCCTAGTGTTGTGTAATACTGATATTTGGAATATTATCTGTACACCTGTGACTGTTGACTGTTGTTCTGCTGTAGTTTAGCATACCCACAGTAGCAATGCCACAGTTGAGGCCACTGACAAACTCTCTCATATTCTCATAGGTCCCTCTGGTGTGACAGCAGGGCAGACGATCTATGCTGGTGAGTGTGGTATAATTGCAATGTTGGTAATGAAATGTGCATGTCATGGGTGAGGTGTAGGCCATGTACACGTAACACACCTACGCATAATGCATGCCGTGCATGTTTGCTGTAAGACATTGCACAGCTCAGTAATGTCAGTAGCTGCCTCAATGACATGCAATACACAGAGCATCAGACACAGTTGTGGCAACACCGTACTGCACATTGGATAGGCATAGTTGCTACAGCTGTACACAACATAACACGTTTATCATACGCAGTACACAAAAACATGCTACATATGGCGTTACCACACACCCGCTGTAAGGTCACACTTCAGTATCCCACATGTCATCCACACACATATGATATACCTCGGGGTAGAGGCCTATCATGGGGCTGTGATGGGGCTGTGCAACACTCTTCAACACATAACACAGTCATGTTAGGCATTGCTCCCTATTGGGCACCTCACACACCCATGTACAAAGTGGCTGTGTAATTGTGAACGTAGCCACGGCACTGCAGTTCAGGTACAGCATGCTAGGCGGTGGTCTGTCACACATTAGTAGCCATGAGTGACCACAAGATGCATGATGATGATGGCACATGGTACTACACCCCATCCAGTTACAGTGACCACAGTACTACACATAGCAGTCATTGATTTGCACCTCAATGTTGTGTGTGTGCAAACATATGCACCTATATGCAATATGCATAGCATGTTGTGTGTGTGCTTACATATGCCAGTATACACAATATGCACAGCAGTTGCCATCTGTACAAAGTGTCACATATATGTCCTGGAATGCTATTGGGTGTATAGGTCACATGACACACATTGGGTATTTGTGGTGTTTAATGTTGCAGTCATGTAGCATGCCATGTCATGGCTGGTACCGACATATCTGCAATATGTCCCACACTCACCATAACCACTGTACAATGGCCATGTCGAGCATTGGGATTCCTTCACGTCTACATGCACAACTTATCCCGTGTGTGTACATAGCATGCATGTGCTACACCTGTGCCCACTATTATCTGCTATGGACACAGACACTGTAATCAGACATGGAAATCTATGTGTCACACAAATAACACATGCAGCCATGGTATGTATACCTGTGAGTGATGGTGCACAGGACATTGCAGAGCTGACAATACTTGCACAGCAATGTTGTGTCCATGTACACATTGTGTTCCAGGGTGTAGCCAATCACTGAACAGCTACACACATGCATCAAAGCCATGTATACTGTCATTAAATAGGGCCGTCTACACTTGCATTGCATGGTCTTGAGCAACACATATTCTGCATGCTGACACGTGTGAGGTGACTGTTTGCCTTCTGATACTGTCACCCACCTTTACCCACTATTGAGTATGTGTTGGATTGCTGGTGTGTGTGTGTGTGTATGTGCTGTAGTGAGGAGTGTATTTGTGTGCATGTGTGCATGTGTTCATGTGTGCATGTGTGCATGTGTGCTAACATCATGTACAGATTGTAAAGTGTGTTTCCTGTCTTCCTCACACAGGTGCTGAGTTTGGGGTGGCTGAAAGCAGCAAGGAACCTGAAGTCACTGCTACAAATAGTGGAGATGATGAGACATGTATTCTGGCACAGGAAGGTTTGACAGGGTCTGTCTTTGGTCCGCCAATCAACAGTACACAGCGTTCAACCCCATCTATGCGCACACTCATACTGCCAATACATCCCTCGTCACCAATGGCCTTAGCCGAGGGACAGCATACAGTTGGCATTGACCAGGAGAGTGTGGTACCCATGGCACTTGCATCCCTTCACAGCAGCCATAGCCGGATTCCTGGAATGGTACCACATAGGCGGATGTCCAGGGGTTCTCAGGGGAGCACCGCTGGTCGTATTGCCCCTGGCAGATGCACCCTCACAGGTCTTACAACCTCCAGTATGTTCTGGGCTGTAATGCAGGCACAGGCACGTATGGAACGGTACACCAGACAGGTCCTAAAGGTGCAGAGGACCCATTACACCGCTATCAATAACAGCATCCGTGACCTTGCTGATGCCATCCGGAATTACACCGAGGTCATTGATAGACATTGGGGGGAGACATTAGATGCCCTCCACAATGTGTTTTCCATGAGCTAGGACCATGTGGGATGGTTGAGACGTTGACGTGGACGCATGCCAGCAACAGCAACAGCTGGCAGTCATTGCAGATGGCCCACAGATCACAGCCACTCCCGTAGTGGCAGTACCAGCCCCAGCAATACTGGGGCTGGCATGTCCATTGACCATCCTAGTAGACCATGTGGATGTGGCTCTGGCCAGTCCCAGCAGGGACATGGGTCCAGTCATCATACCTCTGCCTCTGATGATAGTACCCAGTCAGGGTTGGTACCCGATACTGTCCGTAGCACCCCTGCCAGGCACAGGTACCGTGTCCATGGCTGGAGATGGTGATCTGTACAGCCTAGCAGGTACAGTCTATGGCTGTCCCACAACCTCCCGTATATGACAACCACATGGTGGAGCAGTGTGCATGCAGACATACACACATTAACCAAACAACTAGGGCTCACACATACACACACACACTTTACATCAACATTGGCCCATGCTGTACTGTTGTCCCTCACACACACACAGACATGTCGATTGGATGGGTCAATGTCAGGCTCTGGCAAACCAACAACACACCCTGTGCATATGATGACACCTGTGCCACCTCCTGTCATCTGTAACATTGATGCAGGAACAGGCTAACATGGTGCTGATGCACAGGGTGACATTATAGCAGTGTAGCAATATTAGCAAGTTGTCAACAAGAAAGTGTAATGATATCCTTGTAGGTATATCTGAGCAGGCATTATGCTTCAAAGTTCTGATTGTCAGTGTAGCATTGTTTACACCAGTGTTAGATCTGAGTATGTATTGCCCACCCATGTGCCACTTGGCTGAAGTGTAAAGTGTTGCCAGCATGTGTTAGTGAGTGGACAGTATGTGTGTGATGTGTGCAGTACAGATTAGCAGGTGTACATCTGTGAACATGGTGGGTGCACACTGTCTGCATGTACGTGCATAGTGGAACATGGGACGTGTGACATACCCTGCTGTACACATTGTTAACATCGCACAGTATCTTTCAATGGCCAGTATGCATTCTACTGCAGATATGTAGTAACATGGGTACACATGTGTGTATGACATGGGTTGACACTATGCTGTGGGTGATACTGTTAATATCTGTCAATGATTTGCAGTCTGGTAGTATACAGAACCTCAACAGCATGACTATAACCAATCATTAGATGATGTCCTGACAAATGACACACAGTTGTAGGGAACTCAGTAACAGTTGGATCCTTCCGGTACTATACTATAACAGTAACCAGTGGTATTGACCACCACCAGTTCCTGGGACCACACCTGTTTGGCATATAGCCCTCTTAGGTACATGCAAACACACTAGGGATATGTCTATCCACATCTGGAAATGCATGCATTGGCCTACAATGCATTCCCTGGATGGGACGCATATCCTACACAAGGGTATCATACAGACAGATACCTGTTGTCCAATACATGCTGTATAGCAGTAAGCCGACTATGGCACAGTCATCCACATTTACTATACATTAGAAAAAAGAAAAAACGGAGTGCACAACAGTCTGGATAGCCAAAGCCTTAACGCAATTTAATAATCCACATAAAAACAGCGTTTTCGCTACTAAGAGAATGTAGCTTCATCAGAGGCAAACAAACACAGAAAAAGGCGCCAAACAAAATTTATACTAGTGGCAGCCTAATTAAAATCAGCTGGTAAATGTTACATCACTTCCTTGCACGACTAAAATGTCAACAAATACGTATTTCCAAAGCTGATTAAGCTAGTGGCTACAACATCTTCAAACACAAGTTAATAAAAATGCTATTTAAACATGTAAACCTTAATCAATGTAGTCTTAATGTATTATAAAAAAACATTCTTAAAAAATTTTTGTTTAAAAAATGTTTAAAAAGATTTTTTGCTTAAATTCATAATGCATGTTTTAAATTCATTAACTATACCAGTTTTAGGTTTATGTATAACTGAAAAATATATATGTATATACACAAATCGCATTGTATATCAAGTCTGTTCTTTAACCAACTCTATGCAGTAATTATGAAGTCAAAATAATAAAGACAGTGTAATAAAATAAACCAAACTATTTATAAGCATGACTTGTCAGCAGAGGTAAGATCTATATTTCAAAACCGGTGCAATATTGCAGCTTTCATTTAAGCCAGGTATATTAAAGGCATCCAATTTAAGCTGCCATTGCAATTCCAAAATTTCCAGAAGTAAGGAAATAGGGCCTCCCCTGATGGATTTATGTTTACAATCAATACCCATAAATACAAAATTATGCCCTTGATTAGAAGCAACATGCTTAGCAAGAGCGTTCTCACATTTATTATTTCTGATTGCATATATATGCTGATATATGCGCTCTCTGAATTTTCTGTCCGTTTTTCCGACATAAACTGGTATAGTTAATGAATTTAAAACATGCATTATGAATTTAAGCAAAAAATCTTTTTAAACATTTTTTAAACAAAAATTTTTTAAGAATGGTTTTTTATAATACATTAAGACTACATTGATTAAGGTTTACATGTTTAAATAGCATTTTTATTAACTTGTGTTTGAAGATGTTGTAGCCACTAGCTTAATCAGCTTTAGAAATACGTATTTGTTGACATTTTAGTCGTGCAAGGAAGTGATGTAACATTTACCAGCTGATTTTAATTAGGCTGCCACTAGTATAAATTTTGTTTGGCGCCTTTTTCTGTGTTTGTTTGCCTCTGATGAAGCTACATTCTCTTAGTAGCGAAAACGCTGTTTTTATGTGGATTATTAAATTGCGTTAAGGCTTTGGCTATCCAGACTGTTGTGCACTCCGTTTTTTCTTTTTTCTAAAGTTTGTCTATATTTTTTGACATTTACTATACATACTATCCCGACAGTACCACATAGGTGGTAGCCCTCAACATGTATGTTGGGTACCAATGTGTACATACAGCCACGTGTTATGTCATCTGTCCCTTGGTATCCACATATCTATAGGTATTGTGGAGTCCCTTGGTGTATCACATAAGACATTAGGGGCCTGAATGCATATCCACAAGGCTGTTGTACACCTATAATGACTGTCCATTATTGCCAGTCGTTGTTGTGTATGAACATGTCTGACATATACCCCAGGCATATACCCTCACTCACACTACTCTATAGTAACTGTCATGGGTGTGTGTGGCACAGATGACCTTGGCCACAGATCACTACAGTGGCCGGCCTTGTCACATACATACATATGTAACCTATGATCTGAGAAGCAGCGGCACAATCTGTCAAGGGAAACAAATGTATTCATGTAGTATGCAGGCTTCACACCTATGTACTGATTGAGGTCACATGTACACATATTTATTTGCAATGCAGATACCTGATGTGTGCAATGAACATACTGTTTTAATCATGATATGTCATACCATAGTAAAAGCAAAACCCACACCGCATTGATTTACTGTGTCACATACGCACACTCAGCAATTGCAAGATTCAAACCCCTACCTACATACCTATGTTATGATACGAGTGAGATACGTATTAACACAGCGCACTATATGCTTGACTGGGTGGTTTCTCTTCTCCTGCTATATTTGTAGGATGCTGACATCATCAGACTTTCCAAAGAGGAATGTAAGAGGAATGTACCTCTTTTAATGTGTTTTCCCAGTCTCCAAAAAGGGAACTCCTTTCAAAGGAAATCACACATATACACCCCCCCAAACACACACTGTTAGCGTTCACAGGATTCAAACCCCCACCTAGCTATGTTATGATACTAGCGAGATATGCATTAACACAGCACGCTATATACTTTACTGGGTGGTTTCTTTTTTCCTGCTATATTTGTAGGATGCTGACATCATCAGACTTTCCAAAGAGGAATGTACCTCTTTTAATGTGTTTTCCTAGTCTCCATCAAACCCCTAACTAACTATGTTATGATACTAGAGAGATACGCATTTACACAGCGCGCTATATGCTTTACTGGGTGGTTTCTCTTCTCCTGCTATATTTGTAGGATGCTGACATCATCAGACTTTCCAAAGAGGAATGTATCTCTTTTAATGTGTTTTCCCAGTCTCCAAAAAAGGGCACGCCTCTCCAAGGAAATCACACACAGCGTTTGCAGGATTCAAACCCCTACCTAACTATGTTATAACACTAGAGAGATAGGCATTTACACGGCGCACTATATGCTTTGCTTGGTGGCTTCTTTTCTCCTACTATATTTGTAGGATGCTGACATCATCAGACTGGACATGGTAATGTGCGTACACTTTGTTTTATGCAATTCCAGGAATGAGCCATGTGGGTCAGCAGGTGTCAACAGCTTGAACAGGACCCCATAATTCTTACCTTGTGTGATCTATCTGTGGACACATTGACATTCCTTCATATGTCAACACATATTTATGCACAGATTGTTGGTTTTGTGGATACGACATGTGTCTGGGATGTTGATAAAGGGCTATTCAAAGTCTATGTGGGACATGTGTAGCTTTGTTCAGTGATGTATGTCCTGGGTGGCTGCCTTGCAAACAGTCTAGCATGTTTGGGAACCATGATCTGCACATGAACATACCACAGTTGGTAGGGTTGTGTGTTTGTCAGCTTACAATAGCTCTGTTTATGACTTCAACCATGATGGACTCCATGGCCTTGCAGATCAGACTTCATAGGCTTACTGGACTATACTTCCCATGGTGTGTTGTGCACCAACAGTTGTGGGGAGTGCCATATGTTCCTGTAACACATTCAACAGTTCCAGATCCTGTGGAGAGAATGAGGCGCAACAGACTGTTCAGATGCAGGGTCTGTTTGTTCTGTAGTTCATGCATGACACATATTGGGAAACAATGTAACCCAATTGCTGCCATGCTTTTGGCTTTGGGGGGAGCTGTTCAGCCATTCTACATGTGATATCTCCTGGTATGATGATAGGGACTATCGTCAGTGGGAGGTGGGTATGTATATAAGGGCCTGTCTGACAGGATGTCGGCATTGTCAGTCAGGTACAGTTGGCCCTGACTCAGGACATATATGAGTGTACATTGCTATTTATGACATAGCTGAAGGAGGTGTCATGATTCAGTCTGGACTCCTTCTCAGCTACTCTTTACAAAATACCAACAAACCTGAGCACTAATCCGTGTTATACTCTTTTACACACTTAACACCCTACTGATCCTTTGTGATCAGGCTATGGAGTATGTCATCATAATATCCTGGCATGTCCAGGGGTCGGTTTCGTGTGTACTCTCCAGTCCAGCTGGTGAATATTGTGATTTTGACACAATGTCACATCTGCCTCATGTACACAGACAACCCTCTCCTCCTCCCAACAAACTCAGATATATGTGAGAGATGCACCTATATAGGCATACAGGAGGCTGAGCTCTCTCGACCCATGACTGGCACAGTCTATCAGGTGGTGAAGGTAACCACACACACACCACATATCAGTCTCACATAAACCTATAGCGACAGCAATCAAACCACATTATCACACATAAACATACTTTGAGGCTCTAAATAAACTCTGCCTAAGCAGCAGAGACCTCCAAAGCAGACACACAAAGAACTGCTACCCCACTACAATACCCACATATCACATAGTTCACAATGTCAGTGTGCCACACAGTCACTGCCCTTCGGGCTAAACAACACACCTAATACACTTGTAGTAGGTGACACTTATTGTCAGACACACTGACGTCCCACTCACCAGGCCAAACAAGGGAATAGTCACTTTGAGCTGTATGTCGGGTGCCAGGATCCGCCACATAACACATGCACTCAGGTCACTCCAAAGCAAGTACAGGACTGGCTCCATCATTGTCCATGCTGGTGTGTAAAACCTCAGATGTTCCTCCCTGGACCACATGACATGATACATAGAGGAACTCTCTGATCATGTAGCCCAGGCCAGTATGACCCTGACCTTGTCTAGCATCTTACACTCACCAAGTATGGTGTCACAGTATACAGACAAATGTATCACGTTTAACAGTTGGCTAACATATTGGTGTCATTCAATGGGGATCCAGTATCTGTCAGCCTGGGGTGACATGCTCGACATGCCACGTAGCTTCGCTATGGACAGCTTGCACTTGTCACCCTTGGACTTTTGAATACTGGCTAAGGCTCTTGCTACCACCATAGTGCCTTTTTTAAGCAGGGCTCAAAAGACAAACACACCTCCATAGACATTACAGAGTAAATGAAACTAAGGGTAATGCTGCTCAACACCAGATGTGTTACCCTGAAATTGCACCCACTCAGGACTCTCCTCAGTATGGAAAATAGCGATATCTGTGCACTAACAGATGCCTGGTTCAGGCTCACAAATGCACACCAGCACTACCAGGTTACATTTCATACCATGCTTTCTGACCACAAGACTCGGAACGGACAACACAAATAGGGGGAGTATCCATATACATCACAGATACACACACCTCCAGGTTAGTAGAACTGCACGAAGCATCACAGACCATACATATGCAACTAACATTGTGCAAAACTGCCTTTCAGTTTGTTGCCTGCTACAGACCACCCTCCCAAACTCAGGAACCACACTTGGCTTTCCTGGGAACAATGGAGAATATGAAGGTCTCCCCAAACACCATTATATTGGGTGACTTCAAATACCCAAATATTGACTGGGGATACTACTCAAGCCCCAACACCCTCACCCAACAGTCACTACTATTTGTAAACTCATATGCTATGGCACAACCGGTCACCACACCCACAAGAGGGGAAAATATATTGGACCTGATCAACACCAACATGGGGACTCTGTGTTTCACACCAGCGATATACCCCTCATTGGTAAGGTCAGAACATACATTTATCTCATTGGACATCCATATCCCATCCCCACACCCATCCTGGGTAATCTTGGTAAACTTCTCATAAGCCAACATCTCACTTCACCAAAGCAAGGCGGTATCCTTCAGAGACCCTGGGACAGTGATAAATACAGCTCAGACTGCTGAATCCTTTACATACACATTCTATGGACACCTAGTGGACTGCATGGATTGTGCTATCCCAAATAACAACAGGACTCACTCCTCCAATGGCAGGAGACCTGTCTGGTAGAACCCAGCCATTAATAAGCTATACAACAACAGGAGGAAGCTACTACATGATAGAGCACAATCCCAGACAGGGAAGGCATCTGTGATCTGTACTAGCAGACAGCTATGATCACTCATGAATTTATCTAAGGGCCGCTTCTAATGGACAATTGCACCAGACACGTAGGACAATCACAAGGCCTCCTTCAGTTATGTCAGGAACCTGGGTGGACACTCACTGATATGCTGTGAGTTACTGCATACTGACTAAACATACCCTGAACCCACTGACATTGCCAACATCCTGGCAAACAGGTTCAGTGCAGATGTCTTCCCCCATCCCCCCTAAGGATCAACTATCCATCCCAACAGAGTGTAACCTCCCTGACATCACAAATTAACAGGTGAGTGCTGCCCTCCCCAAAGTGGACAACACAGCATCAATGGGACCAGACGGTGTCCTGGCCTGCATCTTACACGAGCTTCATGACAGACGTAACCCTCACATTACATCACTGTTCAATATCGGAGTTACTACAGGATATGTACCCAAGGAATGGCATACAGTGACAGTGGTCCAGCTCCACAGAGTTGGTGCCACAACGGACCACAGACAATATTGCCCTATAAGCCTAACTAGCCTGTTCTGCAAAGCTATGGAGCGTATTGTCATGGGACTCATACACATAGACATCGGGAATCTACAGACACTGTGTCCTACACATTTCAGTGTTGTTGTGGGCAGATCTTGCCTCTTGAACCTGTTTGCATTCTTTAAACGGTTACCAGGTCCATCGACGTAGGGACGGTTGTCCACACAGCCTACCTGGACCTTGCAAAACCCTTCAACACAATACCCCACTCGGCCATTATGCATAGGCTCACCAGTGTCGATATGGACACATATCTCACACGATGGATTGCTACCTGGATCAGGGATAGTACCCACATGGTCAGAATTGCAGGTGCCATGTCTGACTATACACCAGTTACACATGTCATCCCACAAGGCTCAGTCCTGCGACCTCTCTTGTTCAGTATATATTTGTCTGATGTACAGGCTTACACAGGGGGAATATGGCTGACCATGTTTGCAGATGACTGCAAACTGGGTGCCATAATCAACTCTCCAGCTGGCACATGCATACTCAAACAGGGTCTCACAGAGATGGATGATTGGTGCCTGAGCCATGGCCTACAGCTAAGTGCCATTAGTTGCATAGTCATCCCCTTTGGGAATAACAACATGCCCACACATTACCACATAGGTAGTAATCCATTACATACGGTAGGAGTTGTTAGGGGTTTGGGGACATGACTTGTTCATACTGTTGCCTTTGACAATCACGTTGCCAAAGTGGTTGGACAGACCTTCTATATAGCCCACCTTATCCCATATGGTTTCACATCTAGATCAAGTGAGGTCATTGTGCCCCTACACTCTTCACAACCATGCTTGGTTACAATGCCACATTTGGGATGTACCTTACCTGACACCTGCAGCAACTGTAATGGCCACAAAAGTTCCTCACCAAGCAGATCTAGGGACTCACATGGATGCCCTGCACAGTTCGGATACAGTAACTCCAGCTCTACTCAGTCGCTTACCGCCTACTCGGATATGATGTGTGCCTGTTGTTTACGGAAATACCTAACCCAGAATTACTGGACATGCTCCACCTCAGGATATCTGACTCCCTTGGAGCTACACACTCCAGGGACATATACCTCAGCACAGATGTTAATAGGACATGCTAGAGGGACAGATTCTGATCCCAGAGGCTCCACTCACTCCGGATTGTAATCCCGGTTTTGCATAGGCAGAGCCACCCACTGACCACCTACAGGAGACATCTTGACAACTGGATGGGTAATCATATGTTTACCCCTGGGATATCTTCTGGGTCCCTGCTAGACAGAGGCACACTAGCCTAAACGTACATGGGCTATCTTGTGTGACCTACTATTCACAGGCACAGTGTAGTAATCTGACAGGGTTGCAAAAGCCAAACACACTCTGGCTAGGCTTGTACATGCTCTATGGCAGATAGCCTAGTATCGACCTCTGACCCTATGATAATGTTCAGGATGCACAATGTTTATTGCTGATACTGTTTGCAGGTTTTTATCGTCTTTGCTTTCCCAGTTTCTATGAACAACTTAGGTATCTGCAGAGCATATTTGATTATGACAGGGTTCCACTATATTATATATGTGTCTGTTGTCATATAACTGTGTGCACAGGGCAGATTGCTGGATAGTGAGAGGTTCCTGGGTTAACACATGCAACTGCCAGATATGTGTGGCCCACTGCTGTACTCAAACATGGCCTAAGTGTGTGAGCATGCCCAGTTCAGGCTTTCTGTGTTTTGTTGCTTGACATTTGTCTCATTTATTCAAGTGTGTGAGCATGCCCAGTGTGACCTTTCAGTATGTTGCTATCTGAGGTCCACTACATTTGTTGATGTGTGTGAACATGACCAGTATTAACATTTATACTGTGTGTGTTGGAAGTCAGGTTCTATTCTTACTGCAGGACTCACCTTTGTGTCATAACTCGACAGGGGTTATACTGTGCCTGCAGGGTTTCCATGAGATACTTTGCATAGACTTATCAACATTTCTTCATACAGGCTGACCACTGCAATGCTGTCATGGTTTAGTGGCTCAGTACTATAACTATAGTGCACAGTATCCTGGGTTCGAGGCCCATCACTGCTTTATATTTTCATACTGAGCAGACCAGACTGCTTAAGGACCAGTAGAGCAAATATGAGCATTTTGGCTTTTGTTCAGCTATGCCCTACTTAGACCAGGCTTGTCCGACATTGCTCAATATTCAACAACATTGCTAGACGTTGCCCAATATTACTCAACATTGACCACAGTTGTGCTAGTTGGTGTATGCAATTTTGTTTGCATATACTACATGGTGGTAAATGCTGTTTAGCACTGCTTTATATTGCTTAACACATGGCAATCATGCCTCAGGTGGTGCTGCAGGGCTGCCTATGTCGGATGCACATACTACACTCCCTATACATGTTTGAAAGCAGGTAGTGTCAACTTAGGCATCCCTTTTACTATATGTGCAAGTCAGAGAGAGGTATCATTTCCATGGTTCCTACTGAGCCAGTGTATGTGCTATGCATTGCCTCTTTGCCAAGGCCAAAGCATACTGGGCACGCCTCCTTCTGCCTACTGGGGCAGGCTCGGGTTGTTCCTCCTCTGAGTCACGCTCTGCCTGTGATGGCCTTGGCAATGGTGGGGGGCTGTTTGGCCCAGGCCTATGCTGGTCCTGCTGCAGCTGTTTTCTCAGAATCATATTATGTAGCATAGCACATACCATGACAATTTGGATACATGTAGTTGGTGAGTACTGCAAGGCTCCACCAGATGTGTCCAGGCACCGGAACCGTAACTTGAGCAGCCCAAACACAATCTCGATTACATTTCGTGTTTGTGCGTGTGCCTCATTATGGTGTTCCTGTTCAGGTGTGTGTGCGTTTCTGATGGGTGTCATCAGCCACGGCTGCAGTGCATATCCAGCATCCCCCACTAGGTGACCATGTGGGATGTCCCCATTGGCAAATGTCTGGTACAACTGCATCAGATGCCAGATATGGGAATCATGGTAGCTTCCAGGGCAGCCAGCACACACATTCAGTATTATGCCCTGGGCATCACACATGACCTGGCAGTTGATGGAGGGGAAGCCCTTGCGGTTGAAGTAGACCCTACTCCGTTCGCCAGCTGGTGCTTTGATGCGTATGTGCGTGCAGTCTATTGCACCCACTACCTCAGGGTATTCCGCTATTTGCTGGAAGAGATGCATATTGCTGGCAAATACCTCACGGGAATTGGGGAAATATACATGATCACCGACATGTGCTGACATGGCATCCAGGAACTGGTGCAGTACCCTGGATGCTGATGCCTGTGATATCCCCATCATATCACCAGTCAGTCTCTGGAAGGTACCTGTTGCTAATATTCTTAGGCCAACACATACCTTGGTTTCCACTGCAATGGGTTCCCTCTGTTGGTTCTATGTGTGAGGTGTGGCCTGCACAGCTCAACAATTTGCTGCAAGAGGTCTCTGTCCACTCTATAGTGCTCCACTATCTCCAGCTCATGTAGACCCTGGTAGGTTACCCTGGGCCTGTACACGCTTCTCCGTGTCCTCCCTGTGGGTTGTCCAGCAGCATTCATATTGTCACCACCCTCAGCATGTTGCATATGTCGGCTTATAACAGCAATGGCAGCCCCTAACATTTCTTTGTCTCAGTAAAGCTTTTTCAGTTTTCACTTCTATTAGCTTACTGCAGTGTTGCAGTGTCTCTTGTGAGAAACATAATGGACTGTTGTTTGCAGAGTTTTAAGTGCTGGGCTGGGCTGGGCTAGTGTACTGCCTGTGTAATTGCCTGATTCTGATTGTTTTCACCTGCTAGCTCTGCTAGTACTCCCTGGTAGCTTCCTACTATTTGTTGTGCTTCCTTTTTCCTTTCTGTTTCCTCGGGGGGGGGGGCAGCACCGCGCACACAAGTGCAAACATGCTCACAGCAGCTCACACGCGCGCACACATGCTTACACAGACTAAAACTTGCTTATTCTTGTTAAAACACGCTTACAACTCCTTAAACAGCCTTATACATGCTTACTCCGACTTAAACGTGCGCACTCACGCTTACACGCACGCACACTGTCTTACTCGGGTTTACAGGCGCGCATACCCCCTCAGCAAGAAACTTTAGTGTTATCCACAGCATACACCTTCAATTTCTTGCCTTTACCTAGCCTACCTGTTGACACACCTCTTTCAATGATGTGTAAATGAGAGCTGACACATGCCACTCTGCTCCAATGAGCTTCACTTCTTTCATACATACCCCAATCGTGATGTCACCTATCTTCTACTCTGTTACTCCTCTTATCCTACTCCTACACTCCACTGACTGTGCCCATTTGCTATGTAAACTTGTGATTCACTATCCTAACCCTCCTTTGCATAGGATTGCCTACTAATGCTTGGTTACATCTCTTAGACTGAGCTTCCCCCCCTTAGCAACCTCTACTCGGTGGCCATGGTCGGCTAAACAAAAAAGGAGGTGGTGTAGCTATAATATTTAAACAGCATCTAAACATCCAGATCTTAAAATCATCAGCTCCACAAATAGGCAATGAAGAAATAATATATATCAACCTCAAAATTAACCAAAACAAAACCATCAACATAATTGGATGCTACTTCCCACCTGGCCAAAACATCCCTCCACTAGAAAACCTCCTCAGCTGGTATTGACTGGCAGTCCTGTTCTGGCAACAATCCAACCCATCTTGTACACCTTCATGGCTTCACCCAACTAGTCCAGTCACCAACAAGGATAAATAAAAACTCCAGCAAGCACACTACCCTGGATTGGATACTAGTCAGTAAGAACCCCCAGTCATATATAACAGGCTGCTTATCAGATAGCCTCAGTGATCACTCCCCAACATTCCTACTCAAAAAATACCTGTACCAAGCTAAACCTGTCATCTATCGTCAAATACGTAAAAAAATAAACTTTAACCCACTCACATTCATTTCATCCCTCAAAGAATGCAACTGGCATGCTCTAAAGTACCTCAGTCTAGATGACGCAGTTGAATTTTTTAATACTACCTTCCTGAACATCCTTAATTACCATGCCCCCATAAGATTTTCCAGAACCAAAGCACAACCCTCCCCATGGCTACAGAAAACCACTAAGTCACAAATGAAAAACAGGGATAAAGCCTGGGAGCACTGGCGCAAAACCAAAACCCCCGCAGCTAGACAGAAATTCCTAGAACTACGCAATAGAGTCAAAAAGCTAATAAAACGGGACAAATTCCAATACTACCAGTCTGCCCTAGACTCCTCACAACACAGCCCCAAGCAATTCTGGTCCTCCATAAACTCCATCATCCACCCAGGTAAAGTCAGTACCCCTCCTCCTAACATCCCTCACTCCTCAGAAAATATTGCTACCTCATTCAACACACACTTCACCCAAACCATACTATCACTAGCTAAACAACACAACCCCTCCCTCCAACCCACACCTTCAACTAGTAATCTCCCACTGCCTTCTCTTTTCTCCTGTACCTACCTCCAACATAAAAACTCTTAACTAAACTTAAACCCACCAAATTAGCAGCAGACAACCTCCCAAGTGAATACCTACAAATCGCAGCTGATGCTCTGGCCTACCCAGTATCCATCTTGATTAACCGATCTCTGTCAGAAAGTTACGTTCCCACATTGTGGAAAGTCTCACATATAATTCCCCTCCACAAAGGCAGACCCTCTGCAGAACTAACCAATTACCGCCCCATAGCTATTCTCTCTCCACTCTCCAAAATACTAGAGAGATGCATACACTCTCAGGTCTCACACTACCTCCTTACTAACAACCTCCTTTCCAGTACTCAGCATGGTTTCCGACCAAACCATAGCACCACCACTGCCTTACTCTCATTTACTAACACTATCCTTCAGCATAAAAACAATGGCTATCTCTCCTCTGCTACTTTCCTAGACCTATCTAAAGCATTTGACATGGTCCCACACAAACAACTTATCTCTGTCCGCAATAACCTATCCTTCTCATAATCAGTCACCAACTGGTTTCAGAGTTACCTGTCTGACCGCCAACAATCCGTTGTATGGCAGATTGACATATCTCCCCAACTACCTATCTCCATAGGGGTTCCCCAAGGATCCATCCTTGGACCCCTACTTTTCTCTGTTTACACCAATAATCTAGCCTCTGCCACCAAACATGGCACACTCATACAATACGCACATGACTCAACCATCCTCTGCTCAGCCCAGTCCCTACCCATACTGCAAAAAGACACACAGAAAGCCTTTTCCTCTGTTGAAACTTGGTTATCCGATGCCTAATTAATACTCAACCCAAACAAAACTAAACTACTCATCTTCCAACCCACCAAACATACTCAAAACAACTCTCACTTTAACATCACAGCAAAAGACAACACCACTATATACCCAATTGAACACACCAAATTGCTAGGAGTGGAAATAGACAATAAACTAAAATTTGACATTCACATATCCATGACCATAAAAAAGTCCACAAAAAACTAGGAGCATTTTACAGAAATAAACAATTTCTCACCAAAGCAGCAAAGATTTCAATAGCAAATCCCCACCTTATCTCCACCCTACTTTATGCCTATCCAGTATATACCAACCTAAGGCAATGTGATCTAAACAAGCTAGAGACCTGCTACAACAAAATTGCCAAATTCGCCACAGGTGCATCCTACCATAGTCACCACTGTCTCTCACTTGCTGAACTGGGCTGGCTTGAACTCCCTCACCTCCTTCAGTGGTATCAACTCTCACTCACCCACAAACTAGTAAACCATCCACTAAATGTCCCATCCCTCCAGAATCTACTCCAACCCTATCGCACCACCAGACCACTAAGATCCAGCAACAAAAATCACTTGCAGATCACTAAAGCCAATAACTCTGCTGGTGAAGCACTATTCTCTTGCGCCATAGCCAAATTATGGAACTCACTCCCACCCACAATTACCTCTGTACCATCATGCACCAACTTCAAAACTTTATTAAAAGCGCACCTAAAAACATACTGGCTATGCCCTTGCAACTCCCACTCTAATATCATCCACCCCATCCAACTACTACCTTTCTTTCACCTCCACTAACTACCTTGATGATAGCAAGCTCAGATGCTCATAAGCCTAGTACTTATTATACAGCAGGAACTTCTCATTGTTACATTTGTTAATGCCTGTTATGTACTTCACAGATAAAGATTCTAGTTGTCTACTGATGTACTATGTTCTTCATCTGTAAATATGTTGTAAGTAATTTCTATGTTAAATTGTTAATCGCTATGTAATCCAATGTAACTACTGTCTGTTTATTTTACTGTGGAGCTTTTCTCCCCGGGCCTCCGCCGAAAATGGACCCACGTCCAGTCGGACACTCCCGGTCAACAAATTTAAATAAAATAAAATAAAAAATAAATGTTGTCTTCAGCCTGCCATTCATTTGCATTGTAAATTCATATTAGCAATAAAATCCACATTTGTGGATCTTAATTATTGATTTTCTGCTTTTTAGGGTGCAGCGCGTTTGCACGGTGCTGCGCTCTGCTTAAACCCCGGAGATCGGGATGAAAAAAAAAAGTTATTTTATTTTTATTTTGCATCGCTTAACATTGCCAATGGCCGTATTTTTGGCCATTGGCATGCTTCCTCCTATAAATGCATCCTTTTTTTGGAGCTGACACGGCTCCGTTTTGCTATTTGCAGAACCGTACTCAGTTGTCAACTGAGTACATTTCTGCAAATAACACTAATCCTACTCGGACAGGTTCGGGTTTCCTGGATCGCAAATTTACCTAATTTGCATAGCTTTCACCTGCAATTGAGGTAATTTGAATACCCAAGACCTGTCCTTGTAGGACTAGTTTTGAGAGCTCTGTTGCACACCCCTACTGTTCCTGGATCGCTCGGCGGACATGTTGGCTGCATGGAGTCTTACTCTACTCTTAGACTCTGTGCAAGCCTTCGTGAATCCGGCCCATTGAGTTTCAGACGTCATAACCTTCAGAAAAATGCATGCTAATGCAAGACCTGTTATTCTATCAACTGTCTTAAGTTTATACAATAGCAATTTTTAGTAGTGTTTGTATGTTCCCCCAATATATTTGGCCTTGTCCAGATTTCCTGCATTAAGAGGTTGAGAGGTACGTGCAAATCGCTTTGTAGAATTAGGAATATCCAAACCTCTCAATTGTCCCCAATTGTGGCTCAAAATGTTGCTCTCCCCTAATAATCCCTCCTCAAAATGGCAATTTTGGAAGAAAACGTGGAGGGTTTACAATTATATATAACTGTAATGATCAGAGTTATAGATTACTTTTATTTCAGAAATGCATATAGATGTTCTTATTTTGTTAGCTGCTCAAGTTAACAGTGTTAATATTAAAAAGTTGTCCCTTTTTTGACAGGTTCCCAGCTGTATTGTGTGGCAACTTTATATTTTTGCATCACATTTTTGGTTTGTTTTTCATAAAATTGTGGTTTTCTGACAAATTAGTAGCAAGTCATTAAACATTGAAGTTAGAAAATAATGGCAGACATTTGAGTTTCAGATTTCATACCCTTCAGAAAATTCGTACTAATGCAAGACCTACTACTGTTCTATTATCTAAGTTAATAAGAGCAATATTTAAAAATTGTCCTTATTTTTGGGCCTGTGTCCCACTTCTAGTTCTATGTATGGCTTTGTCCAGATTTCTTGCTCTGAATTTGAGAGGTATGAGTGTCAGAGCCATCACCATCAGCCAGAGACATTTCAAATTGTGACATACTTGTTGCACCCCACTCCCCATTGTAGTGGCTCTGGATGTGTCCAAGGAAGGCAAGGAGCAGTTATGCAGTGTAAGTGTGCAGAGTATTCCCCCATCCAAGGTAGACCACAAGTACAACCGTGGCTTTTCATCTGTCCTTGATTTTGTAGAATGTTCTGGTTTTCTGTCATATTTTTATACTGTTGATTTATGCTTCTTATTATTCAGGAAATGCATGCTGTCAGAGTGCCCTGTTGCTCTGTTTAAGTAGCAATGATTTAATGGCCATCAGGTAAGCTTGTCGGAGATTGTAAGATGCAAGTAAGCTTTAATAAGCATACTGTTAAAGAATTACCAGCATTGAAAGCCTTTTCGTTGTTGCCATGCAGAGAATATTTACATAACTAGATAATGTATAAGCCTTGGGTATTGAAATGCATATAACAGTATTTGTAATAAAGGTGCAGGATTACAGTATTTTCAGAAGCTCGTTACATTTGTTGGAGACTTGCAGTCATCTTTTGTTGGAGACTTGCAGTCATCTTTGCAGCCTTTACCCGTAAACTAAACAGAATGCCAATCTATCATGTGTGGTCCATAACTTGTGCAGGAATCCATTAAGCAATTTATCTTGAGCTTGTTTCTTGTTTGCTGTTTATTTTTTACTTTGATCATGTCTTCCCCATGAAACAAGTAGATAGTTGTGTCAGGCAGCAGGTCTTTTGGATAAGAAACATTTTTACAAGTGGGGGTATCACAGAGATTGCTACTTTCAGCATGTTACTTGGTAATTTTATAAAGCTGAATATCAATTATAATTAGAACTGCAGTGCAAGGAGTAATGGTTTGAGTTGAGTGCTGCTTGTTTTTTATACTTGATTTTAACTGGCATTCCAGTAATGTATTTAAAAAGTAATTTATTTTTTCATGCCTCACAATCTGTTTCCAACTGGATATTAAGTAAGTTGTCATGTAGCCAATGCATTGAAATATATTTTTCTTCTACACTTCATTTTGTCTTGATTGGACTCTCATAATGACTGTTTGGCACCCAGGGCAGCGTATTTAATTAAAGTTCCAGTTGTTGTGGTTTTGAGCATAGCCTCACCCATTTCTAGTTGGCCACACCCCTTCCCATTGGCCCCACCCATTCAGCTGTCTCCTGCAGCCCTACTTTAATTTGAAGTCACCAGGATTCCCTGTTAATAGTGAGGTAATTAAAGTCACCATTGAATATGGTATTGGGTTGGATGGTTTGTGTTTCTAATAAGTTTAAATACATGGTATGGGTATCCTGGGTCATAGAGGGGGACATATAGCTTGCAAGAAAGTGGTATTGGATTTTGCCTATGGTGATTTGAACATGCAGCAGCTCAAGTGCATTGTCCTGTTTGACCAGCTTTAAATAGTATATTTACTTTTGATGTAAATAGAGACACCTCCACTTTTAGCCCCTGCCTGTGAAGTAGCTGGCGTAAATGTGTGGAAGACATTATAACCTTGCACTGTGGGCATGCTCTCTGTGGCTTTAAACCATGTCTCAGTGACAGCACAGACATCAGCATTCTCTAGGGTAAAGAGAGCTTCTAGGGAGTGGACCTTTTTGTTTAGACTCCTAGCATTGAGTAGTAATATCTTTAGATTTTCTTGGTTTTGATTTGCTATGTCAGAAGTGCTTTCAGTTTGGCATTGCCTGAAAAAGGCACTACGGGGAAGACAATGTTTTAACTAATATTCAAAAGCCTAGAGAGAGAGGTACAGATCATCCCTGGAAAAGCAGCATGGTCTGTTGACCATCTCCTTCCATGATGACAAATATTGCACGCTCTTAAAATGACACCAGAAACTAAGCCAATTATTAAAGTCAATCATCTTTTCTTCATATTGTGGCATCATCCTTGGAGAAGGTAAAATGATGTTCAATGCTAGGCTCATACCAGCCTGAGACACATATTCTGAGAGCTCCAAGATATCTCTCTCTTCATATAGTCTAGGGAGGTACGTCTCAGGTCATTTACTCCCACATGGACTATGACAGAGTCATATTGGTAATTGTGGTCCAGTGACCTGAATGCCTGTGTAATATGACAGATCCCAGCCCTTGATAAGCAACTGACCATGACTTTCTCCTTATTCAGCATGGTGAGAGGGACATCAGTGTGCCTCACGATGGAGTCTCCAATGACTAGAATGTTGGACTGTGTGGTGGTTTACCTTATGGGCTTAGAGGTAGAGACACCATAAGATGTAGTTCTGTGTGTTTATGTGGGTATTGTTTTAAAGAGTGTATTTGGGGCTGATGGGGGGTATTTGTTATGTGTACTTCATCTAGGAGGTCTTTGTGGTTTAGGAAAGTTACAATTAAGTGCCTCAGCATATGTGGGTTGATATGTCTGCTTTGAAATGTGCGTGATGGGTGTAACATGTGTACTACTAACAACCTTATTGACATTGGAAGTACTTTTATATGAGATCTTTGCCTCAAGAGACATTGTGTAAATACATCTCTCACATACCCTATCAGTTTGTTTCAGAATTAACTGGTTGTCAGTAAACATGAGGCAATTTTTACATTGCCTCAGGATGCCCATATCCACCAAACCAGTAATGGAGACAGTAGGAAAGTTCATATCCATGGCAACAGACCCTTTTTTATTGATTAGACAGTTGGAGTGAGAATATCAATCACTGTCAGGAGTATCCAGTTTGCAACTATGGGGACAGTGCTTGTTACTGCAAACTAGACCTATGTGCAACTAGGTATTGGAGAAATTTCAATTGTGCTTTTATAGGAAAGATGTCACTCATGGTGTCTGAATCTATACAGAGCACTGCCAAACACTTGGGGGAAGTTAATACGTAGATCCTGAAAATATAAGGATGAAGTATTTAGGCAGATATACTGAAGTTAGAAACAAATCAAGCAGTACTTACTGAAAACAAAGAATTATCTTGTCAAGAATGATGAAAAGAGGGGAGTCGCATGAATGGCTACTGCCTGGCTACTGCTAATGCTGGTCTCACCACAACTTCACTCTGTTGGGATACAATGCTCCTTTGCTTCTTCGCTCACCAGAAGCAAAATGTGAGCACCAATACCAAGATGAGAAGCAGGCTGCAACCTGTTTAGTGATCCACAGTCTTGTTCCAGATTGTGCAAAAGTCTGTAGGCTTGTAGCCTTTTCCTGGCAAATGTCTTGAATAACAACCAGACAAATCAGGAGCATTAAGCACAGACACTCATTCTCCAACCAGAAACAGTCAGGAATCAATGCACTCTGCTCCTTCTCTCACCAGGACCAGAATATAAGCAAAGATTCCAGGCTGAAGTTAGTCCTCACTGATTTGCCAGAATACCACACATTTTATGAGAAAAAGACCAAAAATATGAGGCAAAAATCTGGACAGTTAAGAAGTATGGCTCCATCAGAGTGGGATCCCTGGATGCTTTGTACGCTGACATAGATCACTGCACAGAGTGTTCGGATAAGGCTTTGGTGCAATTTGCATAGGACATGTTGTTAATGCCCTGTATTCTTTTTGTGAGGAACCTTTGTAGACATTACATTTGTTGCATGTGCCTAGTCAGGTACATACTAAAGGGGACATTATACTCAGTGATGGGTCTGATGATGGATGAGTACAGTCAGTGACTTCATTGTACCTAGATGCCATACCCTTGCTTATAAGTCAAGCAACATAGAATGATATCTTTACTACATTAGACACATGTCATTTGAAAGCCAGGTTTTTGTCTGCACACATTCCCAATTGCCTGAGTACTGAGTCTATTCTCAGGGCTGTGTTATCAATTAGGTAGTTTCCTAGGGTAGGCAACGTCTCAAAGGGCACTGTTATGCATTTCTTGGCACTGAGTTTTAAACCATGTTTATGGCACCATTTATTTGTCTGTTTTAGCCCTTCCTGGAGGATATTAGTGTCTTGTAGGGATTCTATGACTGCTTCCAGTTTACAATCATCTGCAGACTTGTCAGCCAGAGGCCCTTGATGTTGACCTTGATTTCAGAGAAGTAGATGCTGAAAAGAAGAGGAGCCAGCAGTAAGACCTGAGAGACTCCACTAGTGACTGACCTCTTTGTGGAAGTGGATGACTCTATTATAACTTTCTGGTCCTATCTGAGAACCATTTAGCAATTCACTGTGTAACATAGGGGCTTATGCCTAATTCCGTGAGTTTGTTTACAATGCCAGTGTGGGCTGTTGTATCAAGTACCTTGGCCAAGTCACAGTAGGCATTATGTACTGTTTTTCCCTCATCCATTGTCTTTCTGGCCTTCTCGAAGAAATCTACAAAACTGGGTAGGCATGATCTTCCCTTGACAAAACTGAACTGGGTTGATCCAGTAATTGGAGGTTTTAAATGGCCTTATTAATCATTTCCATGGTAATTCCTGCCATGGTTTTGCATGCGAGACTGGTCTGACTAATGGATCTGTAGTTTCAAGGGTTTGTAGAAGGCCTGCTCTTATGCAGGTGATTGACTACTGCAGTTCTCTACTCACATGGCATAAAGGCTGACTGAAAGCTATGGTTAAATAGTACCTCCAGTGGTCATGATAGGTCATGTTTCATGTATTATCCTAGGATATTATTGGGGCCCAATGTTGCTGCATTCTTGACCTTGGAGAATGCATTTAGGACCTGTAGCGATGGTTGATGGGTGATAGATTTGCTATATCTTGTGGCTCCATGTAGGTCAAGTTCATTCACACTTATCTCTGCACATTGTTGTCTACAGCCTTTGAGGTTAGGGACAAAACTAACAAATGCCTTGTTGTTGAACTTGACCTGTGAGTTTATTTTTACCTCAACATTGGCTTTTGTAGACATGAGTTACCTTCTGAGTTGTTTGTTTAGACTGATGACAGAGTTTTTATCCAGCTGGATATTTTATTTCCAGACTTTTGCCATGACTTCCTTATGTTGTACAACCACCAGGGTGGCTTGATTTTTGTGTTTGTTCTGAGCTTATTTCTGATAGGTGCAGATGTCTCTATGCATTTATTTACATGATTGTATAGTGTATCTGTGAACAAATCTGCATAGGCAACTGTGCTCTCAGGGTTTAGTAGGGCTTGAAATTTTGTCAGGTTGTGACTTAATAATAGGAAATTTGCTCTGGTAATTTGGACATAGAAAAGCTCAAGCTCATCCTCCTGTCTGACCAGCCTTGAGCTGACCTTGTTATTGCTGTAGATTGAGACACCTCCACCTTTAGTTCCTGCAGCAACTAGCCTAAATGTGTGAAAGGCATTATAGACTTGCACTGCCAGGGTGCTCTCTGCAGCTTTAAACTGTGTCTCTGTAACTGCACAGATGTCTGCAATCTCTAGGGTGAGGAGAGCTTGGAGAGAGTGGAGTTTCTTGTTTAGAATTCTGGCATTGAGCAGTAACATCGTTAGATTCCCTTTGGATGGTTTTGCTATGTCAGAAGCTTTATCAGTTTGGCATTGCCTATAAAGGCATTATGGGGGAGGATAATGTTTTAGCCGTTATTCAAAAGCCCAGAGGGAACAGGTACAGCCCATCCTTCACAAAGGAATGCTGTCTTGTTGATAATCTCCTTCCATTCTAACAAATATTGCACCCCCTTGGCATGACACCAGAAGCTAAGCTAATCATTAAAGTCAATCATCTTCTATTCATGCTGTGACATCATCCTTAAAGAAGGTAAAATGCTGCTCAATGATAGGCTCATGCCAGCCTAGAACACATAGTTCAAAAGCTCCATAATGCCTCTCTTCATATAGTCTATGGAGGTTCGTCTCAGGTCATTTACACCCACATGGACTATGACAGAGTCATATTAGTACCTATGGACCAGTGACCTGAGTGCATGTGTGATCTGGTAAATCCTGACCCCTGACAGGCAACTGACCCTGACTTTTTCCTTATTCAGTCTGGAGAGTGGGACATCTATGTGACTCACAATGGAGACTCCAATGATTAAAATGTATTTTATTTTTTACTTTTGTTCATTCTTTGTTAACCAAGTTAGTCCCACTAGGCTAGTAGCCTCTTTTCATGGGAGACTTGGCATGGTATTTATGCTACAATGGGAAATTTGGCCAGGCCATCAGTTAGCTTCCCTACTCTTGGTAGTAGAGGAAAGTATTTGTGTGTGACCCAGTGGACTTCCTGTTCCTGTTCTAGGCACAGAGGTGGCCTGGAGGAACAGAGAGAAAACATGGCTGATTCAGTTTGTACTGAAACTGGAACAAAAGATGTTTAAAATGTAGTAAAAATGGTAGAATTATGACCAGAAGCTTTTTTCTGATGATGTGAGTGCAGAAAAAACAGTGACATTGGAAAAAAAGAGATTGTGAAGGAAAAGAAGATTGTAGCTGAACAAAGATGGAGTCAGAGGTAAACGTTTAGAGGAGATTGTTTGAAGGAGAGAAGGTTACCTCTGAACAATGCATAATTACAACCCTGCAATCTGGAGGGTGTTGCAGTATGATTATTTGGAAGAAATGGTAAACCAAAGTAAGCCAGAAAGTGGAGCAGCCATTTCATGGAGCGATATCATGGAAAAAATAGAATAAGAAAAAGGAGAAGAAGAGACTGTGCTAGAAAAAGTTCCAGAGACAAAAATTTATACACAAACTGTTGGAGAAGGAGCAAAGAAGAAAGAAGAAATAAAAGAAACAAAAAAGAAGTATATAGTATGTGTGAACAGTAAAAAAGAAGTAGCTTGGACAGGTATGAGTTTCAGGACTCTGTCATAGCAACTCTGAGTGTCAAAGCAAAAGAGGTAAGAGCATTTATTTTAATTAATAAAGAGACTTTTTGTGACTTGACATTTGAGACTGGGCAGGCCATGAAATATTTTTTGGGTACATAGGAACAAAAGACAAATGTTTATCTGTGGTCAGAATATGTGGTGCAAGCTTTTTACAGACAAAAAAAGAATAATGATCCAGTTTAGAACTGAAGTTGAAGCAAAAGAACTGAAAGAACATTTAACAATATGTAAAGATGTAATAGACACTACAAAAATATATGATGAAAGGGGACTAGGGACTGGGGGATGGGAATGTGGAGTAATACTGAAAATGGAAAATGATAACATTATGCATGCACCTAATATCATTAATGTTCATGGTAATAGGGGTTTTGTGAAATAGAGGGATCAACCAAAGACTTATTTTTGTGGAATAAAAATGATCATTTAATAAATGAATGTGATAAAAAAGATATTATTTATGTGGTAAAACAGGGCACAATGCAAAAAATGTGATTTAAAGTGAAAAATGTGGCAATACTGGTCATTCATAGCTAGAATGTGAAATGAATGTGCAAGAAAATGAAAATAAAGTTATACAGGAGAAAGAGATAGATGAATGTGTTATACAAGAAAATGTACAAAAATGTAACTGATAAAGAGATTATACATGAAGTTTAAGAAAGTAACAAGGAAAAAAAACAGCGGACACAAGTGCACAGTAAGAAATAAAAATAATTTGATAGGGAAAAGATTTAAAGAAAGGAAATACAAATTCAAAAATATAATGATTAGAGAAAATAAGAAAGGAAAGGGATAAACATTTTATTATATTAACTGTTCTTAAAAGCTGAAAATATTAACTTTAAATGTGAACAGCATGAAAAATCACATGAGAATGTATTACAAAGGTGTGCTGCATTAGATGCACATATTATTGTTTTAGAAGATATCAGATTATTAACAGAGGAAGAAAGAACACAAACTTGAAAATCTTTGGAGTAGTGCAGTAGTTTAGAACATGGGGAAAGAAATGTGCTCTGGCATATGTATAATGTCAAGAAAGCATTACAATATTAGATGTAACAATAGTGGAACTAGGATAATTATGATACTAGATTTGAGATGGAAAAATATGTGCATAGAATTATAGATTTATATGCATATGTAAGAAAAAAGAGAGATAAATGATGTTTAAAAATATTCTTGAATATGCTTGTGTAAATATGGACATTATAGTGGTGGTGATTTTAATTGTAATTTAAGAAAAGTAAGAGCAATTGTGATGTTAAAATGGTTAAATTATGAGAAGTGGAAAGTTAAGTGTACGGGAGAATAACCACTGGACCTACAAAAAGAATGAAATTAGGACAGAAATTAATTTTTTTTTAATATCTGATAATTTAAGCATTAAAAAAAGGAATTAGGTATACTGGACTTTCAGATCATGTGGCTATGTGGATTAAAGTACAGGAAAATGAAGAATATATAAGAATAGGAAAAGGAATAAAGAAAATTAATGAAAAGGAATTAAAATTAGAAGAGAAAAAATAATGTATGGAATTATGGAAAAAAATCATATGAATATAAGAGAGTTTTATGAGAAATGGACAGTTTGGTGGCTTGATTTTAAAAAGAAATATAACAAAGTGTTTTTAGAATGTATTAGGAAGAAAAGAAAAGAAAGATATAAAATATTAAGTCAAGAAACATTCAAAGACTTATTAGGGAACAAAAATTCATTTTATGAAAAAGAAAGAGAAATATATAAAATGAATCAAATTAAAATTAAGAACTTATACAAACAAAAATATTGTTTACAAGAAAAGAAAGAAGTAGCACCATATTTGAGTAAAATAATAAAAGAAGGAAAAATAATAAGAGAGTTAAAAAATAAGGAAGGTAAGCAAATAAGACAGCAAGAAGGAATATATGAAATAATTAAATAATATATATTAGAACTGTTTGTTAAAAGAGAAGAAAACATAGAACAAATTTATAAATGTGAAAAATTAAATAACAAAGATAATAAGTATTTAGAAAAAAATAATTATGAAAGAATTGAATAAAATTCTAAAATATATTAACATGAATTCTGCAACAGGACTGGACAGAATTGAAAATGGTATGTGCAAAGAAATGAAGGAGTGGTAAAAAATATTTTTTATAGAAGTTATGAATGAATGGTTAGAAACTGGAATTAAAAATAAATAGATATGTACAGGAATTATAAAATTTATATTTAAAAAAGGAAATAAAGAAGAGATAAAAAATTGGAGACCTATAACATTGAATAATACAGAGTGTAAATTTTTTATTAGAATAATAGCAAAAAAGTTACAAAAAATGGATAGAATATATATGACAAAAATGTATTCAGAAGAGAAAACGGAAGTCAAGAATTATTATGGATAATAAGAGAAATAACTGATGATATCATAAATAAAAATGTAGAAGCAAAGGTTATGATAGGGGATATAAGTAAAGCCTATGATAATATTCAATAAAAATCATTATGGGGAATATTTGCAGGCATATAATATAAGCAAGAAAAATATTGCAAGTAATAAAATGTTTATGAAAGGAACTAGGTAAAACTAAATATAAATGGCTAGACTGGGGAAGAAATAAAAATAGAATGTGGAATAAAGCAGGGCTGCCCAGCTAGTAGTGTAATTTTCTCATTAGTTATGAATGTAATAGTGAGGGAAATTAATAATTTGTCAAGTAGCGCTGGATGCAAAATGAAGGAAGTACAATTGCCAATAATGTAAAATTATGCTGGTGATGTTGTATTAATTGTTAAAAGTAAAGTATGCATGGATGAAGGAAATGAAAAATTAACCCCAGGATTCAATAAAATCCATGTAGGCTCAGTGCAGAGCCTACACAGAATGTACTCGTGTGGGCAGCCACAGTTCCCCCTCAGCAGTGCACCATGCATATTAATCATGGCGCACTGCTGAGGGAGATCACAGTAACATGGATACTGAATTCATGCAAGCAGCAGTGTAGAGGCTGTACTGCACTTGTGGTCTGCCAGGAAAATCCTGAACAGATGTTAAACACAGGACAGTAATCATTGCAATGTACTCTGCTATTATATATTTTTTTACCCTCTTTTTTTTTTTTTTTTTTTTTTTTTTTAAATGCCTGTTTGCTTGGTGCTGTGTTTAGCGATGCCAAGCTGCACTTATACGTACATAGCAGACACTTGCCATATATCTAAAAATAGAAGCCAGATGTAATCGTTTATACAATAATTTTTTTTCTCTATTCTGCCTGTTTGCACAGTGTGGTGCAGTGCTTAGCAAAGCTAACAGGAACTCTAGTCATATATGTGAATATATAGTGGGTTTCTTAACTATCCAAGTGGCTAGATAGGTTGAGGCATGACCTGCAGTGTACTAGGTCCTGGGATCGAGTCCTGAGCAGTTATACTTTTTGCATTCATTGATGTGAAAAATGTGTCAGATGACTGAAACAGCGGTTTAATTCAAGATAAAAAAATGTTACATTTACAAAAGCTGCGCAATGCTAAGCACTGCTTAAACATGGTCAAAAGTCTATAATGTTTGAGTGTTGCTAATCTTCACTTAAACATGATTGTGTAAGTTTGCATGATGCTCAGTTCCGCTAAATTAGTTTGTCTGATGCTAAGCAACACTGCACTTTTTTGAAAGTTACAGTATGACATGTAAGGTGGGAATGCAGCCTATATTAAGGAAAATAGTCAGGAATTTCACACCATTCATTGGAGTCCCACTTGGCTGTCAGTATGCCTGGTGGTGTTGGAGAGGGACCATGCTTTTTGGTGCAGAGGTGGGGTGTGCAGGGGTCCAGAGTGTTTGTTGGACTCCTGGTGAAAAGCTATGAACCTTGGCTGCTTCAGGGTGATTACCAATGCTCAGAATGTAAATCTGAGGCCTAGGATTGGTTGACTAGGGATCTTACCAGTGCTACTGGTATCCCCTGCACTGGTGAGCAGTGTCATCACCACTATGACGACCTGAAGTGAAGGAAGAGGGGAACCTTGGGCACCTGACTCCAAGAGGCTAGGGCTGGGCATACCCCACAGATATGTAAGTATGTTTGCAGTACTTTAGAAATATACAAGCTGAATCTGTGCAAAACTGGTACACATAATGATTTGCTTTTCTTTCAACAACTGCAGACAAGAGGGCTTGCAATGTCCAGACCCATGCAGGATGCCTGGCCAGGATGAGGCATGAGTGTAGTAAGTAGGGAAACATCAAAGTATTAACCTATTGCATAACAAACTGTCAAAAGAAATTATTTATAGAAAAAAGAAGTAATCAGCAGTCCCAGGAGTAAAAGCTCCATAGTATAAAAGTCAAGTAAATAATCAAACAAGGAAATAACTACGGAGCTACCATGCAAAATCACTCCTGTAAAAGTTTAACCAGCAAATAAACCACACAAACTCTGGAGTTTGTGTGGTTTATTTGCTGGTTAAACTTTTACAGGAGTACATCATGTCTTCAGGGAAAGCTCATATAGGAAAACCTGCTCCTTGGCTTTAATATCTGTTACGAAGATATATAGAGAGTCATATAATTTGCAGTTTCCTGCTTTCATGTCCCGTGATTTTGCATGGTAGCTCCGTAGTTATTTCCTTGTTTGATTAAATTATTTATAGAGTTTGCAGTTGTAACAGTCAGGTATGACATACCTGGGAAATGTAATATGTTTAATAATGTGTCACTGCCTACCTGAAATGGTAAAGCTAGTTAAATCAAGTAAATATGCATGACTGTGTAGTATAGCTTCCATATATCAGTTGATGTTGTGGTCTACCCAAATTTACAGTCACTGTTCTCTTCTGCTCATTGTGTGAAATATGCTGTAGGTTGTACTGAAGTAATGAGGAGGGTATATGGGTTATTTCTTAGAAGTCTGACACAGCTGTTCATGCTGTACATGCCATACTTGAAGCAACAGTAATCAATAGATTTTAAACAGTGATGGTGCTGTCATATGTACTGTTTTCAAACAAATAAGTGTTCACTATTCTTCTAGTCACTGCGTGTGTGTTCTAAACTGACACCAGTCAATTGTAAAAAGGAAATGAATAAAGACTGCAGAAAATAATTGTCTGAAAAATGTAGTGCAATACCCACAGTAAGGTTCAAGCTTGTGTTATGGCCATTTTTAGTCAAATAATGCTGTATATTCCTCCCATTCCAGGAACAAGGTATATTGGTAAGGTAGCTGACATTCTGAGAAGATATCCATGTACATAAGTGCCATATTTTAAGGAACAATATCAATAAAGTGTAAAGCAGGATTTACCTTCATAAATAATCCTTTCCAATAAGTGTGAAGTAGTCCTGTATGCACTACATATCTTTTCTAATATGACAGCAGTCAACTGTTAAATTAAGTGCACATTTTCCCTGGAATTACTGCTTGTGGGTTCTAATCCCATGGCAGCCAACTAAGAAACCACCGGCTGTCTAATGTACATGAACATACCTCTCAACTGTCACGATTTTTCAGAATGTAATGACTAATGCATCATATGCCTGGTCCTTGATTAGTATATAAATGATATTACTTGGAATGCAATTTATTGGCAAATCCATTTACAGAACATCTTGGTAGTAATGTATGAGCACAGTATGTAAAACAGTTCCTTATAGTTGTGTACCTGCATTTGTTAGTGCTTGGCCCATACTTTCACATGCTAACAGGCTGAGAGGTATGTACATGCAACATCATCTATATAAGAATTGGAGTCATTGTACTCACAACTGATACTGCACAACTGTAGAAGTATGTATTATTAGTCTGCGTAGTAATATCACCTGTGAGGTCACTAATGGTATGTTTTTTCTCTCTCTCTCCCTACCCCTTATCTTCTTCGCCAAAACTATAGCTAGGTCCCTTGATAGTGTGCTCTCCACTTCACCCATTGGCATTGACCCCCTGAAAAAGTTGCAGCTACCTCCCATGACCACACATCACCAACAAAACATAGTCCTGAAGATACTATAGTCCATGTCCTATATGATTCCAAAGTATAATAGCATTACTCTCCCTGTAAAGTCTGTGGATCATTAATGTTTAGTAGCATGCACACTTACAAGGAAACAGTTGTTCCTTAGCCTGTGTCTCCTCCCACTCCCCAAAGTTATTGATTCTTGCTCTCATCCATGCTACTGTATTGAAATAGAATCTCAGGAGGTCCACTGTGTTACATTAAATCAGTAACTGTATGACTTACTATTTTGGTCCCTTGTGTGGCACTGGCCTGTTGCATAAGTTTGCGTCATATAGAAGATTGTTTTTTGTTTATTTTTCTGCCACTTTTTGGCAAACTGCTCTGCCTTGTTGGTTAAATCCATTCCATTCAGGCTCACTCTGCTCCCCTACCCTACACCCAGTTCCCACCCACCCCCCACTATCCCTCAATTTTTATATGTAAACTCATCCACATCCACCCAACCATCAACCAATCCCATCACACCACACCTACCATTAGCAAACTCTATTACAGATAATCCCACCCCCTTACTTCATCCAACTTCTCTCTGCCTAACCAACCAGCTAAAGCAACACAACACCAAATTCTCTCACACTCACCTCACCAAGTCTCCTACACATACTTCTCACTCTGTATATCCTTAGCTACTAACAAATTCACCTAAACAACCTACCTCAAGATGAAGCCCTTTAATATAACACTGCTCCTTATCACTTCCAGCTCACTACTACTTCTCTTGTATTCCCTCTCCTCATATGACACTCCACTACATTCCACTACTCCCCCTCCCTGGCACACATTCTCAGGTTACAATCCATGCAGTTCTCATCACTATTCTATAGCTCCAACCCTTTTCCATACCACCTACACAGACTATCACACAATCAAATTTTTCCCTCAACAAACTGCTTCTCCAGTCTCTCATAGACACACTAAACTCCAGTATAAGCTCTCCAAACTCCTTCTGCACATAATTAAACAGTTAAGCCTCTCAGAGGACATACACCCTAATCCTGGTCCCACTCCCCACTTACAGTCTAGGACCCAGCTCATTACAATCAAACTGTGCTATACTCCACCAACAAAACAAATATTCCCTTATTCTCCTTAACATGAATGTAAGAAGCATAGCTAACAAAATCCACGACCTACATACCCTACTGTCACACTATTTCTCCAATATTATAAGATTAACAGAGACATGGCTTAAACCAGATATCAGCAGTAATGAAATCACTGCCCCAGGATACAGTATTCTACACAAAGAAAGGATAAACAAAAGTGGTGGGGAGTAGCAATTGTGTTCAAAGACCACCTTACACTTAATCTCCTTGGCCTAACCATCCCTGACTTTGAAAATGCCAAATTAATATTTTCTAAGTTAACAATTAACCCCAACAAACACCTTAACATCATAGGTGGATATATTCCACCAGGCAACAGTATCGCCACACTGGAAAAGCTACTACAATGGACTTCCAAGTCTCTACCACAAGAAGCTATCTTGATGGGTGACTTTAATATTGATTGGTTCCTTTGTTCCTCTCCAAACCCTACATCCCATGTTAACTTTTATGGCTTCACTCAACTCATCACATCTCCCACTAAGACTGATAAAACCTCCAAGCATCAATCCATGCTTGACTGGATTTTACTTAAACAATCTTAATCTGTCATCCCACTCAGGCTGTCTCCCTGACACCCTGAGCGACCATAACCCAACATTTCTCCTAAGAAACCACACTCATCAAACTTACCAAACCTCTGTCTGTATAATCAGAAACAAAAAATACTTTGATCCAGATAGGTTTATCTCTGCCCTAAAAAGCTGTAACTGGGAACATCTCAAACAACTGCCCTTGGAAAAAGCCATGCTCTCCTTCAACTCCACCTTTCTAGATACACTGAGCCACCATGATGCTCCTTTCATTAGAGTGAGATCAAACTATGCACCCTGGCTAACCAAAGAAACCAGATCCCTACTCAAAGCCAGAGATAAGGCCTGGGAACAGTTCCATAAAAACAAATCCAACATTACCAAACAAACCTTCCTAGAACTTCGAAATAAAGCAAAAAAAAAAAAAGTCAAATTAAACAATTGCACCTTCTACCAAAACATTCAGACTAAACATCAAAATAATCCACAAAAGTTCTGGGTTGCAATTAACAATATACTACAGCCAGGTAAAGCAACTACTCCCACTCCAAAAATAGCTAACAGTTCTGGTAACATAGCAACTCAGTTTAATAACTACTTTACAGAATCCATCCAACCTCTTGCAAACACTCAGACCAATTCCAACCCCACCTCTCCTATCTCAGACTATAATAATACACATCTACATAATAGCCTCAACCAATTTACATTAAACCCAGTATTCATTAATATCATCAAAAAATTACTAAAAAACTTAAGCCAACTACCTTAGCTGCTAATAATCTCCATGCTAAATACCTGCAAATTGCAGCAGAAGCTATCACATACTGAGTAGCCATACCCATAAACAGATCAATATTTGAAACACAGGACCCTGTTATATGGAAAATCTCCCACATTCTACCATAACATAAAGGAGGTAGCACTACTGAACTAACCACCTATTGCCCAATTGCCATTCTTTCCCCTCTATCCAAAATACTTGAAAGGGTCATACATACCCAACTTATGGATCACATTCTTACACATAAACTCCTATCCCATACCAAGCATGGTTTCATCCCTCTCACAGTACCACCACAGCACTAATGTCCTTTACAAGCACAGTTAACAGCACAGAAACAATGGCCTATATCAGTCATATTCCTGGACCTGTCCAAGGCCACTGACATGGTCAACCACAGTAAACTCATCAATGTTCTCTCCACCTTAAACTTCAGGAACCCTGATATTACTTGGTTCCAAAGTTACCTAGCAGGGTGTCAGCAGGCCGTCCAATGGCAACAATGCCTTTTACCCCTTCTTCCAATCACCTTAGGGGTCTCACAAGGTTCCCTCCTTGGACCCCTTCTATTTTCTCTCTTCACCAATCAACTTCATTCTGCTTCACTCCATGCCTCAGTGGTACAGTACACCGAAGACTCTACACTGATCTGCTCAGCCTCCTCCCTCAAAGACCTTCATATCCTTGTCCAAATTTCTTCTTATCTGTTGAAACTTGGTTGGCCAACTCTCAACTCATTCTAAATCCCAATAAAACAAATACTTCTTCTCTTCTGCCCAACTAGGACTACCTCGCCGTCCCCAATATTCCATATCTTCTCCAAAAATAAAACAATAATCACCCCGACAACCAAAATCAAATTGCTAGGTGTTGTAATTGACAATAACCTGAAATGTGAGTCATATAGCCCAAACCATTAAAAAAATCCACAATAAACTTGGCCTCCTATATAGAAATAACAAATTTCTAACAAACAGTACAAAAGTTACTTTTGCTAGAACACACCTGTTGTCGACTCTCTTATGTGCCTCCCCCATCTTAACCAACCTCCACAAATCCGACTTTGCCAAACTCAAAGCCTGCTACAATAAAATCTCCAAGTTTGCCACTAATGCCTCACACAAGTCTCATCACTGTATATCACTTAAACAACTCAAGTGGCTTGAACTCCCCCAACTCCTTCACTTTAATCAACTAACATTTGCCCATAAAATACTCTATCAATCAGAAAAAATCCCTGCCTTCAATGATATCATTCAACCCTATTCCACTTCAAGATCATGTGCTCTAGCAACAAACTACTTCTACAAGTCACTAAAGCTAAAAAACTCAGCAGGAGAATCTTTTTTTCCAACTATATTTCCAAATTGTGGAATAACCTACCTAACTCACTAGTGGCTAATACTTCAAAATAGAACTTGAAAAACTCCTAAAAACACACCTTACAAATTCATGGCTCTTCACTTGCAACTCCCCTGGTTACCTCATTCTTCTTATCCACTCTATCAATAAGTTTCTCCCAACCCTCCTTACTAGTGATATTTAACCACTATTGGAAGGTTTTTTGTTAACCGTGCATAATTGTATGTATATATCCATTATAAGTCTACACCCGCATACCTCTATAATTTGTTTGGTATTCGCTCAGTAACTGTCTTTTGAAATAATTACTGTTACTCTAATTATGTTATCCAACCATTGTTTACTATGTGCTTTATTTCTGGAGCATTTCTCCCCGGTCTTCTGCTGAAAAAGGACATGTGCCCAGTCAGACTTTCCCAGTAAAAAAATATAAAGTAAAATAAATAAATAAATAAAACTAAACAGCCTATAATTGCAAAGTACCTTGCTAAGGTGAGGGAAAGCAGCTCTTGTAATTTACAAAAAAAAAAAAAAAAAAAAAAGCATCAAACCAGGCATATCGAAGGGTCAGCTTCCAGTGACTTCTCCTGTCCACCTGGTAAATCTGGGCATACAGGAGCAATGCAGCAATTGCCTCATGTACACAGACAATTCTCTCCTCCTACCACCCAACACTACAACCTGTGAGAGATGCAATTACATAGCCAAACTGGAACAAAGTTCTCTCCACCCAAGATTGTGCTAGACAGTCAAGAGGAGAAGGTTAACACCCGCACTACACCTCAAGCAACACATAGCCCTACTAAACCCACATCACCAACACCCACACATAGCAACACTAAACCCACATATGTGGAGGCCCATAACATTAACCTGCCCAAGCAACAATGACCTCCGAAGATGGAATGCAAACAAACACCAATGACAACCAAAGTGTCACATAGCTCACAACACCACTGTGCCACTCAACAACAGCCCCTAAGGCAAGACAATGTACCCAAAACTTTAGTAATAGGTGACTCTATAGTAAGGCACACTGATGTCCCACTCACCAGGCTGAACAAGGAGAAAATCACAGTCACCTGCCTGTCATGTGCCAAGATCCGCCACATAACACATGCGCTCAAGTCAATCCACAACAAGTACAAATATGACTCTGTCATTGTCCATGTTGGAGTGAATGACTTGAGACGTACCTCCCTGGACTACATGAAAAGAGACATGGAAGAGCTCTCGGATTATGTGGCCCAGGCACGTATGACGCTAGCCCTGAGTAACATCCTGCCTTCACCCAGAATGATACCACAGTATAAGGACAAAATGATTAACTTCAACAATTGGCTAAGCTTCTGGTGTCATTCAAAGGGGATTCAGTATATATGTCTGCCTGGGATGACATGATTGACAGACCACGATGCTTTGCCAGAGATGGTCTGCACCTGTCACCCCTGGAATTCAGGTTACTGGCTAAGGCTCTTGCCACCCCTATAGTGCCTTTTTTAGGCAAAGTTCAAAGGACAGACATAACGGATACAAGCATGCAAATTCTGAAGGTAATGCTATTCAATACTAGAAGCCTAAACCTCAAAATGTGCACTCTTGAGGCACTCCTAAAAATGGAGAGCATCGATATCTGTGCAGTAACTGAGACCTGGTTCAAGGCTCCGGAGAGCACCCCTGCAATACCAGGCTACAACTCTTACCACCCTTTTCGGTCAACAAACTAGGACCAAAACACTAAAGGTGGAGGAGTGTCCATATTCACCAAGGATATTCACAACACCAGGCTAGTTGCCCAACACAATGCATCTAAAATTCTCCAGGTGCAACAAACACTAGGTAAGACTGCAATCCAAACTGTAGCTTGCTACAGATCCCCCATCATGCCCCAAGATTCTCACTACACCTTTCTAAACATACTGGAAAATATTAAGATACAGCCAAACACCCTAATACTGGGTGATTTCAACTACTCTGCCATTAACTGGGAAAACTACTCGTGTACCAACACCTTTGCCAAGTGGTTCTTGGAATTCACAGATACCAACACCCTGGATCAACTAATCCTTAGTCCCACCAGGGGCTCCAATATCCTAGACCTGGTCATTACCAACATGGGAAATCAATGCTCCAGACCTATGGTCACCCCCTCGGTGGTCAGGTCTGACCATAAGCTAATCACCCTTGACATCCACATCCCACCCCCACACCCCAATAAGGAAACCTACATAAAAAAACTTCTCCAAAGCCAACTTCATGCTACTCAAGTCAGAAGTGACAAACATCATGACACCCATGCAGATGGGAACTGAAAGTTCGACTGCTAAATCTTGCACTAAGGCACTGTACGAGCATATCCACTCATGCATGAATCATGCCATCCCCAATAGAACCAAAATGCTCTCCTCCAAATAAAAGGAAGCAAATCTGGTGGTCCCTTGCCATAAACAAACTTTACAATAAAAGGAAGAAACTGTTGCAGAAAAGAGGAAAATCCCAGGATCCAAAAATCTCCCTTACCAGCCTTAGTAAGAAGCTAAGATCCCTCATAAAATCCTCCAAAGCTAGTTACGAAAATAAAATTGCCAAAGATTCCAAAGACAACCACAAGGCATTCTATAAGTATGTCAAGAATCTAAATGGCAATGCTCAGATCTGCTTTGAGCTACAACAGAATGGCATTAAATATACTGATCACAAGGATATTTCCAATATCCTGGCAGATGGATTCAGTGCAAACTTCACCCCCCCCTTTCGTCTCCTAAAGGGCCCATCTCAATACCAAAAGATTGCCAAATTCCAGTAATAATGGCCACACAGGTAAACAAATGCACTCTTCAAAGCTAAGAATACAGCATCCATGGGACCAGATGACATCCAAGGCTGTGTACTGCATGAACTACAAAATGAACTGGCACCTCATCTAAGTGTCATGTTTAATCATAGCCTCACCTCAGACGTCGTGCCCACTGAGTGGAGCACAGCTACAGTTATCCCACTCCACAAGGGGGGATCCACCTTTGATCCCAGAAACTACTGCCCCATCAGTATGACGAGCCTGATCTGCAAGGCCATGGAATGTATTATCATGGAATTTATAAACAAAGACATTGGCAACCTTCAAACACTGGACCCCATGCAGTTTGGGTTCGTGAAGGGTCGATTTTGTCTCCTGAACCTGACTTCTTTGAATCAGTCTCCAGAGCTGTGGACAAAGGTAGGGCGGTCCACACAGTCTATCTGGACCTCGCCAAGGCCTTCAACACCATCCCCCACTCTGGAATCATAGATAAACTTACTAAGCTGGGCATTAATCCCTACTTCACTCGATGGGTTGCCAAATGGCTTAATGACAGAACCCACACTGCAAAAGTAGCCGACTCCAAATCCAGCTCCAGACAAGTGACAAGTGGAGTACCTCAAGGTTCAGTCCTGGGACCATTCTTGTTTGGCATCTACTTCTCTGAAGTACAGGCCAACACTAAGGGACTCTCTAACAAAGTTAGCAGATGACTGCAAACTGGGAGCCATTACTGAATCCCCAAATAATGTGGAGATTCTACAAAAGGGCCTTACAGAAACAGATGATTGGTGCCAGAGCCATGGGCTCAAGCTCACTGCCAAGAAATGTAGTTATCCCCGTGAATTACCACATAGGTGGCAGTACACTAAACACCGAAAGTGTGATAAGAGACTTAGGGACACAGGTGGACAGTGGTCTCACCTTCGACAACCACATTGCCACAACAGTCAGGAAAGCCTTCTATGTGGCACACCTCATCACTAAGGGCTTTTCATCCAGAAAAAAGGAGGTCATTGTCCCACTGTACTCATCCATTAGACCCATTATAGAATACAATGCCCCATTTGGTATGTACCTCTCAAGACATTTCCAACAACTGGAAAGGCCACAGAAATACCTCACTAAAAGAATCACATGCCTAAAGCAGATGGCCTATGCTGACCATCTAAAAAAATTCCACCTATGCTCTGTCTCATATCGTCTACTCAGAGGCGATCTCTACTTAACATACAAAGCCATGTCAATCCCAGAGCTGTTGGACATGCTACACTTAAAGAAATCCCAATCCCTCAGAGACACATGCTCCAGGGATCTAAACCTTGTCATCACAATGAACAAAACATGCTGAAGGGATAGGTTCCTGACCCAGAGACTCCCCAGACTCTGGAATAGACTTCTCATACATGTCAAGCAGAGCGCCTCTTTGGCCCTCTTCAAAAGGAACCTTGATGATTGGATGGGAGATAGGAAATTCACCCCGGGGATCACGTCAGTCATCCTGCCAGACAGGGGTCCAGGGAAGTAAATACTGTAGGAAGAAATAGTCAGGGAATTGTTATGGCTAGGCTTGTATAGGCTGTAGGGCCGATAACCTAGTACCAAGCTATGAACCTATGAACCTATAATTTATTAATGTTATTTATTATTATGATTTGGTATTAATATATTATTTTAAACTAAAGGTTATGTTGCCCTTATGGGTTATTTCATATTAGTTTGCTGTTAACATACTTACTGCTATGTTATTTATTGTTGTGTTCCTCATAATATACTTTAATATGTATTTTGAGTAATCAATATTTTTTCCATTATGTTAATACTAACATTTGTTTGGTTATTACTTATCTTACCTCATGTTTATATTTAATTGACTACAGCATGACAAGGTAGGCCAGTTCCAGGCAATCCACCTACCTGGGCTCTCCCGGCTGTGGCATCAGGGCTCAGCACATCTTGGCCACAGCCTGATGATGCCCTGTCTGCTGCTCTTGCAATACCTGCAATGTTGGGTGGTTCCACCCCACAGGCTGGGGCTGGGCCCCCTCTGGGAGCAGAGGTGGAAGGGGTGATTCTGTCACCTGTCAAGAACTGCCAGGTATGGTGTGCAGGGTGCTCCACTGAACTGATGGTGCACATCTGCTCTGGATGGAGATCATGCTTGCCATCCTGATGGGTCAGCCTCACCTTGGATGCCAGCCTACACCACTGCCACCACAGTGGCAGTAAAGGAGCAGTGCTGTCAATCCCATGGGTGAGGACTTGAATTGCACTGCTACCATGTGGATGCTCATAGGACTGAGATTCCACAACACTGTCCCCATCTAAGGTGTTCACCACCATCTTGTGTCACATACCAACCCTGTCTGCTGTCTTGTCTGCCTTGTCTGTTTGCAGACACTTCCTCACCTTCCCAGCTTACCTCCTCCACATGTACCTATGTCCTTTCCCCAGTAATCTACTCTCACCTTAGAAAAATGGGCACCTGTCCCAAAAAAAAATCATCCCATACATAGCTCTCCATTTTGCACAAGTGTCCACTGGACACACTTAATTGGGTCCAATTGGCTTGACAATACAATTATGTTGTCATCACCCCTCTCAGGGGGTGACAGTCCAAATTCAGCTAAAAAATCTGTGAAAGTGCACAGTTGTTACTGTTGAAGAAATGGATAGCTATGGTTCTGTCCTATACCCATCTTCCACATCTCTACCTGCCTGTAATTATGTTTTGCCCCTGCCTGCACCTCTTTTCACCACTGTCCTATATCACCATTTTTCTTTTCTTTAAATATTTTTTGCATGACATGGCACAGCGTGCCACATCACTTAGCAATGCTAAATAGTGCTATGTTGATATATGCTTTTGGAACAATATTAATCACATTCAAAAACTACACCTGCACCCTATTTCAAACCCACAACACCTGCAGAATAGTGGATCTTCCCACCAAGCCATGCAGTTGCTAATGAATGCAGCTGTTTTAAGCAAAACATCAGTGAGCTTGTTTAAACAGTGCTGCACATCACACCGCACCTCGCAAATTAGCTAAGAGATTACTAGAAAAATAGTATGTAATTGGCACTCTAATACACAAATACATCACTATAAAGGCACACACATAAGCTTAGATATAAGTGAAGTATCTTATAGCAGCTAACCCTGCAATTATGTCTACAACATCTCAAAACACACTTGATAAAACATTAATGGAAAATAGGATTTTAACTGGGGCTCTGTTATACAAATACAGCACTCTAAAGCCATACACATCATAATAGATCTAAGTGCAGTACTTAGCAGATAACTGTGGAATGATAATCAAAATTCACCTGCTGTAACAGTGAATCTGTAGCTCAGTCTGTAAAATGCATTGAAAACATTACTTTATGGTACACACGGTCCTGGGTTCAAGTACAGCTGTGTCTACCAATATAAATACATGTATGTGGCCATCAGTATTATAAAGTGTGAGCTGTATGTCTGTCTCATCATCTATTAACCTATCCAAAGCAGTACGGTTGGAATGTCTGCATCCCTATAATGGAGGGCAAAGGCCTACAGCTAGGACCACTCTCACCCACTCCAACATCATACAGTGCAGATAATGTCACGTAATGCAGTAGCCTGACTTTTCAGAGGCTGTTCAAGTGTGTACTGAAACTGTGGCTCAGTAATACCACACTGCAGCGCACAATGTTTTACTGGTGACATTACAGACAGCCACAGCTCCACAAGTAATATACATATATGGATGTTGAGCTAGATGCAAGGGGTGCCAGCACACACTTAACAAGGGACTACCATGGCATAATACGTGACTTGGCAGTTTTCCGTCTGAGTGACATCATGGCTCATGTACACCTATCTTTTTTCTAGGA
Source organism: Protopterus annectens (assembly GCF_019279795.1). Taxonomy (NCBI): domain Eukaryota; kingdom Metazoa; phylum Chordata; order Ceratodontiformes; family Protopteridae; genus Protopterus; species Protopterus annectens. The sequence goes on from NC_056737.1 coordinate 330,559,493, forward strand.
CACACCAAACATTTTGCCTTGCGTTGTGTTACTGATACCATTGGCTGACAGATGTACCTGATGCACATACCTTACTTCCCAGTAGACTAGGTACTCTCAATCTGGCTCTGCTTATACAACAAGGCTGCCACAGGTCTCACACTTACTCTTAATGCTTGCTGTCCTGCAAAGTGGTCACCCTTTCTGCCTCTGCCTATTGCCTGCAGCATCACCTTCATCTTCAGCCTGTAGCACACACATTTGTATGCAAAAGGTAGCTGCTGCAGACATTCTCTCTGCCATGATGTAGTATCTGTACCCCAGTAATTTCCAACCCAGCATATGAGAAGGGGGTTGTAATCTACATTGAGGCCTTATATCTTGGTCAGTGGTGCATTGGAGTGGGTTGATTATACTGCAAATCAGCTGTGTTGGCTGTAATTAGAATTTCAGAAGCACAGATTGGTTCAGAGGCAATCACTTGCTAATACATAACCATGTTAAAAAAGCAAACAGCTAGCTAAGGGAAACCTTGTGTATCAGTTACTTTGCAGGGTGAACTCATTGGCACAACATTTATATATCTGTACCATTCAACAGAGGAGTACTGTACTCCATCAGGTATGTAACCATTTTGTTTCCAACATGATGCATATGTTTCAATATATTTAGGAGGAATGGGGATTACAGTAGTAAGCCTTTCTTGGAACTCTACTGATGACATGTCATTGATCTGCACATGTGTCACACCTACAGAGAAACCAGAGTACCGTTCAGGTAGAATGCTCTTTGTTAATTAGGTATACCACCCTCCTGAATATTTCCCGTTGATAATGGTGGTAATACAACACTGCTATTTGTGTGGCACTGCTGGTTTTAAATTTTATAAGTGGGGTTTACACCTACAGGCCACAACTTAATGGACTGCTGTGCTGGTTGTGTATTACTAAATTAAATTAAAAAAAATCATACAACAGTATCTGTCATGGCACAAGGAGGAATAGATGCCTACTGCTACTATCCTACTCACATCTACATCCTTACTATGTTTACATGATGTTGAATAAGAGATATGTAACCAAGCAGTGACTACTGGTAGCCATCTGTTATTGCTGTATCTCTACATACTATACTCCCATGTATGTGATCCTATTGCCTGTGTTCTCATTTTGTTGTCTTTCAAGAAATATATATCCCTGATGCTGGGTCCCTTCTACAGAGGCAGAGAGTGACACTGTCCTGGATGTCTTGCGTCAACACCACCAAGTCCTGCTGTCCAGGGGGAGGACCATCAGGGAAGAGTGGGTAGCATTGTGGGCTGACCTGGTTCGCAATGTCAATGCTATTGGTCACCAGAGCAGGATATATGAGCACGTGCAACACCATGCTACTGATATGATCAACACTGCATGCAGAAGAGCAGCAGACATGGCCAGGGATTGTGGTGTCACCAGTGGAGTGCCTGCAGTGGAACAACCATTCTCAGCTACTAAGGAATTCCTGGTGAACCTAGGAACACAGAACAGCTGAACTAAAAAAGACAAAACCAAAAAAGACAAGAGTCTTCTCCAGAAATGTTTATAAATACACAAATGTAAATACACAGATAAAGGTTAGCATTTTCGTACACAGTCAGTGTGTGAACTTCATCAGACAAAAGAGTAAAAGCAAATAATTCAGTTTTTTAAAACATGAGCCTTTTCAGGATATCATCAACCCAATTAATGCTTAAAGAGTCAGCAAAATATATATTATCTAAAACAATGTAACATGTAAAAACAACATAGTATATATACCCCCACATATAGTATAACACTAGAAAAATATGTTATACATGTGTAAATTTGTAAATTACTAAATTACTTCTCCATAGATTTTAATTTCAAAATGCTTTTAAGAGAACATTGGTCATTCGGACCTGGATAAACAAAAGTGTTTAATCTAAGTTGCCAGGAAAGTTCTCTTTCCACTAAGAGAAGTGGGCAAGGGCCAACCCTAAAGTCTTTCTTAACATGATCAATGGCAAAATAGAGAAAATGGTGTCCAACATTTTCAAGTACATGTTTGGCTAGAGCATTAGTAATATTCTGACTATTGATATTGTATTGGTGCTCATAAACTCTTTGTTTCAAATGTCTTTCGGTTTTCCCAATATAAAAACCAGGGCAAAGTTGACATTTAGCAGCATAAATCACATCAACACTATCACAATTATATTTATTAATGATCTTAAAAATACCATTATTAATAGAGAATGAATTGGAAACTCCCATAAACTCCACATTTCCACATTCTGGCATTTAAGGGATGCCAATATGATTTTTTCTCCAGTATGGGCTTTAGATTCCTGCCTTGTTTAAAAATAATCCCTGGTTATTTGTTAACCTCTGTCTAATTGATGGGTCTTCTATCAAAACTGCCCAGTTTTTAACCAAAATGTCTCTCAAATAGTTGGCATCAAGGGAAAATCTGTAATAAATTAAAAAAAAAAAGCTGTCCCTATTCATTATGTTTTTTTTGAGTCAGTGATTCCATAGCCCATATTCCAATCCAGGCCATCAGGAAGGTCAGCTGGTGATCCCTTTGGGTTTCCCACTTAAAATAGGTTTAAACCAACCTGAACTTCTTTTCATAGCTACCTCAGTAATAATTTCAGCCACCAAGTAACCAGGGTATGCTCTTTTAATAAACATTTCCATTAAATTCTCACATTCTGCCAAAAATTTGGTGTCCAAACTGACCATTCTAGCAGCTCTCACTACCTGCCCTTTAATAACGGCCTTTTCTGGTGAAAGGCGTGAGAGCCGCAAAAATACAGGAAAGCATTAGAATAGGTAGGCTTACAAAAAAGTTGGGCCAAATACCTATTATTAACTCTGTCCTTTCTTACCAAAACATCTAAATAAGCAGTGATGTCCACACTGAATTCAAATGTAAATTTAAGGAAAGAAGTGGAACCTGAAATGAGTTCCACAAAAGCTAAAGCTACAGCATAATCGCCCTTTAGTATGATAAAAATATCATGCAAAAAATGGATGTACCAAAGTACTTTCTCCCTAAACAAATTGTTTTTAAAGAGGAACTCACCCTCCCAGTGGGCCATGACACAATTAGCAAAACTCCCCCTGCAGGGAGAGCCCATCGCCACCCCTGTTTTCTGTAGATAATAGTTTCTATTAAATATAAGGTAATTGTTGGATAGAACAATGTCCATAAGATATTTGATCAAATCTATCTCCTCACCTGGGGCACCTTTTTTAAGTAAGAATTCCCTTACCCAACTAATGCCGAGGTCTTGTGGGATGACAGAATAGAGTTCCTTGACGTCGATAGTTAACAAATTAGAGTTTCTGTCAAATTCCAGAGTGTCAAGTGAACCTAAAAAATCCCAAGAATCATGATAGATTTGGTTTTCATGCATTACATATTTCTTTAGTTTAAGGTCCACAAATTTGGCACAAGCATAAGTCATGCATTTTCTTCCATTCACAATAGGGCAGAATGGGGGTGAATTAAATCCTTGTGGCTCTTAGGAAGCCCAAATATGACTAGGGTAATCTGCGCCACCATATTAAGGTAGTTAAATTGTCCAGGTCTATCCTTGTGTCAATAAACAAATCATTAATCAGAGATTTTACCTGTTGACAAGCACCATTGAATTCATTTAGTTATACTTTTAAGTATGTTTCAGTATTTAGGATCTGCAGCATCTTTTTAACATAGTCATTATCATTCATAAAAATTAAACCTCCCCCCTTGTCAGGTTTTAAAACACGTATTCTCTGTGACTTCAATAAATTCAAAGCATCACATTCTGCCATAGATACATTAGATTTATTAACACTTCCTAGTGAATTATTTAACAAACATTTAATGTCAAGTTCACATAGTTTTTCAAAAAACCCAGAGTGTTAAGCAAGGGCAGGTTGAACACACTGGAAACACTGAGGTTGCTGTTAGAACCAGTCCCATTCCCAAAAAGAATAGTTACATTTAACCTACGAAGGAAAGTTTTTAAATCCAGTAAAGTGTTGGCCATGTCCGCTTGTTTCATAGGAACGAAAGACAGGCCCTTAGAAAGTAGTTCAATCAAATCATAGGGAGCCTCAAAATCCGTGTAGCTGAATATTTTAAAATCCCCAGTTGAGTTAGTTAATACATATGGACAGATTCATTCTGGAAAACCAAATTCAAAGACAGGGTTGCCCTCAGGTGTCATCATCTGTGTCATTTGTTGTTCCTCCTCTGATGTCAATTGCTGTAAAATCCGCCTTTCGATTTTGATTGGTTCATTTTCCTGCCAGACTGAAAATCCTGCTGAGATGATTGGCTGTTACCATCTGTTCACTTTATTTGACATTCACTACATCTAACTGGTTTATTAACAGTCTCAGAATTGTTCATGTGAGCTCTTGAATGGGATGTGCTAGAGTTATTCAAATCACTCCCACTACCAACAACAGACACATCCCCTATTTCATTCAAATGTGAAAGTTTGAACATTAATACTGGGTGGGAGGGGATATGCAGTCCCATTACTATAGTCCCTCCTATACCATTCCAATTTCTTCTTTTTAGTTTCTCTAAGTTTGATTAAAGTGTTTTCAGTACTCACAAAAATACTACTGTAATCATATTTGTAAAGAGGAAAATCCGTGTCTTCTTTAATAAGGGTTTCCAAGGGCAATAATTCACTTTTAAGATGGTTCGTGTCTTCATTGTAGTGTTTGATTAAAACTTTAAGATAATCACAGCTCTGCTGGTTGAAAATCTGTAATAACTCATGGTGGAAAGGTGAGTTACGAATCATGCCAGTGGGGAACCTCCACTTGTGCAAACCTTTCAGTATTTGGCATCAGAGGATGCATTCCTATAGGTATAAAATTTCCAGCTGTAATTTCTTGAATTTAAACAGTTTTAAGTCAAATAACCTAAGCTCGTTAGCAATATTGCTGCCAGAGTTATAGTTTCATAGTTTCATAGTATAGTACTAGGCTATCTGCCCTGGGGTATTTGTAGGCCTAGCCATAGTGATGTGGCTTTTGCCACCCCATGAAATGGTACAAAAATGTACAGAATAAATCTAGAATACTGTGCCTCTGTCTAGTAGTGACACAGTGAAGGTCCCCTTATATAATAGAATTAGTTTACTGTGCCCCTGTCTAGCAGAGACACAGATGTGACCCCTGGGGTAAACTTACGATCTCCTATCTACTCATCAAGATTTCTCTTGAAGAGAGTCAGTGAGGGGCTCTGCCTAATACGAACTGGGATCCTGTTCCAAAGCATGGGGAGCCTCTGGGGTTACGAATCTATCCCTCCAGCATGTCCTATTCATACTTGAGCCGAGGTTTAAGTCTTTAGCTCTCGTGGTCCTGATGGATTTGGATTTTTTGAGGTGGAGCATGTCCATCAGATCCTGATTGGATATGGCCTTGTACGTCAGGCAGAGATCACCTCTGAGCAGGCGGTATGCTACTGAATAGAGCTGAAGTTTCTTTAGTCTGGCAGAATAAGACATTTGTTGGAGACCCTTGATCCTTTTGGTGAGGTACTTTTGTGGTCTCTCCAGCTGTTGCAAGTGCCGGTTGAGGTACATACCAAATGGGGCATTGTACTCAATCATGGGTCTGATGAGGGAGGAATATAGGGGTACAATGACATCCTTGGATCTGGATGTGAAACCCTTCATGATGAGGTGTGCAAGGTAGAATGTTTTTCTAACCACTTTGGCAACGTGGGTGTCAAATGAGAGGTCGTGGTCTACTTGGGTCCCTAGGTCTCTGATTACTTTTTCTGTACTCAGTGGGTTGATTTCTATGTGATAATTTGTGGGTACTTTGTTTTTTCCAAAAGGGATGACTATACATTTTTTGGCATTTAGTTTAAGGCCATGACTACGGCACCAGTTGTCTGTTTCAGTGAGGCCTTTTTGTAGGATGTGTGTATCTGCTGGTGTATTGACTATGGCGCCTAGTTTGCAGTCATCTGCAAACTTTGTCAGCCACAGCCCTCCCATGTTTGCTTTAGCATCTGAGAAATAAATGCCGAACAAGAGGGGTCCCAGGACAGATCCCTGTGGGACACCACTTGTGACTGGCTTTGAGTCTGACATTGCTCCAGCAATTTTAACTTTATGGGTTCTGTCCTTTAGCCAGTTTGCAACCCATCTAGTGACATAAGGGTTTACTTTTAAGCTGTTTAGCTTATCTATGATGCCTGAGTGGGGTATTGTGTCGAAGGCCTTAGCCAAGTCCAGGTATGCTGTATGGACTGCTTTGCCCTCATCAATGGCTCTAGTGACTGTTTCGAAAAAGTCAACCAGGTTTAAAAGGCAGGATCTGCCCTTTACAAAGCCGAACTGGGTGGGGTCAAGCATCTGTAGGTCCCCTATGTCTCCGTTTATGAGCTCCATAACGATTCTTTCCATAGCTTTGCAGACCAGGCTAGTCAAGCTTATGGGGCGGTAGTTTCCAGGGTCTGTAGAGGCACCCCCCTTGTGGAGTGGGACCACTGTTGCTGTACGCCAGTGTTCAGGTACATATCCCGAAGTAAGGCTAAGGTTAAATAGCATTTTTATGTGTGGGTTTAGCTCCTCTTGGAGTTCACGTAACACGCACCCCGGGATACCGTCAGGTCCCATTGATGCTGTGTTTTTTGTTTTGTTTAGGGCGGTTCTCACTTGGACATCTGAGATGACAGGGAGATTACATTCAGCTGGGAAAAGTATTTCTTCTTTTGGGGGTGAAGGAGGCGAGAAATTTGCACTGAACCTATCAGCCAGAATGTTAGCAATATCTGTGGGTTCAGTGTATTTTTTTGTTGTTGTGAACCAACTCTGAGCATATCTGAGGGTTTCCACCCAGGTTTCTAACATAGCTGAAGAAGGCTTTGTGGTTATCTTTAGTATCCTTAGTGATTTTTCTCTCAAAGTTTGCCTTGGATGTTTTTATGAGAGAGCGTAGTTTTCTGCTAATGTTGATCAGAGATGTCTTCCCTTTGTGGGATTTCGCTCTGACATGCAGTAGCTTTCTTCTTTTGTTATACAATTTGTTTATGGCTGAGGTCCACCAGACAGGATGCTTACATTTGGTGGAGAGGGACTTGGATTTGTTTGGGATTGCATGATCCATGCATTCTTGGAGATGTCCATAGAAAGCATTTGTGAAGGATTCGGCATTGTGGGATGTGGTATCCACTGGCACAGTGGGATTAAAGGATACCATCTCAGTCTTAAGAAGAGTGAAGTCTGCTTTTGAGAAGTTTTTCACTGTGGTCTTTTGTGCTGGGGGTGGAGGTGGGATATGTATATCCAGGGTGATTAGTTTGTGGTCAGATCTCACTAGTGAGGGGTATACTTCCAGTGTGCAGCATTTTGTCCCCATGTTTGTGATGATCAGGTCTAGTATATTATCTCCCCTAGTGGGAGAGGTGACTAGTTGTTCCAGTGCATTTGAATTTATGAATTCCAGGAACCTTTGGGCTAGGGTATTAGGGCTAGAATAATGTACCCAATCTATGTTTGGGTAGTTGAAGTCTCCCAGTATGATGATATTTTGTGATACATTCATATCCTCCAATGTCTTCAGGAAGGCTGAGTGGGGTTCTTGAGATTGGGAGGGTGGTCTGTAATATGCTACCAGTTGTATAGCAGTTTTGCCTATGGTTAGTTGCACCTGTATGGTCTCTGAAGCTTCATGTGTTGCTACTAACCTGGAGGTGTGGGTGTCCTTTATGAATAAGGACACTCCCCCTCCCTTTGTGGTTCGGCCCGGGTTTTGGGGCCGAAAAGCATGATACGAGGTATAGCCTGGTAGCACTGGGGTGCTCTTAGGAGCCTTGAACCAGGTTTCAGTTACTGCACAGACGTCGATGTCCTCCATGCTGAGGAGTGCATCAAGTGCCTGCATCTTGAGATTTAGACTTCTGGCGTTGAGCAGCATTACCCTTAGTTTTTTTCCATTTTTGTTTTCTAAGGAGGTGGGTTTGTCTTTTGAACCTTGCCTAAAAAAGGTACTATGGGGGTGGCAAGAGCCTTAGCCAATATCCGGAATCCCAGTGGTGACAGGTGTAAGCCATCCCTTGCGAAGCAGCGTGGCTTGTCCAACATATCATCCCAGGCAGACAGACATTGGATCCCCTTAGAATGACACCAGTACTTGAGCCAATTGTTAAAGCTGATCATCTTGTCTTTGTATTGTGGTATCATTCTTGGTGAGGGCAAGATGCTGCTCAGGGTCAGGGTCATACCAGCCTGGGCTACATAATCGGAGAGCTCCTCTATGTCTCTTTTCATGTAGTCCAGGGAGGTACGTCTCAGGTCATTCACACCAGCATGGACAATGACAAAGTCATATTTGTACTTGCTTTGGAGTGACATGAGTGCGTGTGTTATGTGGCGGATCCTAGCTCCCAATAGACAGCTCACAGTCACCTTCTCCTTGTTCAGCCTGGTCAGTGGGACATCAGTGTGTCTGACTATGGAGTCACCTATTACTAGTGTATCAGGCAAGGTGTTTGGCCTTAAGGGCTGCGATTGGTCGACACACTGATTTATTGAAGTATGTGTTGCATGTGTTTTGTTTTGAGGTGGTGGATTTTTGGATGTCTGCTTTGGGAGCCTCTGTTGTTTTGGTAAGTTTTTTATTAGAGCCTCCGAGTATGTCTTTGTGTTTTTATGTGTTTGGTTTGCAGTTGTGGTAGGTCTATGTGGGACTGGGATTGTTGTGTGTGTGGTTGTCATCTCCTCCTGTCTGGTCATGCCAGCCCTGAATTGAGAGAGTTCAGCCTCCAGTTTGGCTATATAGTTGCATCTCTCACATGTATTTGTGTTTGTTGGGAGGAGGAGAGGGTTGTCTGTGTACATGAGACAATTGTAGCATTGTCTCAAGATGCCCAGATTGACCAGCTGAACTGGAGACGACGCCAGTAATCTACCACTCGACATGCTAGAACAGTATACGGGAGTGGTATACCTTTAAGGGAAGTGGGTATTCACAAGGGTGGTAAGTAGATGTAGTGCTTTACTTAGTACGAGAGTGCATACTTAGTAGAGAAGTATTGAGAACAAGTGCTAGGCTTATAATACAGTGAGTAGTCTGGTTATACTAAGAGTAGAGCTTCCTTAAGGGAAAATTTGAAGAACAGACTTGGCGGAGCCAGAAAAAGTTTAACCTTGTTTAACCGGCGCTGCGCTATGTGTACGACCGCGCAAAGCCGTGCAAACACGGATTTTAAACAGTGAACTACAAAAGAGCTGGAAATGGTCCCAAACAACCAATTACTACAGCTTCTTGTGCTGAGGTCACTTCCCCCAAGGACAGGTAGGCTGCTCAAGGCTCCCCACTCCCACTGGTGAGCAAAGAAACTTCCTTCTATCCAAGTAAGGTAATGGACAACACAGGAACTACACCACAGCCCAGAATGCAGCAATGCCTGTAAACTGGTCTAAACTAGTCGAGGAAGGCGGGAAAACAAGGATTTTTTTTGTTTTTTTGGTAGAAACACACAGAAAATGCAGAAACAGTGATAAATTAGTTACACAGGCTAGCACACTTTAGTGGGCAGCCACCACAGTTAAATTAAACAAACAAACAAGCAAACTTTCAATCAAATTCGACTAAAATGTAACTTTAAGTGCAGATTTTAAAATAATGCAGCAATCAGTTAAAAAACAGTTCAGGCTAGTTCAAGGTAAGCTACAAAAGCTATTTCAAGTGAAAAAAAGCAAAGATACTTAAATCCAGAAGGTAGTCGCTTTTCTGAGTTCCCTGCTGCTAGGACCACTCTGTAAACCCACGTGGAGCTTGTCTGAGTAGTATAGCCAGAAAAAAACGCCCAGAGGTGGATTTTAAACAGTGAACTACAAAAGAGCTGGAAATGGTCTTAAACAACCAATTACTACAGCTTCTTGTGCTGAGGTCACTTCCCCCAAGGACAGGTAGGCTGCTCAAGGCTCCCCACTCCCACTGGTGAGCAAAGAAACTTCCTTCTATCCAAGTAAGGTAATGGACAACACAGGAACTACACCACAGCCCAGAATACAGCAATGCCTGTAAACTGGTCTAAACTAGTCGAGGAAGGCGGGAAAACAAGGATTATTTTTTTGTTTTTTTGGTAGAAACACACAGAAAATGCAGAAACAGTGATAAATTAGTTACACAGGCTAGCACACTTTAGTGGGCAGCCTCCACAGTTAAATTAAACAAACAAACAAGCAAACTTTCGATCAAATTCGACTAAAATGTAACTTTAAGTGCATATTTTAAAATAATGCAGCAATCAGTTAAAAGTTACCAGTGTCAGAAGCCAAAGCACCCCCCAACAAGTCAACTGCAAACTGAAAAGTCTCATTTAGACAGTCCATCAGGGAGGGAACAGTCACATTCAAATTACCTTGCTGAGCTTGAGTTCAGTTCGCATGTCCTCCCAACACCATGTTAGAAGCATGAATGGGGTCAGTTAGAGTTTCACTCCTAGAAATACCCAAGGGTAGTGAAGAAACATTAGACAATGTTAAATCAAAGCTTGTGGCATCTGCTGTTCTACCCCTTGGGGTAGAATTAGCACAGTCAATTTTTGCTGCTAAAGCATCCATTCGAAAAGTAAGTTGCTGGATGAGCAGAGTTAAATTCCCTACAGTATTCACCTCAACAGGGGAGTTCTCATTTTCTTGAGAAAATAAAGATAACGAATTAGAGGCGAGACCACGTGCCATAATTTCAGACATGAACTAAAAAAGACAAAACCAACTAGATAAAAAACAAAAAAGACAAGGGTTGTATCCAAAAACGTTTATAAATACACAAATGTAAATATACAGATAAAGGTTAGTGCTTTCGTACACAACCAGTGTGTGAACTTTATCAGACAAAAGAGTAAAAGCAAATGATCAAGTTTTTAAAATATGAGCCTATTCATGACATCATCAACCCCATTAATACTTAAAGAGACAGCAAAAATATATATTATCTAAAACAATGTAACATATAAAAAATATAGTACATAAACCTGCACGTATAGTATAACACAAAAAAAATATGTTATACATATGTAAATTTGTAAATTACTAAATTACCTCTCTTTAAGTATTAATGGTTTTGATGATGTCATGAATAGGCTCATGTTTTAAAAACTGAATTATTTGCTTTTACTCTTTTGTCTGATAAAGTTCACACACTGGCTGTGTACGAAAGTGCTAATGTTTATCTGTGTATTTGTATTTGTGTATTTAAGCTGACCAGGACCCTTGCCTTGCTAGAGTTCCTGAAAGACTAATATCCACCCAAAAAGACCATCTACTCCTTCACTGAACCCTGCTCATCTGTAGAATCTCTCCCAGCAACAGTTACCCTAAACTCAGTGATCCTTGCCTCGCTAGAGTGCCTCAAAGTCTAATATCACCCAGAAAGACCATCTACCCCTTCACTGAACCCTGCTCATCGGTGGAATCCCTCCCAGCAACATTTACCCTAAACTCAGTGACCCTTGCCTCACTAGAGTGCCTCAAAGACTAATATCCACCCAGAAAGACTATCTACTCCTTCACTGAACCATGCTCATTGGTGGAATCCCTCCCAGCAACAGTTACCCTAAACTCAGTGTATGTGTACCAGTATTTTATTCTTAATTCTGTGACTTTCTTACTTCTGCCTTCCACCAAAGTAGTTCCTGTTCAGCTACAACTCACCATTACAACCTACCCCCCCACTGCTCTCTCAATATTCCCCAAAGACCATTAAAATTTGCTCACTATCTCTATTCTGCCAGAGACACCTTCCTACTGCATAACTCCTCAGTCTCTTTCCTCAATATAACCCTACCAGTTCTCCCACCTACCTCTCTGACTCACCTCCATAGGTTCATAGCTTCATAGGTTGGCACTAGGCTATCAGCCCTAGGGCCTATACAAGCCTAGCCATAACAATTCTCTGGCTATTTCTTCCAACACTATTTACTTCCCTGGACTCCTGTCTAGCAGGGCAACTGACGTGATCCCCGGGGTGAATTTCCTTTCTCCCATCAAATTGTCAACATTCCTTTTGAAGAGGGCCAAAGAGGCACTCTGCTTGACATGTATGGGCAATCTATTCCAGAGTCTGGGGAGTCTCTGGGTCAAGAACCTATCCCTCCAGCATGTTTTATTTATTGTGATGACAAGGTTTAGATCCCTGGAGCATATGGCTCTGAGGGATTGGGATTTCTTTAAGTGTAGTATGTCCAACAGCTCTGGGTTTGACATGGCCTTGTATGTTAAGCAGAGATCACCTCTGAGTAGACGATATGTGACAGGGTATAGCTGGAGTTTTTTAAGGCGGTTAGCATAGGACATCTGCTTTAGGCCTGTGATTCTTTTAGTGAGGTATTTCTGTGGCCTTTCCAGTTGTTGCAGATGTCTTGAGAGGTACATACCAAATGGGGCATTGTATTCTATAATGGGTCTAATCAGGGATGAGTATAGTGGGACAATGACCTCCTTTTTTCTGGATGAAAAGCCCTTAGTGATGAGGTGTGCCACATAGAAGGATTTCCTGACTGTTGTGGCGATGTGGTTATCAAAGGTGAGACCACTGTTCAACTGTGTCCCTAAGTCTCTTATCACACTTTCGGTGTTTAGTGTACTGCCACCTGTATGGTAATTTACAGGCACATGTTTTTTCCCAAAGGGGATAACTATACATTTCTTGGCATTGAGCTTGAGCCCATGGCACTGGCACCAAGCATCTGTTTATGTAAGGCCCTTTTGTAGAGTATCCACATCATTTGGGGATTTCATAATGGCTCCTGGTTTGTAGTCATCTGTGAACTTTGCTAGCCAGAGTCCCTTAGTGTTGGCCTGTACTTCAGAGAAGTAGATGCCAAGCAAGAGCGGTTCCAGGACTGAAACCTGAGGTTCTCCACTTGTCACTTGTCTGGAGCTGGATTTGGAGTCAGCTACATTTACAGTGTGGGTTCTATCAGTAAGCCAGTTAGCAACCCATTGGGTGACGTAGGAATTAATGCCCAGCTTAGTAAGTTTATCTATGATTCCAGAGTGGGGGATGATGTCAAAGGCCTTGGCAAGGTCTAGATAGGCTGTGTGGACCACCTTACCCTTGTCCATGGCTCTGGAGACTGATTCGAAGAAGTCAATCAGGTTCAGGAGACAAGATTGGCCCTTCACAAACCCAGTCTGGGTGGGGTCTAGTGTTTGAAAGTTGCCAATATTTTTGTTTATAAGTTCCATGATAATACGCTCCATGGCCTTGCAGATAAGGCTCGTCAGACTGATGGGGCGGTAGTTTCCAGGATCCAAGGTGGATCCCCCCTTGTGGAGTGGGATAACTGTAGCTCTGCGCCACTCAGTGGGCACGAAACCTGAGGTGAGTCTATGATTAAACATGACACTTAGGTGAGGTGCCAGTTCATTTTGTAGTTCATGTAGTACACAGCCCGGGATGTCATCTGGTCCCATGGATGCTGTATTCTTAGCTTTGGAGAGTGCGTTTTTTACCTGTGTGGCCATTATTACTGGAATTTGGCAATCTTCCGGTATTGAGATGGGCCATTTAGGGGGTGAGAGGGGGTGAAGTTGGCACTGAATCGATCTGCCAGGATATTGGCAATATCCTTGGGATCAGTATATTTAATGCCATTCTGTTTTAGCTCAGAGCAGATCTGAGCATTGCCATTTAGATTATTGACATAGTTATAGAATGCCTTGTGGTTGTCTTTGGAATCTTTGGCAATTTTATTTTCGTAACTAGCTTTGGAGGATTTTATGAGGGATCTCAGTTTCTTACTGAGTCTGGTAAGGGAGTTTTTTGCATCCTGGGATTTTCCTATTTTCTGCAACAGTTTCTTCCTTTTGTTGTAAAGTTTGTTTATGGCAGGGGGCCACCAGATTGGCTTCCTTTTTTTGGATGACAGCATCTTGGTTCTATTTGGGATGGCACGATTCATACATGAGTGGATGTGCTCGTACAGTGCCTTAGTGTAGAATTCAGCAGTTGAACTTTCAGTTCCCATCTGTATGGGTGTCATGAAGTTTGTCACTTCTGACTTGAGTAGCATGAAGTTGGCTTTGGAGAAGTTTTTTATGGAGGTTTCCTTACTGGGGGGGTGGGGGTGGGATGTGGATGTTAAGGGTGATTAGCTTATGGTCAGACCTGACTAACGAGGGAGTGACCATAGGTGTGGAGCATCAATTTTCCATGTTGGTAATGACCAGGTCTAGGATATTGGAGCCCCTGGTGGGACTAAGGATTAGTTGATACAGGGCATTGGAATTTATGAATTCCAAGAACCGTTGGGTGAAGGTGTCGGTACATGAGTAGTTTTCCCACTTAATGGCAGGGTAGTTAAAATCACCCAGTATTAGGGTGTTTGGTACTATCTTAATATTTTCCAGTATGTTTAGAAAGGTGTAGTGAGAATCTTGGGGTATGGTGGGGGATCTGTAGCAAGCTACAATTTGGATTGCAGTCTTACCTAGTGTTAGTTGCACCTGGAGAATTTCAGATGCATTGTGTTGGGCAACTAGCCTGGTAGTGTGAATATCCTTGGTGAATATTGACACTCCTCCACCTTTAGTGTTTCAGTCCTGGTTTGGTGGCCGAAATGTGTGGTAAGAGTTGTAGCCTGGTATTGCAGGGGTTCTCTCTGGAACCTTGAACCAGGTCTCAGTTACTGCACAGATATCGATGCTCTCCATTTTTAAGAGTGCCTCAAGAGAGTGCATTTTGAGGTTTAGACTTCTAGCATTGAGTAGCATTACCTTCTGATTTTGCATGCTTGTACCCATTATGTCTGTCCTTTGAACTTTGCCTAAATAAGGCACTATAGGGGAGGCAAGAGCCATAGCCAGTAACCTGAATCCCAGAGGCGACAGGTGCAGACCATCTCTGGCAAAACATCGTGGTCTGTCGATCATGTCATCCCAGGCAGACAGATATTGGATCCCCTTTGAATGACACCAGAAGCTTAGCCAATTGTTGAAGTCAATAATTTTGTCCTTATATTGTGGTATCATTCTGGGCGAAGGCAGGATGCTACTCAGGGCTAGGGTCATACCTGCCTGGGCCACATAATCCGAGAGATCTTCCATGTCTCTTTTCATGTAGTCCAGGGAGGTACATCTCAAGTCATTCACTCCAACATGGACAATGACAGAGTCATATTTGTACTTGTTGTGGAGTGACTTGAGTGCATGCATTATGTGGCAGATCCAGGCACTCGACAAGCAGCTGACTGTAATTTTCTCCTTGTTCAACCTGGTGAGTGGGACATCAGTGTGCCGGACTATAGTGTCACCTATGACTAAAGTGTTAGGTACGTTGTCTTGCCTTAGGGGCTGTTGCTGGGTGGCACACTGGTGTTGTGAACTATGCGACACTTTGGTTGTGATTGCTGTTTGTTTGCGTTTCAGCTTCAGAGGTCCTTGTTGCTTGGGCAGGTTACCGTTAAGGGCCTCTGCATATGTGGATGCTCTCAGACCAAATCTTTCCCTCAGAGACCTATACACACACCCAAACAGTGGTACTATCCTGTACACTGTCCTTTCCCTAAGTTATAATATCCCTATAGATACCCACTGGCACCATACTTACAGGCATCCTTACAAAGAATAACATTTTAAACAGTAAAGCCTGCATTTAAAACAACTATCATCTTGAAAGGGACAAACTATCTTCATATTCCTTCAGAGTACTATCAATATAGTGTTTACTTCAGTACAGATGCCCTATTCAACTTCACTAACCTCTCTTGCTGATTGTTTTTCTTGACCTGCTTCTCTTGGATGGTACTGACCATCTCCGTTCGCTACACTCACTTTGCTCCCCTAGCCTACCCCCATTCCCGCACACCCCTACATCAATTACATTTATAGTCATACACCACACCCCCAACCACTCCTCACTTCCAATTAGCCAATCAAACCAAACCCACCATTCCCCACTCCTATACAAGCTAACACACCCTCTACAACTGTTCTCAGATAACTAATATTAACACTCATATCCACACCCAGTCACTCCCACAACAAATCAATATGCCCCCTGCCCTCAGCACCCACCTTCCACAGCCTCTCTTTCTCACATTAACCCTCTCTTCTCTCCTCCTACTCTCTGTCCTCTCCACCTACCACACACAACTTAACATTACCCCCTTCCTCCATGGCAAACTGACTCCACAAGGCCCACTAAACCCAACCATCTCCTTTCACCACCAGAAGACCCCTCCTCCACTCTTCCACCCTCCTGTCTACATAGATATACAATCTACAAAACTCAACCCCACTCATCCCATAGACTAGTGAAAATATTCCATAAACTAAACTTTATCTATACCTACTCCAAAAACTCTCATGCTGTGGTGACATACACCCAAATCCAGGACCCAAAAACTGCAATAGTACTAATTCAACATACTCTAATCCTCTGTATGTAAGACCTACCTCATCCTTTCTCCTTCTAAATATAAATGCAAGAAGCATTCTCAATAAAACACAAAATCTCCATGCCCTACTAGCACAATATAAACCTGAAATTGTGGTATTAACAGAAACATGGCTTAAACCTGAACACGACAACAACAAAATAACTGCCCCAGGCTACAATATAATACGCAAAGATAGGACAGGAAAAAAGGGAGGAGGTGTGGCAGTACTGTTCCAAAACACCTCTCTATAGAACAATTTGAATGCAACTCCCAGGAGGTGTATGACATAGAACTTATTCTAGCCAGACTAAAACTTAACTCCAATAAACACAACTAGTTAGCTTCATCCCTTCCAAAATAAACCATACTCTTAGGTGACTTTAACACTGATTGGTCTGAATGTACCAGCCAAAATCCCTCTACCCACATTAACCTCTATGAGTTTACCCAAGTCATATCTACCCCCACAAGAATAGATAAAACCATTAAAAGACAGTCAGTCCTGGACTGGATATTATTAACCAACCCCAGTCAGACCCACCAATCAGGTTGTCTCCCTGACAGCCTGAGTGACCATCAAGTAACATACTTAGTTAGACACTGGTCTCACCAACCAAATCAGCCCACACTCAAGGGTCATACGTAACAAAGAAACCTCCAGGGCACAAGATCTAATCAACTCACTAAAAGCTGTATCTGGCTGCCTTTAAAACAACTATCACTAGATGAAGCTGTTGAGTATTTTACCTCAACCTTTTGAAACATCCTAGACTCCCATGCTCCACCCAGGACCTCTAGCATTAAAACCAACCATGCACCATGGCTATCAAAAGAAACAAGGTCCATTATGAAAGAGAGAGACAAAGCCGTTGCAACTTCACAAACATAAAACCGATGTCTTAAAACAGAGATACCACGAGCTCCGTAACCAAGCCAAAAGACTAACAAAACTTGACAAAACTAGCTACTATAAGACTTTACAGGAAAAACACACCAACAGCCCTCAAAAATTCTGGGCCTCAATAAATAACCTGCTACACCCAGGAAAAATGACCACTCCTACCCCTGTGTTACCAAATAACCTGGACAACATCCCCACCCAATTTAACAAATACTTCACTGATACAATCCAAGCCCTTGCCAATACCCAAACCACTAACACCAACCCCACAACATCAGCAACCCTCACCCTTTCCAATGCAGTTAATACCCAACCCAGTTTCTCCCTGTACCCAGTTGCTACTACTAATACAATTGCTAAGCTCCTCAAAAAAACTTAAACCAACAGCACCAGCAGCTGGCAACCTACCTGCAGAATTCCAACAGATTACTGCA
Organism: Protopterus annectens; assembly: GCF_019279795.1. Taxonomy (NCBI): domain Eukaryota; kingdom Metazoa; phylum Chordata; order Ceratodontiformes; family Protopteridae; genus Protopterus; species Protopterus annectens. Next base: position 330,577,226 of record NC_056737.1, read on the forward strand.
GAAGCTATAGCCTATCCTGTGTCCATCTTCATTAACAGATCAATTACAGAATGCAAAATACCCCACTCTTGGAAAATATCTCACATTATACCTTTGCATAAAGGTGGCCAATCCTGTGAACTCACAAACTATCGTCCTATAGCAATTTTATCACCCCTATCAAAAATATTAGAGAGAATAGTCCATTCCCTGCTTATGCACTACCTCCTAAAACATAACCTACTATCCTCATCCCAGCATGGCTTTTAGACCTTCCATAGCACAGCCTCAGCTCTGCTCTCATTTTCCGACATTGTCAATACCCACAGAAACAACGGTCTGCTAGTATCCTCCATATTCTTAGACCTATCCAAGGCCTTTGATATGGTCAACCATAAAATGCTCCTGAATACCCTCACTACCCTTAACATAAGCCCCTCTACCATATCCTGGTTTAGTAACTACTTATCGAACCGTCAACAGGCAGTCCTATGGCAGAGTCAACTGTTCCCCTTACTGCCAGTAACTCTAGGTGTCCCACAAGGGTCCATCCTCAGTCCATTACTATTTTCAATATTTACCAGCCAAATAGCATCATCTTCACTCTCTGCCTCTATAGTGCAATATGCAGATGACACCACTCTCATATGCACAGCACCCACCCTGAACAATCTAAAAACTATAACCAAAAAAAACTTTACCTTAGCTGAAGAATGGTTCACTAACATCAAGTTTATACTCAATCCCAAAAAAAAAAAAAAAACTCATTCTCTTCTACCCTGGTAGATCTTCTCCCATAGACAATAGCTTTGTCATAAAATCTAAAGATAACACACTTATCACCCCAACTGCACACACTAAACTCCTAGGCATTGAAATTGACAGTAATCTAAAATTTGACTTTCATATTGCCCAAACAATCAAACAGGTCAACAAAAAGATGGACCTCCTCTATAAGAACCACCAATACATGACCAAACATATCAAAGCCACCATAGCTAGAACCCATCTACTATCCATCCTTCTATATACCTCCCCTATCTTAACTAACCTCCACCAAACAGAACTATCCAAGATGGAATCTTGCTACAACAAGATTGCCAAGTTCACTACCGAGGCCACCCATAGGTCACCCATAGGTCCCATCATTGCCTAGCCCTAAAGCAACTGAATTGGCCAGCATTTCCACAGCTGCTCCTACTCAACCAACTAACAATCGCACATAAGCTCTACTACCATCCTGACAAAACCCCTGCCCTGAAAAAAACAATCAGCCCCTATAAACCCTCCAGAAACTTAAGATCTGCACACATGAACCACTTAAATGTCATCAAACACAAAAATGAAGCTGGCAAATCTCTCTTTGTCTGCTCCATTGCCAGATGCTGGAATTCTCTCACAGAGCACCTCACTTCTATATCCTCTACTAACCAGTTCAAAAAACTTCTCAAAACACACTATTTAAAGAAATGGCTATGCCCTTGTCACCCCCCCCCCAGGTTAGCATATACATTCCCTCAATTAGTCAGCAATATTAATTTTTTATACTGTTTGCTAAGTATGCTCAACTATATCAAGCTACTTTATGTTTTATCCTGTGAATAAGTTTTTCACTGTATTATATTCAACTATACTGTTTGCTAAGTATGCTCAACCTTACCAAACTAATTTATGTCTTATCTTGTAAATAAATTTATCACTGCATTATATTCTACTATATTGAACCTTATTGAACATTCAGACACTGTTTTTTGTACAACACTGTATTGTATTATATGGTATTGTAGTGTATTGTAATGTATTTTGCTATACTTGGAGCTTTTCTCCCCGGGCCTCTGCTGAAAATGGACCTGTGTCCAGTTAGACCTTCCCAGTAAACAAATATAAAATAAAATAAAATAAAATAAAAAAATAAACGTTTTTGGAAAAGACCCTTGTCTTTTTTTGTTTTTTAACACAGGACAGCTCCATGGTATGTTGTGGATGTGGGTGCCACTGTTTCCATGTAAGAGGAGTGTCCATGTATGCTTAGTTTGATCAGCATTGTAATACTGTAGCATTTAGTGTGTCAGGGTATACATGGTTTTATGTGGGTGTCAGGTATTTTTATGGGGGGGTTAGTTGCACTTTGAATCTCATGCTCAGATTGTGACCAACATACCAATTTACATAGTATGTACTGTAAATGTGGCATATTTGGACATATTAGCCTGTTATTGTGCAACATGGATTGCTGTTTATGTTACCTCTCCCTCAAATTTTCACAGGACAGTCAGGAATCAGACAAGGTCATGCTCCTGCTCCTGGTATGCATAACACTGTTTTGTTACAGATGTAGATTTAGTGCATTATATTCACTAAAGTGTCATACCAGGCCTGCCAGCTAGGTTGATGTACTGTCTGCATGATTGTCAACCTCACAGTTTTTTTCCAATGGAACACAGTTTAGAGTCATACCTATGAGTTGTAGTTTTTATTTATTTATTTTATTTTAGTTATTTTACATTTGTTAACTGGGTTAGTCTGGCTAAGCTTTTGGCTCATTTTCAGCAGAGACCCGGGAAGAAAAGCTCCTCAGGACTAGAAAACAATTTATTAAATTTTAGTAACATAGTAGTAACAATCAGCTATAGGATCTTACAAGCAGAGACCTGGAGAGAAAAAAAGCTCCTCAGGCAATTCAGTTATACAGAGTATTAACAATTGGCAGACAGGTATGTGAGTTGTTGCAAACAAGGTTTTAAACAATTAGCAGAAGAAAATGTGACTAGTTACAATATTTTTTAAGCTGCTTAGAGCAAAATGAGTTAATAGTTAGGCAGATACTTATGTAAAGTGGGTAGGATCTAGTTGTATAGGAGTTTGGAAACAAGAAAGGAAAGTAAGAATGGCTAGTAGGAGATGAAGGGGAGGTAGAGTCTAGGAGACAGACTAGACAGGTAGGTTGTTTTGAGACTGTAAGAATTAAGAGTGGTTGGAGATAGAGGAAGGGAAGAAGTAGAAGAGGCAGAGGAATAGTGTTAGAGATACATTAAGAGTGAGGTGGTGAAATAGGTAAAAGTTTGGTGGTTTCAGGGTGGTTGGCTACAGTGGCAAGACCACCATGTTTTTAGGTATTTCCTTGTGGCTAATTTGAAACTTTTGATATGCTGGAGGGATCTTATTTCCAAGGGGAGTTGGTTCCAGGATGTAGCTGGGTTATAGTTATAGAGAAGGCAGCCTGTTTTGGTTTTGGTTTTGTAGATGTCTAATAATTCTTGATTTGAGCTGCGTAGTGTCCTAGTAGGGGAATATTTGGATATGATAGTGGAGAGGCTGGGGCAGAAGGAGGGTAGATAGAGGATAGAGTGGATGATTGGTAGTTGGTATAGTTGGAGCAGCTGAGGGAATTCTAGCCAGTCTAGGTGCTGTAGTACTAAGCAGTGGTGTGACTTGTAGGTTTGGTTAGCTGCAAATCTGGCAATCTTATTATAGGTAGTTTCAAGTTTGGAAACAAGTGTAGAATTTAGGTTTGTGAATATGTGGTAGCTGTACAGGAGTGTTGGAAGTAATAAAGCCTGGGAGAGAGTTATTTGGGCAGTGTTAGTTAAGTATTTCTTGCTACGGAAAAAGTGTCCAAGTTTCTGATGAGTTCTTTTTACTGAGTTAGTAATATGGAGATCAAACTTAAGCTGATCATCTATTGTAACACCTAGCAATTTAGTACTAGATTCAGCTGAGATGATAGTGTTGTTGCAGGATAAGATGGCAAATGTACTTTTGAGTGTGGTGATGTTTTTAGGGAGGAAGAGTAGGAGCTTAGTTTTTTTTTGGATTATTAGTTTGTTATCACTAAGCCAAGTTTCAGTGGTGTGGAAGGATGCCTGGGTAGTTGAGTGGAGATCAGTTGGGCAGTCTGTAATGGTTATAACAGTTGAGTGATCAGCATATTGCACAAGAGATGACTGGGGACAAGAGGAGTAGAGCAAGTTAGTGAAAATATTAAAGAGTAGTGGTCCAAGTATGGACCCTTGGGGGACTCCCATTTGTACAGTGAGAGGGGAGGATAGTGCAGAGAGCCATTTAACTGATTGCTGGTGAGTGGAGAGATAGCTGGAGAACCAGGAGATAGTAGGGGGAGAGAAATGTAAGTTAGTGAGTTTATCTAGAAGGAGTGGGGTGAGAGACAGTGTCAAAGGCTTTAGAAAGGTCAAGAAATAGGCATGAGACAAATTTATTGTTATCATGAGATAGGGAGACCATGCTGATGAATGATATGAGTGCAGTAATTGTACTATGCTTGGGATGGAAACCATGCTGTGTGGGTGTGAGAAGGTCTTCCTGGTGAAGGTAATGCATTAACTGCTTGTGAATGCATTTCTCTAGGATTTGTGAGAGTGGAGAGAGTATGGCAATCGGTCAGAAGTTGGATATGTCTGAGGATTTGCCCCCTTTCTGAATGGGTAGAGTAAATAAATTCTTCCATGTAGTGGGGACATAGGATTCAGAAATGGATCGGTTGATTAAGATGGATACAGTATAGGCAAGAGGTTCAAAGGCAATCTGCAGGAAGTAAGAGGGTAGCTTGTCAACAAATGGGGAGCAAGGTTTATGCTTAGAGAGTAATGACTTTACATAGTTAGTTGATACTGCCTTTAGAGAAAAGGAGTTAGGAGGGGTTTGGAAGACATATAGAGTTTGTGGGGGGTGCTAGTGTTGTTTCTGGGGGGGATTTATTATGGAGGTTATTGAGTTTATAAAATGATTGTTAAATTTGTTGGCTATGTCTTCGGGTGTTGCATTGGGACATGGATTAGGAGCGGAAGGGTTTCCTGGATGAAGAGTCTGTTTAATAGAGCTCCAGAATTTCTTTGGGTCTGATTTAAGAGTAGAGGAAGGATTGGCATAGAAGCTTATTTTGTCATAATGGATGATTTTTTTTTATTTTATTTCTGGGTTCTTTATATTTCTGAAGAAGATAAGGGGTCCTAGTTTTAGTCCACATTTTCCAAATCCTATCCCAGTCTTTCATGAGGGTTCTGGTAGATTTAGTGAGCCAGGGAGCAGTATTAGATTTGATTCCAATTGTGTGAAGAGGAGCAAGGGAGTTAAGAATGTTTAGGAATGTAGTGTTGAAGGAGTGGACAGTTTCATCTAAAGGAAGAGTGGTGAGGTAAGACCAGTTAATTTTGGAGAGTTGGTGAATAAAGGAGTGAGGACAGAAATGAGAAAGTGAGCAGATGGTAATAAATTTGTTAGGTTTGGTAAGGTGGGGAGTATGTCTGGTAACTGTTATAGGGCAGTGGCCACTGAGGGCATTTGGGAGGGTTTGGGAGTTATGATAGTTTTGAGGGTGGGAGACCAATATCCAGTCAAGAAGAGAGCTAGGTAGGTGAGATTTATTAATGTAGGTTGGGGTTGTGATTAGCTGCTCAAACCCATGTAGGTTTATACAGGAAGTAGTGTTGGGAGCTTGTATTGTAAGCCAATCAATATTTACATCTCCCAGTATAATTCTTTCATTGTGGATGGTATGTGAGAGGTGAGACAGGATGTTCTCAAGTATGTTAATATTATCACCAGGGGGAATATAGACTGCTGCGACAGTTATGGTGTTGAAACTGTTAAGTTTGAAGTTGGTCAGTAGGAGTTCAGCTGGTGAGAAGGAGGGTAAGTCTAGTGTGGGACTGATTTGGGAGAGACAATTGGAGTAGAGTATGGAGACTCCTCCTCCATTTCTTTTAGGTCAATCTAATCTAAGGATATTATAGCCAGGAGGGATGATTTCACTGTCCAGATGTTGTGGTTTTAAACATGTTTCAGTTAGGGTAACTATGTCAGGAGTATAGTTAGCTATCCAAGTATGGGGTTCTTGAACTTTATTTACAAGGCTCCTGACGTTCATTGAGCAGAATTGTACTTGTTTTTGTGGGTTGGAGGGGTTGGCAGGTTTAGATACAGGGGGGTTATTGTTCAGGGTAGTGTCTGTGTAGGGCCTGAGTTAGGATGAATGTCACCAGACAGAAGTAAAGGTTTGTAATGGGGTTTTAATTTGAGTAAGTAGAGTTTGTTTTTTTGTTTTAAAAGGGGGGGGGGATATTCTTATTTTAGGAATGGGAGTGGTGAGGGAAGGATGAAGGGACAAATTAGTAGATAGGGTTGTGGTGTAGTACTTGAGTTAAGAGTGGTATATGACGGATGGAAATAGGGAATAGGTAATTGTGAGTGATAGGAGGTGAGGTGATAGAGTATAAGGAGTAGGGAAGGTAAGAGTATAGTTTGAGTTGTAAGAGACATGTCACTTTATGGGATGTAGAACAGAGGATGAGAGGAAGGGGTGGGAGTAAGGTATAGTAGTCTTAGATAGTGGATAGTAGGTAAGTGTGGGAAAGAGCAAAAGAGGGAGGTAGTATGAGAACAGGAAGTAGAGGGGTGGGGGATTTGAGAAGAAGTAGGGGTGTGTGGTTGTATGGCTAGGTATAAAGGTAATGATAGGGGTTGGGTGGGAGAAGAGTGAAGTAAGCAAAGTGAACAGAGCAGGGCTACACTTTCTGGATAGAACTTAGCTAAAAATGAACTATCAGCTAGTCCAGGGACACTTACTAGAGATGCTTCACCTGGAGGACTTTCAGCTACAATTAGAGCAAATATGGCATCCATGGTTTTTAAAACCTTTGGTGTGTTGTACCTGAGCAATCACTTGGGGGGTTGGGTAAGGGAGGGAAACCATCAATTGAAATTTAAAGTAGCAGTGTAGAATCCAAGGCACTCTGCTAACCTAGCTAATTATCAAAGGACAGCCAAGGAAATAAGGTAAACATACAGGCACCCTTGTTCAAGGACTGGAAGGTTTCTCCAAGAAAAACTATGTGTAGGAGTACACCACAGGTGGAAGTTGTATGCTGCTTACTAGTCTGCAATGGCAGATTTTATTCTCTTTTATATTTGTATTCCCCTTTGCTCTTTGTTTGCTGCACACAATGTAGCTAAAGATAAAAGCAGCTGGAGACTTTGCACCTCTGTTAGGTATTTAGTGAAGAACAGGTATTGAGGAGGAGGGACTGAAGGCTATGACTGTTGAGAGGGGCTAAATACCTTAACAGACAACAAATTATCAACAGTGAAATGGATGAAAGGGGTGGGGGTGGGTTAAGAGGAAGAAGGTTTGCAGCTGTTGCCCCTGGGGTATACACTCTAGCTGACTGTAACATATTTTAACAAGGCATAACAGTAGTCAGAAAAGCTGGCACCTCCACAACCCAAGCGGCAACAACAAGGTTCCTGGAGTTAAACCTGGGGCTGCAGTCTATTTTTGGATGAATGCTGGTTAGAGTTTTCTTTGCTTTTAGCTGGAGTGAGAGGATTCCTTGCCCACACAAGTGGGGGGGGAGACCCAAAGCGATCAAGTCTTCAGTGGCTCTAAAAGTTGCAAAGAAGAGAAAAGGAAAGAATGTAAGACTAAAAGCAATAAAATAAGGACATCAAAATAAGCACAGCCATCATAAATATTGTACAGAAAGCAGAGCAAGTGAACATAGCCTATTAGAAATCATCAAAATAAATACATTCAGACTCTGCAACCAGTCTTATTCAGCAGCAGTAGTATAACTAGTTAGCATATCCTATTACCAGACAATATATCACAATGTAGCAGTTTCACCAGTTTACCATAAATATCATTCAGCACTTTACAATGTATGTTTAACTTACAGAAACAGAACATATAGTAGCAGCAGTGTAACTAGGTGGACTATACTATTACCAGACAATAAGGCAACAATGTAGCAGTTTCACAGGTTTACCATAAATATCATTCAGCACTTTACAATGTATGTTTAACTTACAGAAATGGAGTATTCAGTAGCAGCAGTGTAACTATGTGGAATATACTATTACCAGACAATATTACAACAATGTAGCAGTTTCACCAGTTTATAGTTGTGGCCACACTGATAGATTTGCAGTATTTAAAGGACATTACAGATTGCCATATGTGTCAACTGTGCAGAGTTTTGACAAATGTCAAGCTCATGAGATTCTTGATTAAGGAGCTTATTCTTTACAAGTAACTACAGACGTTTCTTAGAAAATAATGTCCTCAGGTCCTATGAGGTTGAAGGTTAAGCAAGTCTGTAATACTGACAGCATTGTATACAGCTTAACATATAGGTTCATAGGTTCATAGGTTCATACTAGGCTATCTGCCCAAGGGCATTTATAAGCCTAGCCCATAGTTATGTGGCTTTCTCCACCCCTTTAGTTTGAATAAAAACTATGCCTATCATTTTGCTGTGCCTCTGTCAAGCAGTGACACTGAAGTAATCCCTGGGGTATATCTGCAATCTTCCATCCATTGGTCAAGATTCCTCTTGAACAAGGCCAGAGAGGTGCTCTGCCTCACATGTACCGGGATTTTGTTCCACAGCATAGGGAGTCTCTGGGTGATGAATCTGTCCCTCCAGCACGTTCTATTTATAACCGTGTCAAGGTTTAAGTCTCCCGCCCTTGTGGTTCTGAGGGATCTAGATTTTTGAGGTGAAGCATATTCATCAAATCTGGGTTTGACATGGCCTTATATGTCAGGCACAGGTCACCTCTGAGCAAGCGGTATGAGACTGAATAGAGCTGGAGTTCTTTCAGTCGGGCAGAATAAGACATATTTTTGAGACCCTTTATCCTTTTGGTGAGGAACTTTTGGGGCCTTTCAAGCTGCAGCAGGTGTCTGGTCAGATACATTCCAAACGGGGCATTGTACTCAATCATAGGTCTAATGAGTGATGAGTACAGGGGGACAATGACCTCCCTTGATCTAGATGTGAATCCCTTCATGATCAGGTGGGCGATATAGAAGGTTTTCCTAACTACTTTAGCAACATGAGTGTCAAACGAAAGGCTACTGTCAACCTGGGTCCCCAGATCCCTGATGACTTTTTCTGTGCTCAGTGGATTGCCACCTATATGGTAGCTACAGGTAACCTTGTTTTTCCCGAAGGGTATGACTATGCATTTTTTGGCGTTTAACTTCAGGTCATGGCTCTGGCACCAGTTATCCGTTTCTGTGAGGCCCTTCTGGAGGATATCTGTGTCAGATGTGTTTTCGACTATGGCGCCCAGTTTGCAGTCATCTGCAAACTTTGTCAGCCATAACCCTCCTGTGTTTGCTTGTACTTCAGAAAAGTAGATGCCGAACAAGAGTGGACCCAGGACCGAGCCCTGTGGGACACCACTTGTGACAGGCTTTGAGTCTGAGATGGCTCCAGCAACTCTGACCCTGTGGGTTCTGTCACTTAGCCAGTTTGCAACCCATCTTGTGATGTATGGGTTTACATTCAAGCTGATGAGTTTTTCGATGATACCTGAGTGGGGTATTGTGTCGAAGGCCTTTGCCAGGTCGAGGTAGGCTGTATGGACTGCCTTTCCCTCATCAATGGCCTTGGTGACTGTCTCGAAAAAGTCAACCAAGTTTAAGAGGCAGGATCTGCCTTTGACAAAGCCAAACTGGGTTGGATCCAAAGTCTGCAAGTTCCCTATGTCTTTATTTATGAGTTCCATTATGATCCTCTCCATGGCTTTGCAGATAAGACTTGTCAAGCTAATGGGGCGGTAATTTCCAGGGTCGGTGGAGGCACCGCACTTATGAAGTGGGACCACAGTCGCCGTGCACCACTCCTTGGGCACGTATCTTGAGGTGAGGCTAAGATTAAACAGCTGTCCTAATTGTGGGTTTAATTCCTCGTTGAGTTCGTGAAGCACACAGCTGGGGACACCATCCGGTCCCATGGATGCTGTGTTTTTTGCTTTAGTGAGAGCAGTTCTCACCTGGGCGTTGGAGATGTTTGGGGGGCTACAATCCTCTGGAATAGATATCTCTCCTTTTGGGGAGGGGAGAAGTTTGCACTGAACCTGTCAGCCAGTATGTTGGCAATGTGTGTAGGTTCAGTAATTTTCACATCATTTTGAACTAATTCTGAGCATATCTGGGAGTTTCCTCCTAGGTTTCTAACATAGCTAAAGAAGGCCTTATGGTTCTCTTTAGAGTCCTTGGTGATTTTTCTCTCAAAATTTGCCTTGGATGATTTTATGAGAGCTCTTAGTTTTTACTTATAATGATCAAAGGTGTCTTACCTTTCAAGGATTTTGCTCTATCTTGTAGTAGCTTCCTCCTTTTGTTGTAGAGCTTGTTTATGGCTGGGGTCCACCAGACTGGACGCTTGCCTTTGGTACAGAGAGTCTTAGTTTTGTTTGGGATTGCCTGATCCATGCAGTCCTGTAGGTGCTGGTAGAAGGCATTTGTAAGTGATTCAGCGGTTTCAGTAATGTTTACCACTGGCTCAGGGGCCTTAAAGGAGACCACACTAGTTTTTAGAAGTGTGAAATCGGCTTTTGAGAAGTTTTTCACTGTGGTCTTTTTTGTTTCAGGTGGGGGCGGGATGAGGACCTCCAGCAAGATTAGTTTATGATCTGATCTCACCAGTGAGGGGTATACTTCCGATGTTGAACTATATATTGCAATATAAATGAAAACACGGAATATACAGTGCTGAGAGCACAGAAGTGCCAAACAACTCAATAAAACCAAAAGATGCACTGTAGAGGTACCAGAACAGACAACCAAGAACTCAGAAAGTCCACAGCAGTCCGAAATATTAATGAATGAAACAAAGGAAAACCAAGAATACACTTTAAATGCTTAACTGTATAAACGCATTTTTTGTCTCCCTACCCCTGAGACTTCTTCAGAAATAACTCAGAATGTTCTAAGTTCCCTCCTTAAATACTAAATCCAAATAAAATAAATTAAATAAATAGTAAATTGAATAATGAAGCAATTGGTACTAAGTGGATAAAAAATATTTAATAAAATCAATAAAATATATATAATATCTCAATTACAATACATTCTCATAAACATTCAACCCAAACTGATATTAGAGACAGTAAACTCGATTATATTAAAACACACAGCTGTACAAAAAAATCAGACTACCCAATTGTCAATACCCACTAGATTTAATGTAACAATGCTACCCTCTAGTGACCACAACCTAGTATTACAAATAACTTCCATACCTAAAACTTTAAAACACACATTCATTAAAGCACATCATCTAAAATATGCTGTACAGAATATTATAAAAACCTGTATAATACAAAAACAATTAGAACAACGGAAAAGTGATTTTAACCATATAAAGACTATTTGAATAAAACATATATTCTAGCTTCTCCCATTTTTAATAAATGTGCTATAGGTTCATAGGTTCATAGGTGTGTACTAGGCTAATGGCCCTGGAGCATTTACAAGCCTAGCCCATAGGATTACCCTGGCATCATGCCTCCCAACCGTAGTTCCCATTGCCTCTGTCGAGTAAAGCCACTGGAGTGATCCCTGGGGTGAATTTTCTATTTCCCATCCACTCGGCAAGATTTCTCTTGAAGTGGGCCAGTGAGGTTCTCTGCTTGGCATGTATGGGAATTCTATTCCATAGCATGGGCAGTCTCTGGGTTATGAACTTGTCCCTCCAGCATGTTTTGTTGATTGTGGTAATGAGGTTGAGGTCCTGGAGCATGTGGTGTGGTGGGATTGGGATTTCTTTAGATGTAGCATTTCTAACAGAGCTGGGTCAGACATGGCTTTGTAAGTCAAGCAGAGATCGCCTCTAAGTAGGCGATATGAGACAGAGAATAGTTGCAGTTTTTTGAGACTGTCCATATAGGACAAATGTCTAAGGCCTAGGATCCTCTTTGTGATGTACTTTTGCGGCCTCACCAATTGTTGCAGGTGTTTAGTGAGGTATATACCAAATGGGGCATTGCACTCAATGACTGGCCTAATGAAGGAAGAGTGGCGGGAGACAATGACCTCTTTCTTCTTGGATGCAAAACCCTTAGTAATGAGATGTGCCACATAGAAGGACTTTCTGACCACAGTGGCAATGTGGTAGTCAAAAGAGAGGTTGCTGTCAACCTGTGTTCCCAGATCTCTTATAACGCCTTCTGTGTTCAGCAGACTACCATCGATGTGGTAATTCATGGGAACCGAGTTTTTCCCAAAGGGGACGACGACACATTTTTTGGCATTGAGCTTAAGGCCATGGTTATGACACCAGTCATTGCGCTCAATGAGGCCTTTCTGTAGGATATGAACATCACTTGGGGAGTTAATAATAGCTCCCAACTTGCAATTGTCTGCAAACTTTGCCAGCCAGAGTCCCTTCACATTGGTCTGGACTTCAGAGAAGTAGATACCAAACAGGAGAGGACCCAGGGCTGAACCCTGTGGGACTCCACTCGTGCCTGGTCAGCAGTCTGACTTGGAGTCAGCTACTTTCACACTGTGGGTTCTACCTTTGAGCCAGTTTGCAACCCACCTAGTGATATAGGGGTTGATGCCTAGCTTAGTGAGATTTTCTATGATTCCTGAGTGGGTAATGGTATCAAAGGCCTTGGCCAGATCAAGGTAGGCTGTATGAACCACCTTGCCTTCATCCACAGCTCTGGTGACAGACTCAAAGAAATTGACCAAGTTTAGCAGGCATGATCTACACTTCACAAAACCAAACTGTGTGGGATCCAGAGTTTGGAGATTCCCTATATCCTTGTTTATTAGATCCATGATGATGCGTTCCATAGCTTTGACTATCAGACTCGTCAGGCTAATGGGGCGATAGTTCCCAGGGTCTGTAGTCACTCCTCCTTTGTGGAGAGGGATGACTGTTGCAGTGTGCCATTTGGTAGGGACAAAGCCTGAGGTGAAGCTGTGATTGAACAGGGCACACAGATGAGGTGCCAGTTCACTCTGTAGGTCATGTAGAGCACAGCCAGAGGTATTGTCAGGTCCCATAGAAGCTGTATGCTTGGCCTTGGACAGTGCTGTTTTAACCTGTGCAGCAGTAATACTGTGTGCCTGGCAATCTACTGGTATTGTGACTGGTCCTTTGGGGGGGGGGGGTAAAGTTGGCACTGAATCTGTTGGCCAGTATATTGGCAATATCTGTTGGCTCAGTATAGGAGGTACCATTGTGCAGTGGCTCAGAGCAAATCTGGCTATTGCAGTGGAGATACTTTACATAATTATAGAAGGTCTTGTGGTTGTCTTTACAATCTGCTGCAATTCTATTTTCATATCTAGCTTTAGAGAATTTGATGAGGGACTCAACTTTTGTTGAGGCTGATAAGGGAGTGTTTTCCAGTCTTGGGACTTCACCTTATTCCACATCAGTTTTCTCCTTCTATTGTAGAATTTGTTTATGGCAGGGGACCACCAGATTGGCTTCCTTTTTTTGAGGAGAGCGTCTTGGTTCTATTGTGTATGGTGAGATCCATGCATTTGTGTGCGTGTTTGTACAGTGCATTGGTGTATGATTCGGTGGTCATGTAACTATTCTCCATTTACATGGGTGCCATGAAGTTAGTCGCCTGTTTTTAGGAGCCTAAAGTTAGCTTTGGAGAAGTTTTTCAGGGTGGTTACCTTTGCAGGGGTGGTGGGATGGATGTGAATTTCCAAGGTGATTAGTTTGTTGTCGGATCTAACCAGGGAGGAGTTGACTATTAGTGTAGAGTAACAGTCACCCATGTTAGTAATGACTAGGTCAAGAATGTTGCTACCTCTAGTGGTGGTAAGAATGAGCTGGTCCAGGGCACTGGAATTAATGAATTCCAGGAAATGTTGGGCAAGTGTATTGGTACATGAGTAGTTTTCTCAGTTAATGGAGGGGTAGTTGAAGTCGCCCGGTATGAGAGTGTTAGGTTGGATCCTAATATTTACCAGGGTGCTTAGGACATGGTTGGGGACCTCTAGCAGGCTACAGCCTGAATTGCTGTCTTACCTAATGTTAGCTGCACAAGAAGTATCTCAGATACATTATGTTGGGCTACCATTCTGGAGGTGTGCACATCCTTTATCAATATGGAAACACCACCCCCTTTGGGCTGAAAGGTGTGGAATGAGTTATAGTCTGGTAGTGCAGGGGTGCTTTCTGCTGCCTTTAATCAGGTCTCTGTTATGGCGCAAATGTCAATGTTCTCCATTTTAAGGAGTGCTTTTAGCGAGTGCATTTTGAGATTTAGACTTCTAGCATTTAGCAGCATGACCCTCAGATTGCATTTGTTTGCAGCTGTTACGATGGTAATTTGGTCTTTGGAACACTGCCTAAAAAGGCACTATAGGGGTGGCAAGAGCCTTGGCCAGTATCCGGAAGCCCAGGGGTGACAGATGCAGCCCATCTCTGGCAAAGAATCGAGGTCTGTCAGTCATGTCATCCCAGGCAGACAGATACTGGATCCCCTTAGAATGACACCAGAAACTTAGCCAATTGTTGAAATCAATCATTTTCTGCTTGTAATGTGGTATCATTCTGGGTGATGGTAGGATGCTGCTCAGGGCTAGGTTCATACCTTCCTGGGCTACATAATCCGAGAGCTCCTCCATGTCTCTCTTCATGTAGTCCAGGGAGGTACATCTCAGGCCATTCACACCCACATGTACACTGATAGAGTCATATTTGTACCTATTGTTGAGGGACCTGAGTGCATGCGTTATGTGGTGGATCCTGGTGCCTAACAGGCAGCTGACTGTTACTTTCTCCTTATTCAGCCTAGTGAGTGGGACATCAGTGTGCGGAAAAAAACAGAGATATTGTCATTCAAACCAGGGGCCTCATTGGCATGTAACTATATTTGCCAGTAAGTTTCTTGATATTCAGGTTTCTCTTCCCATAACCCTCCTCTACTATTCCAAGGAACACTTTCCAACACAAAAAAGTAAACCTAAAATCTTTACAGATCAAGTTATGTTTAAACAAAGCATTATTATTGTTTGATGTTGTTATACTGTAATAATGCTCATAAATTCTCCTTTTCAGTGCTCTTTCTGTTTTGCCCACATAAAAGACATTACATGCTGCACAGGTAGCCAAATATATAATGCCTTTGCTCTCACAACTGCTATACTTCTTTGCTTGTATCAAGTTATCCCTGCTGGGAATATATATACTTAAATATATAAAAATATAGCATGATCTGTAAAGATTTTACGTTTACTTTTTTTGTGTTGGAAAGTGTCCCTTGGAATACTAGAGGAGGGTTATGGGAAGAGAAAATGGCAATATCTCTATAGCACCTTTATTAAAAATGAGAACAGCTAGGCTATAAGTTTTACATGGTTGAAAGGACTTTTAATTGTTCCAATTGTTTTTGTATTATACAGGTTTTCATAACATTTTGTATAGCATATCTTATATGATGTGCTTTAATGAATGTGTATTTTAATGTTTTAGCTTATGGAAGTTATTTGTATTACTAGGTTGTGGTCACTACAGGATAGCATTTTTATGTTAAATCTAGTGGGTATTGACAATTGGTTAGTCTGTGATTTTATTGTACATCTGCTTATTCTAATATAATACAGTTTACTGCCTCCAGTATTAGTTTGGGTTGAATGTTTATGAGAATGTATTGTAACTAAGATATTACATATATTTTTATTGCTTTTATTATATATTTTTATCCACTGGTCTTTGTAACAGTTGTTTCATTATTCAATTTACTATTTATTTTATTTGGATTTAGTATTTAAGGTGGGAGATTAGAACATTTTTATTAAAGTGTATTTTCCGTTTTGCTTTGTTTCATTCATTAAAGTTTCGGATTGCTGTGGACTTTTTGAGTTCTTGATTTTTTGTTCTGGCACCTCTACAGTGCATCTTTTGATTTTGTTGCATATTTTACAAGATATTACTGTAGAGCATAGTAGTGCATGTATTAATTACCGCTTTTTCTTTTTTATCACAAATGGCCGGGGGGGGGGGGGTTGGTCTCTGTCCCCTTCACAACCTGATGTCACTGTCTCCTTAGACTCTAATGATGATGGTGGGCAAAGTGAGGCAGGGGTGGGGGTTTCAGGGGCTGAATCTGTCACAAAGGTTGACATCCCTCTTCTGTCCTCATTATCATCATACACAATCAGTATGCCTACAAATACCCAGTCCCCCTGAGGCCACAGATATTGGACAGTCAGAATGTGGGGACACTGAACAGGAAAGTGTGCCTACTATGGATGCAGTGAGGGTTGATACTGGCCATAGCCAAAGAGATGGTGAGGTTCCACACAGGCGGATTGATAGGGGTGCTCGTAGGAGGCCTGCTGTCTTTCCACCACCTATTACAGGTGTCCCATCACATGTCACTTGGCATAATTTTAGGGCCATCATAGAGGCACAGGCACATTCTGAAAGGAACTCCAGACAAATGCTCAGGGTTATGGATGCTGTACAGTGTAACATCTGTGACTGCCTCCATCACATTGCTGATACTCTGGATTGGTTGACTAATGCAGTGGAAAGACATTAGTCTGAGAGAGATCGTAGAATATCTGTCTTGGAATGTTCATTGTCTGTGATGGATATCTAGTTGGAGTTGAGCATTGGACTAGTGGATGTAGATCAGCAACTACATCTGCTGAGAGTCCACATGGCTGTGCTCAATCCCACTCTCAAAGTGGCAGTACATCCAGCATCCCAGAGGCAAGTGTGCTGTCCACACTAAGATGTGGCAGGCCATGAGCTCATGGTCCTGGGAATTTCTGTGGAGGACATGTTCCCAGCAGACATCAGTCACCTTCAGGTAGTAGCATCATTCTGACAATGGGCATGGAGGTGCCAGTGCAACTTCTGGCAGAGCCAGTTTCTGTGTTTGGGGGTGGAGACAGTGAACTGTCAGCTCTACCATGCATGGTTCAAAGCTGTCCAACATGCAGTCATGTAGGGCTAGCACTCAGCTTGACTATGTTCACGCAGACACTCACACACCACTGTCACGGTTAGGTCACCTACAGACACACACAGCAGATTTCCATTGTCCTTCTTGCCTGCTTCTCTTACTGACACACACATGCTTGCCAACCTAATCGGTTAGCCTACTGCACCACTACACAACACCCTGTGCAAGTGATGATACCTGTGCCACATCCCTGTCATCCTCATCATTGATGCAGGGAAATGAAGCTATGTGTCTGAAGCACAGAGAGACTATCTAAATTACTATGTATTTGTTTAATCCATTGTTGCCTTTGACATGCCACTTGTAATGGTCACTAACAGATATTGTGTGCTGCCAGTTATAATGAGTAAATCACATTATTTTGTGTACATTATGTTGGATGATGTTGTAATGGCTGTATATTTACATAATGAATGGTGTCTCATAGAACTGCTTATGTTTCAGATTCAGGATTGTGTGAGACACATCTATGGGTACACAGCTGAAATAAACCCATAAACATCAGAGCACTGGATGGAATGTCAGCACAGAAGCAAAATGTCTTCACAAAAGTAAAGCACTATAGGTACATGGCTCCATAGGTTCATATGTGTATCACAGGCTAAGAGGGAGAATGGCTTCAGGCAGCCTATTCCTGCATCCATAATCTCTGGCATGGTAAGGTACCCTTGATAAGTATAAGTAGAGTTCTGGGAGCTGATACAGCTACTAGCTGTGGCATAGGAGATGAGCCATCTACAATTTCCCAGAGTCCATTACAGACATTTATCCTAAACCAGTTATGATTGCTTTGTTCCGCATCCCATTGTGTAACTTGCACATGATGTGCATCACAGCAGAAATGTGCTTCACATGGATGGGGAGCTTGTTACATATAGTGTGTCGTCTCTGGGTTACATACCTGTCTCTCTAGCATGTTCTATTTACACTACAGTCAAGGTGCAGCTGTGTAAAACAGGTACTTCTCCTAGTCCTGTCTTGGATGTGCATGTGGTACACAGTGGCATCTGACACCTCCCTGTATGGCAGCCATACACCTCCCCTCCAAAGCATGTAGGAAACAGAATACACAGTTATGGCCTTGACATGGTCTGCATTGGACATGTTATGTATACTGTGTATTAAGTTACTGTGGTACCTCTCTTGCTGTTACAGGTGTCACATATGCCTGTGTACTTACATACCAAAGGTGGCATTTGCAGTCACTGATAGGTGTGGTGAGTGCCATATACAGTGCAACAATGACATTCTGGGACTTACATGCCATACCTGTCTCTATAGGTTGTGCAACGGTGAATGAAGCCCCACATCTTACTGACCAGTGAAAGTGAAAGGCTAGATCACTCTCTGTTTACATAAGCCCCTAACTAATGTGTCAATTGTTGGAGGTGTGCAGATAATACAGTATTTTCCAGGGGATGAACGACTGTCAAAAGTATAGTATTGTGCATTCCTTGGTATGTAATATTTGTCAATGGCTCTGACAACACCTGAATGTGTGTGTCAGCCCATCCTGGATAACTCTTGGTTCTGTGTGAGATTCAGTAACAGCTCCTTAATTATTTATTTATTTATTTAACATTTGTTAACTGGGAAAGTCTGACTTGGAATGAAGCCAATTTTCCGCGGAGGCCCAGGGAGAAACACTCCAGATGCATGTCTTTGTAACTTGAGAAGAAACTGGAGCACCCAGAGGAAACCCACATGAATGTAGGGAGGGCATGCAGACTCCACACAGAAGGCACACCAGCTGAGAATCAAACCGGGGAACCCCTTGCTGTGATGTGACAACCAGTGAAAGTGAAAGGCTATTTGCAATCATCTGCAAATGTAGTCAGTCTGAGGTCACTGATAGTGGGCGTGACTGCAGAGAAGGGAATGGCTAGGAGAGGTAGTCCCAGGAATGATGTGTGTTGGTAGCCCACTGGTGACTGGCCTCATTGTAGTGCTGGCCTACACAATCCTAAAGTCCAAGATAATGAGTGCCGGACACTTGGCTCTCCAATGGCTGACATACACGTTTGTAAATAACCTCTACAGTGCGTTCACAATGCCTAATGGCCTAATCTTGTCAAATGCCTTCTCAGGGCATGGTAGGTGGGGTGAGTCATTTTCCGCTCATCCATCGCATACTGTAACAATCAATGAGGTGCAATTCTTAGGGTAAGCATGATCTGACCTTGAACAAAACACACTGGGTTGGGCCAGTGTCTGCATGCATACTACATTGTTAATGATCATTTCCATGGTAAGTCTTTTCATGGCTTTAAATGTAACACTACTGAAACATCTGGGGACACTGCTTTTCACTGCATGCTACTTGCCCTGTGTGCAACTAAGTATTGAAGTTAATTCCATCATGGTTTCTAAGAAGGTAGTCATCCAACACGTCTGTGTCTCTACAGAGCATAGGCAAGCAGTGGGGGAGGAGTCATACATACACCCTGGGAAAGGTAAGGAGGGTGTGTTTACACAGTTATTCTGCAGTTGCCCACCACTCAAGCAGTGTGTACTGCGATGACACAATTACCTTGTGAAGAATGCTGACAAAAGAGGAGTCCCCTTTATTGCTGGTGCATACCTACTACAACTGCTGGTCTCACCACAACCACTCTTTCCTGAGATACCATGCTCCTACACTTTGTCTCTCACCAAAAATAAAGCATTAGTACCAAACCCCACACGAGGAGCAAGCCACAGCCTGATTGTTCATCCACATAGTTGTCCCACATCATGCAAGGCTGTGTAGCCTTGACATATCCTTTCCCAGGTAGATCACTTGAGTAGCAATCAGAGTAATCATTACAGTCTGGTATGGATTATGCCTTGTATTCCAGGGTTCTTAGGATTTCAGTAGGGTAATGAGCAGATGGTGAGTCGGAGCACAGCTGCAGTGTCACAATATGTTATATATAAGATGTTCAATGTCCAGTGACATAGACTTCCAAGGTTGTTCAAACAAGCACCACAGAGGCACTGATCCCTGTTAGGTGACAATTTCATAGTTATTCATGCAGCCTGACCTTCAACAGCTTTATGGTGCATGTCTGTGTCCCATGGATCCGAGGCATACTGCAGATGAGTGGCCACCTTTTGCCAAAGTGTATGTACCCACACATGTTCTACATATGTCATACTGTACATTTATGTAACTGGAACACATATCTGTGTTCCCACATCATGTCACACAACATCCAGTGTGCTGTCTGATTGCTTGACAGGCAGTGTAGACTAGTAAAGCCATTGCAATTCCTGCAGAGTTCTCTGTGCATGCATGGACATCCACATCTTCACTGCAAGGGGTGCCTACAGTGTGTTTGAGGCTGTCAACCCTAAGGGTGTAGCAGCATGACCCTAACTTTGCTGGAGCTGTACATTGTCACATTTGTAGGTATGCTATTGCGACCATGCCTTATCACAGGATTATGGTTAATCCAAGGGCCACATGCCTGAAAAAGCATTGTACTCGCTCAACCATGTTATAGCACACTCTCAGGTGCTGTGTAACATTAGGAGAACTATATAAAGGTGATAACATGTTACATTTCAGCATCTGTCAGGCCACTGCCTAAGGAAGGCCTGCTGTGACATACAAACAAGCAAGACTGTATTGCTAATGGCATTGTCACAGACTGCTGCTGAAATGTGGACAGTGTCCCCACCCCTATTCTGCTATGCCACACAAACAAAACATGTGAGAGACATGACTATATGTCAAACCTTGATTCCATGCTGCCTCACACAGTGGTCAGTACATGTGACAATGAGCAGTTTGACAACATGCACACCTCACCACATACTCCACCCACACCCACATCACACACAACTGCATGTGTGGAGCTCCTTACCAGACACATACTCAAAGAATAGACACCTCAGAAACCCAGTTGCAAGCTCAGTACACATACTCATACCTCTGCATAACACAGTACACATAATAGTGCATGCACCACTGTCTCACCGGTCAAACACCTGAGGCAAAACACAAACTCAACCCTATTTTTCATAGGTGATTATATCATGTGGCACATTGATGTCCCTCTCACCAGACTACACATCAGGAAGGTCACAGTTAGCTGTCTGTGATGAGCCAGGATATGCCATACCACACGTGCATGCAGGTTTGTTAACATAAGGTGGCATTACGATGAGGTCATAGTTCCTGTTGGTGTGTACAACTTGAGACATACCTCAATGGACTGTATGAAGGCACAAGACTGAGCTTACAGAGTTTATTTCTGGTGGGTATGCTCATAGCCTTCAGCAGCATTACATCTTCACCTAGGATGAAGGCTCAATAAACATGGAAAATGACTGAAGTCATTAACTGGCTCATCGTATGGTGTAATTTTAAGGAGACCCAGTAAATGTTAGCCTGGGATGACTTGATCAACAGACTTCGATGCTTTGCCACATATAGTGTTTATTTGTCACCCCTGGGAGGTTGTGTAGTGACCATGGTTGCTGACATCACCATAGTGTTTCTTATAGGCATTGTCTCATGGGAAAACATTACATAGAGTAAACGCTAGCCTCAAACTATATCATGGTTATGCTGGTACATGCTAGGCATGCCAACACTAAACTCCCCTCACTGGAAGGTGTCCCCACCTTGGAAGATGGAGACATTTGCGGAGTCATACATACCTGGTTCAAGGCTGTGGACAGCACCACAGTCATTCCAGACTACACATCCTTCCACATGTTCAGAACTCACACTAAAAGTGTGCCAGTTAATGCAGATGGTGTATCCATAGTTATTAAAGATAGATATGCATCCATATTGGTTAAACAGTGTGCTTCCTTGGAAACACTGCAGGTGCTATTCAGTGCTGGTAGGCAACCTAATGAAGCCATTGTCAGATACAGGGGCAACTTCATGAATCAAGACACATGTTGTGTTTGTTTGAATCTACCTGTGTCTATTAAGCTACATCACAACACCATGGTGTAAGGTGACTTTCACTAACCACCAACTGTGTTGGTTACTCATGATCAAACTCACTTGGCCAAAGGTTATTCCATGTCCTTAATTACAATGCCCTGAACCAGTGGAGTGACATCCCCACAAGGGGAGCCAACTTACCACATCAGGTGCTTGCCAATATGGATGACCACTGTAGCACCTGCATTGTAAGGTCCTCCATTATATGATCTGACTATAAATTGTCTCCTTACATGTAAGGCTCACACCTTGGGTTGGAAGGGTGGCCTTATGGTTAAGTTGTTTACCTTATAGACACAAGATGCAGGGTTTGATCCTCACATGGGGTAATTGGCTAGGCTTAAAATGGCCAACAAGGCTAGTTAGCCTAGTAGTAACCTATGAACCTATGAACCTATGAACTATGAACCCCACCTTCAGCAAACACAGTTGTAAACTTCAACAAAGCAAAATATAACCTCCTATGAGATGGCATAAATATCATGACTGCACCCCCACCCTCAGATGGGACAGGGAAATATGGTGGCCTCTACAACAATGCTTTATGCAACCACCTGTACAACTGTATAGACTCAGTTGTAGCTGACAGGGGGACAAAGAGCACCTCATGGCCCAGCAAACTGGGAGCAGTCATACAATCTCCCAGTTATGTCACTCACCTACAAGAGAGTCTTCATGAACATATGCTTGTTCACATTCTCATTACCATAACTCCATGCAAATATGTATGTAATATCATTTCCATCAGTAACAGCAATGTTCCTGGTAATTAGCACATCAATGGCAACACCTGATGTACATACTCAGTGGTGATAGACTTAACCACACAGATTTACACCTACTTTAACATAGATCTCCATATCTCTCCAGTGGTAAGAAGGGTAGTATATCATGCTTATGTCATTAGTGAGGGCACTGTCACCCGATAATGATGTAGTTATAACCTCCATGTACTATTCCCTCAGCATGGCAATATTTCACTGCAATGGCCATTTTCTCATGTACCTTTGCAAGTACCAGTGGCAATTGTACACAACACAAAGTTTCCTCACAAGGGAACTTCAAGTCCCCAGTATCTGTCCTGCTGGGATCATGTTAAGTAACTGTCATTGTAGTGAAGAGTATTAGTACAAATGTCCCTGGCAGACTCAGGAAAATCAACAGGGGATGTTCAAAAGCCAGTATAATATAAATATCAGTGTCCCCTGTCGCAATTTCTCTCCAAGCGGTTACGAATGCTTTAGATAAAACAATCCAACAATTCAAAACGTAAATGTCCTTATTGGCGCCAAAACGCCAATACCATACGAGAGAGCAAAAACTCCAACATATAAAAACAATTTATAGACAATGACTGTTCAGTCCCAAAGAGAGCGTAGAAAATGTAGATTTATTGGGTAAGCGCTTTCACTAAAAGCTTTGTCAAACCACAAGTATCATCAACTAAAAACTCATGTTTATACAAATTAGATATCAATTAATTAATTAAGAGCACCCAATGCATTTAAAGGTATACATTCTTTCCCTAGTCAGACTGTGAGTTGTAGATGAATATACAACACTGAAACAATTACATTGTGCTTGTAGAACACTTATTCAACTCTAAATTAGAACTTATATTCAAAAACAACTAACATTCCATTGACAAGTGTTAAAAAATATATGTACAACAACACTATCCTATAAAATTTTTTAAAAAATCATCTTTACATCAAGAATGCATGAATACCATCTTATATAAAATAAAATGGAAAACGCAAATATATATATTATTTATTATATGCATCTTCTAAATTAATATATCTATTAAAATAACCCTAGGCACTTCTAAAACCTATTAAGTTATGTCAATGTAAGAGGCTACAAAAAATAATAATAAAATGTTAAACAATATTATATGCTAAGTCAGCTATTAATAGCTAATATTAAATTAAATTCTTGGTCTTCTTTTCTTAAGAGCTGGTTTTAATGGCACCCTGTCATTGAGACCAGGAAAACGATGTGCTTTAGTTTTTATAATCCATTCAGATTCTATAGATTCTGTCAGATTTCTAATGTCACCACCTCTTATATTAATTTCCGTCACTTGCAGTGCAGAGAATGTAAAACTATGCTCAGTGCCTGCATTAATGACATGTTTGGATAAGGCATTAACTTCTGACTGGATGCGTATTTGGTACAGATGCTCTCTAATTCTTTCTTTAAACATTCTGTCTGTTTTGCCCACATAATAAGATGGGCACAGTTGGCATCTAGCCAGGTAAACCACATGTTTGGTATTACAACACGCATTCATCTTGACATTAATATAGTCACCAGTTAATGGATGTACAAAGGCACCAATGTTGGATATATGCTGGCAGTAATTGCATTGATTGCAAGCTGTGGTTCCTTCATAGTCAATTACATTCATATCCTTATTAGAAACAGTGCCACATAACAGTCTATGTAGATTATTTTTATTTTTATATGCAAACCTGGGTATTTCCTGTACAAATTTGGAGACTTCCGGATCCAAATTCAGTAAGTCCCAATGTTTGTAAACACTGTTTCTTATATGATTCACATCTTGTGTGTAAAATAAAGTGTACCTCAAACTATTGTTACCTTGTGTAATCCCTTTACCATCCTCTAGACCATATACATCCTTCCCTATTTCTGAAAAGAAGGGCAAGCCCGACCTCTGCGCTGCTCTCTAACAATTGCAGTGGCACCAGCCACTTCTATTGGTGTGTAGGATCTCTGGCAGAATCTATTCTCCAGCTCCATTATCTCCTGATTGAACATATTATTTGAAGCATTTAATCTTGAAACTCTCATACATTGACCTTTTAATACGTTTCTGAACACATGGGGGGGATGCATACTGTCTCTATTCAAAAGACTGTTCTGGTGACAAATTTTTCTATGTACCCCAGTGTTAAAGTGTCCATCAGGTAACCGTATAATATTAACATCCAAAAACGGAATCTTATCATTAGAATGGGCTAAAGTAAACTTCAAAAAGTCTGTCAACTCATTGACTTCATCATGGAAGGCAATGAGCTCTTCCAGCTGTCCCTGCCATAGGAAAAAAAGGTAATCTACAAAACGTTTGTAGAATAACACATGATTTTTATATGCTTCATGTTTAAACATCCTTTCCTCTTCCCATGAGGCCATAACCAGGTTGGCGTAGCTATTGGCACAAGACGTGCCCATAGCTACGCCATCCCTCTGTAAGTAATACTGCCCATTAAAAATAAATATATTACTTTCTAGCACTAATTCCAACAAACTACATAATACATCTAAACGCTTTTCAGAAAAATCAGAGTGCCTTTGCATATACATATAAGTATATTCTAGGCCCCTATCATTTGGAATATTCGTAAATAATGACTTGACATCCATAGTGACAAGTATCAAGTGCTTTGTATTACTGAGCGATTTAACTGCTGCATAAAAATCTAATAAAAATTCTTTTGTATCTTTAAGTATATGTTTCTGTTTATAAACTAAAGGTTTCAACATCTTTTCCAAATAATAAGAAACATTTTCTGTTACCCAACCTCTCCCTGAGACAATGGGTCTCAGGGGGGGATCGGTTGGGTCTTTATGAATTTTTGGTAGACCCTTAATAATGGGTATTACAGGTTCTTCCATAAATAAATAATCATATAACTGATAATCTATGATATCCATCTTATAAAGTTCCTCCAAATTGTTATGCACACTACTAATAATTCGTAGTGCATCATTTTGAAGGATTTCAGTGTAATATTTAGAGTCACTTAACATATCTTCCATCCTTTTGATATAGTCACTGGTGTCAAAAATCACTATAGGGCCTCCTTTATCAGCTGGTCTTATGCTAATATTTCTATCGTGTATTAAGTTCTTCAAGGCTCTTGATTGCTTTAAAGTAAGATTACCTCTTTTAATTTTGTCTGTTTGACTATTTATAGCGTATAAATCTTTTTCAACAGCTTTATAGAAGACTTCTATAGAGGGATGTAGATTAGGAACCATTAAACTGGGTTTTTTTATTATGTTTTTAACGTGTTCATTAGAACTACTGTCATTAAACATAACTTTTAGCTGTAGGTTTCTGGTGAACAACTTCAAATCCATAATGGAATCAGAAATATTACTGTTTACTGTAGGAATGAAAGAAAGACCTTTATTCAAGACCTCTTTTTCATAAACATCTAACGGTCTATGTGATAGATTGTGAACTAGGTTAACTTCTCCCACATCTTCTTGATGGTGGGCCCCCTGGATTCGTCGAAAGGGGCTTTTCTTTTTTGTCTGCCCCTGCTCATAGAGCGATCCCTGATTTTTTGACGTTGGTCTGCTATAGGGAAAGGGCTCTCTAGTTCATGCATGTTTCCTTGTATCAAGTTAGGTCTAATCTTAGTACGTACTACCTGCATAGTTTGTGTAGATGAAGGTTCTGTTGTTGGTGTTTTATTAATATCACCAACAGAAATGTTTACACCATTACCTCTATGGACACAGGGTTCAGTGTTTTCTGTAAAAACCCCATTGTCAGTATTTAATTCAGAATTGCTACTCCTTTCAGTTGTCAAAGATGTACTACCTGTATTTAAAACCACTGTTTTAGTGGCATGTCTCATCTGCCCATAATGTTCACTAACAGTTTGTACATTAGTTACAGCATCTACATCATTAGTAGCCACATTTCTAGTTAAACGATTATGTACATTATGAGTAGTGACATTAGTAGAATTAAATCTGGGCCAAGTGAAGACTTGCCCATTAGAAAAGTCATAGGTATCTCTTAGCAACTTGTGCTTTTTTTGTTCCATTAGCCTTTTTTCATAGAGCATGACATTATCCATTAATTTATCCAGTTTAACATCTACTTGTCCCTCATTAAAGAGACTATAAAGTTCTTCTTGACTCTTCCTAATGGAGTCATTCAATATTCTCTCCTCCGGTGAAAAAAATTCGTTTAGCAACAACATATATTTTAAGCTCACCTCTATGTTGAGCTGCTGCCATCGGCGCAAAAGTTCTGGGTACGTATACTTATATGTATATGCAAAGGCACTCTAATTTTTCTGAAAAGCGTTTAGATGTATTATGTAGTTTGTTGGAATTAGTGCTAGAAAGTAATATATTTATTTTTAATGGGCAGTATTACTTACAGAGGGATGGCGTAGCTATGGGCACGTCTTGTGCCAATAGCTACGCCAACCTGGTTATGGCCTCATGGGAAGAGAAAAGGATGCTTAAACTTGAAGCATATAAAAATCATGTGTTATTCTACAAACGTTTTGTAGATGACCTTTTTCTCCTATGGCAGGGACAGCTGGAAGAGCTCATTGCCTTCCATGATGAAGTCAATGAGTTGACAGACTTTTTGAAGTTTACTTTAGCCCATTCTAATGATAAGATTTCGTTTTTGGATGTTAATATTATACGGTTACCTGATGGACACTTTAACACTGGGGTACATAGAAAAATTTGTCACCAGAACAGTCTTTTGAATAGAGACAGTATGCATCCCCTCCATGTGTTCAGAAACGTATTAAAAGGTCAATGTATGAGAGTTTCAAGATTAAATGCTTCAAATAATATGTTCAATCAGGAGATAATGGAGCTGGAGAATAGATTCTGCCAGAGATCCTACACACCAATAGAAGTGGCTGGTGCCACTGCAATTGTTAGAGAGCAGCGCAGAGGTCGGGCTTGCCCCTTCTTTTCAGAAATAGGGAAGGATGTATATGGTCTAGAGGATGGTAAAGGGATTACACAAGGTAACAATAGTTTGAGGTACACTTTATTTTACACACAAGATGTGAATCATATAAGAAACAGTGTTTACAAACATTGGGACTTACTGAATTTGGATCCGGAAGTCTCCAAATTTGTACAGGAAATACCCAGGTTTGCATATAAAAATAAAAATAATCTACATAGACTGTTATGTGGCACTGTTTCTAATAAGGATATGAATGTAATTGACTATGAAGGAACCACAGCTTGCAATCAATGCAATTACTGCCAGCATATATCCAACATTGGTGCCTTTGTACATCTATTAACTGGTGACTATATTAATGTCAAGGTGAATGCGTGTTGTAATACCAAACATGTGGTTTACCTGGCTAGATGCCAACTGTGCCCATCTTATTATGTGGGCAAAACAGACAGAATGTTTAAAGAAAGAATTAGAGAGCATCTGTACCAAATACGCATCCAGTCAGAAGTTAATGCCTTATCCAAACATGTCATTAATGCAGGCACTGAGCATAGTTTTACATTCTCTGCACTGCAAGTGACGGAAATTAATATAAGAGGTGGTGACATTAGAAATCTGACAGAATCTATAGAATCTGAATGGATTATAAAAACTAAAGCACATCGTTTTCCTGGTCTCAATGACAGGGTGCCATTAAAACCAGCTCTTAAGAAAAGAAGACCAAGAATTTAATTTAATATTAGCTATTAATAGCTGACTTAGCATATAATATTGTTTAACATTTTATTATTATTTTTTGTAGCCTCTTACATTGACATAACTTAATAGGTTTTAGAAGTGCCTAGGGTTATTTTAATAGATATATTAATTTAGAAGATGCATATAATAAATAATATATATATTTATGCTTTCCATTTTATTTTATATAAGATGGTATTCATGCATTCTTGATGTAAAGATGATTTTTTAAAAAATTTTATAGGATAGTGTTGTTGTACATATATTTTTTAACACTTGTCAATGGAATGTTAGTTGTTTTTGAATATAAGTTCTAATTTAGAGTTGAATAAGTGTTCTACAAGCACAATGTAATTGTTTCAGTGTTGTATATTCATCTACAACTCACAGTCTGACTAGGGAAAGAATGTATACCTTTAAATGCATTGGGTGCTCTTAATTAATTAATTGATATCTAATTTGTATAAACATGAGTTTTTAGTTGATGATACTTGTGGTTTGACAAAGCTTTTAGCGAAAGCGCTTACCCAATAAATCTACATTTTCTACGCTCTCTTTGGGACTGAACAGTCATTGTCTATAAATTGTTTTTATATGTTGGAGTTTTTGCTCTCTCGTATGGTATTGGCGTTTTGGCGCCAATAAGGACATTTACGTTTTGAATTGTTGGATTGTTTTATCTAAAGCATTCGTAACCGCTTGGAGAGAAATTGCGACAGGGGACACTGATATTTATATTAAACTGTCATTGTAGCTTTATCATATAGACTACACAGAGGTGATCTCTGCCTTGCATACAGGGCAATGGCTTACCTTGCCGTATTGGAAATACTGCATATCTGTAGGTGGAATGGTACATGTATTATCCACTATAATGACATTACCTGGTATGTGACATTACTAATACATGCTGGTGGGGGAGATATGTCTACCACATTTTCACAAACCATTAAAACAGACTCCCACCTAATGGCAAACAGTGCACCTCATTGGACCTCCTCAGATGTAATCTATATGACTGCATGGATGACTGTCATGTCACAACAGTGCTTCTGTGTGTGTCCCTTGTGGAGATGGTAAATATGTGCTGATTGTGTGAATAAGGGTAAGAATGTGAAAAGGATCTTATGGGAC
This sequence comes from Protopterus annectens, assembly GCF_019279795.1. Classification (NCBI taxonomy): domain Eukaryota; kingdom Metazoa; phylum Chordata; order Ceratodontiformes; family Protopteridae; genus Protopterus; species Protopterus annectens. The sequence continues at coordinate 330,606,490 of NC_056737.1, forward strand.
CTACACCCATTAGGCTACTAATGTACAATGATCCTATGATCCCATATGCTAATGTAAAATTCTCTAACATCTGCACACACACACACACACACACACACACACACACACACACACACACACACACACACACACACACACACACACACACACCTGGCTACAGTGAGAATAGTACCACTATCAAGTAATATGTACAGAACACTGCACAGCAGACATAGCCCGAGTTGGCTGCAATTAAATTAGAACACCTACTTAATGGTACAAACTACAGATCACAGTACTTAACACATGCACCACACCATAGGTGTGCTATTAACATCTATTTAGGTAATGTTATGGTAGATGACATCAGCAGACCTTGTTCTGGTCAGGACTTTGGAAGTGCATGTCACCTGCATATTGCAGAACCCCTCCTCTTTCTAAGTCAGTGTGGTAATTCAGTAACACATAATGGAGGTAAGTGTGTGTGTGTGTGTGTGTGTGTGTGTGTGTGTGTGTGTGTGTGTGTGTGTGTGTGTGTGTGTGTGTTTGTGTATGATATATGTATATGTGTTATGTAGGTGTATGGGGAGAGATAGAGATGTATGTGCCTATATATCTATATGTGTGCATATAGATTTTTATACACACACACAGACACACACACACACACATATATATATATATATAGATATATATATAGATATAGATATAGATATAGATATATAGATATATATAGGGACAGTGAGATACTGACAACAGATATGTATACATATATGTATGTATCTGTAGACATATCTATATATAACAAGTCATTTTGAGTGGGGAGAAACAGAATTGCACTCTGCTTAACTATGCACTCTGCTCAACTAAGTGTATGAGCATGCCCAGTGGGATTTTTGCTAGTTATAAACTAACTCCATCCCACACCTACCTGTACTCCAGTTCAGGATTTGTGTGTTACACAAAATGACATCTGTCCCAGTTTCTGCACTGCTGTACATCACTGAATTTGGCTACAACTTTCTTCAGTTGTGTGATGTAATTAATATGTCACAAAGGTTAATAATATTGTACCACACACAGACTGACAGTATGTAAAACAAAAAGTAATACTACCTGACATCCAAAATAAGTGATTACATCTAGATTCAAACCATGAATGCCACCACACCAGCTAATTGCCTGAGTCATTTGAGCCACACAAGCTGCTTAACAGACACTGATCATTCATCAACTGTATACATATGTATATTGTTATTCCTACGCTAAGTAAGGTATGGAATGTATGATCAATTTCTATGTTACTGTCCTGAGACTGCCTGGCATGCTGATATACCAATGATGAGTTTGTGTTACAGCAATTGCAAGGGAACACTGCTGTATTCGGGTGGTGACAGCAGCCCCTAACATTATCTCAGTTAAAATTCCCAAGTCTGTACTCCAGTGGTCCAGAGTATTGGGGCAAAATCAGAATGTAAGGTGTATGCATACTTTATACAAGCCTGCTGTAGGTCCAGCATGTGTGATTGGCTAATTATTAAGCATTTCACCTGCCTAGATTCTAATTAACATCATTTTCTGTCCCAACTTTATTGCATGATGCAGCGCTCTTTGCCGAGCCGCTCAGCATAGCTCAAACAAAAGTTAAAATCAATAGTTGAATATATCCAGTTGTAATTACTTGCTACCATGTCATCACTATGACCTGGGTGGTCTTTTTTGCATGAACACACTCAGCTATATGGTGTGCCATGCAAACATGCACACCAGGAATTAAAAAATTCTTAAAACTAATGGGATACACCCCCCTCTGCTGGCACCCACATCCAGAGGAAATATCAGTAAGGTGTAGGAGTCTACACAAAAGGGATCTGCAGACGCAGTTGCTCCTTTTACTGATTCAACAAATTTACCTCATTTGCATACATATCCATGCTGACAGCCTGGAAAGTACACAGTTCATAGCTGTATGACCTAGGCAACAGCACCAATGCACCATTATACGGACCCAGTGCAATGTCCTATAATACATTTCTGACAAATATTATAGAATACCTACAATTTCTTTTTTTTTTTTTTTTTTTTTCATTTCGGCATGTTTGCACACTGCAGAGCAAAGTGCAAACATGCTGAAATCATTTAAAAAAATAATTTATTTTTACATATTCCCTTGCATTTTCAGACATCCACAATGCATTTTTCACAAATCAATGTATGTGATCTAACCATTTCAGAGGAGTTATGTCCATATTTGTGGACTCTTGCATGCTCTTCTTTCTGTACACTCCTATACATGAAAAATATATATGTACATTATGGACATGGACATAGGGTCTACACGGATGCATTTCTGCTTGTTGGATCACTCCACCTGGGTCATTTCATTAAGATTCACCTGCTTATGAGGTAATTTGCATTACAAGGAACGTTCCTTGTTTGCACATGCTTGCGTGCCGCTAAATGGTGCTTACTGAATCTAAAACCATTTGCACTCATGTATGCATCACACCACAATGCGTACACAAAAAAATGTGTAGGCTTTAAAGAATTTGCCCTGAAGTATTAATTTAAAAAATTTGGTTTAAGTATAAATAAACAGAAAAGTAAAGGATTTGGTTTTAAAGGTATGATATTCGGTATTGAGTTCAATAAAAAACATATAGATATATTAAGAATAATATTTAGAAGGAATGAATACAGACAACACCACAACAATGGGATAATGTGCTCAAAGAAGTAAAGGATATAACTATTTTTTGAAAATCATATAGACTTTCATATAGAAAAAAAGCACATTTGTTGAACATCATGGAATAGGAAAAATCGCTTATGTTGCTAACATCTAACTATATGATTCTTGTTAAGTATGAAAAGGAACTAATGATGGTTATATTTTCTTTTTTATGGGGCTCTAGACTGAATCCAGTCAAAAGAGGGATTCGATATACGAAAGAAGAGCAAGGAGGCTTGGGTTTAATAAAATAGTACATGCAGCATCTTTAGTTTTATATAAGGTAATAAAAGGAATTATGAAGAAAAATAAAAACTTGATAGAAAATTATACTATAAATACAAAGAACTGTGCAAAGGAATTGAAGATAAAAAAGAAGTAAAAGCATTGTGAATGAAGAAACGAAAGAGTATCAAAACAAAATTCTGTTATGGAAAATAAAGAAGAATATAAGTGAGAAAAATAGAAAGGAATATTTAAATATTATGAAAGCATTTTATTGCATTGATCCATGGCAAGATTTAGAAATAGATAGGAAAAAAGCCACAATGATGAGATATAATGACTACAAAAAGATTAAAGAACGTCATGTTTTTTTATGGAGATTGACTATTAGAAAATTGCCGGTTAAGGCAAATATGCCATACAAAAAACAAGCAAGATAGAATATGTAATAAATGTGGAGAGTTTGAGACTACTGAGCATATGTTTTTGAAATATGAAAGAGTTAATAATTTGTGGAAAAAAATGTAAACATAATAGGGTGAAAGTGTGTTAAAATTTGAGCAAATACATATGGACATAATAGAATTTGGTTATTATGGTGCACAAAAACAGGAAGAAGTGAAGAAAATGGACAGAGTAATATTTTATGTTTCATGGCATGGATTATATGGAATGAGAGACTAAGTGACATTAATACAATGGAAAATGGACTTTGACAAAGATTCTGAGGAAAATAATGTTCTGGTTGTGGATCAAAGACTAAGGGAATGCTTAAATAAATTGAAGTGTATAATGTATGGAGATATGTAAATATATATAAATAATGTAAATTTGTAAATATGTAAATAATATGTAATGTATCTATTAATAAAAAACTCTACTCTTGGCAGTAGGGAGAAGAGTTTGTGTGTGACACAGCAGACATCATCTTTCGGTTCCAGGTGTGGAGGTAGCCAGGAACAGGGAGAAAACATGGCTAATTCAGCTTTTGCTAAAACTGAAGTGAAAGTTGGTGAAATGTAGTCAAAATGGTAGAACTACTACTATAAATGTTCTCAAATGATTTGGGAGCAGAGAAATCATTGTTTTTGAATGGAAAGGAGCTCAAGGATGAAACAGAGGTGAATGCAGAAATGGTAATGGATTTGGAGCAAAATTTCCAAAAAAAATCTGTTTGAATTGACAGAAAAAGTGGAAAAATGCATCATTTCTACCCTCCAGCTGGGAGGGTTGCAGGATGTTTTGTCTGGAGGAGATGATAAACAGAGTGAGCCAGAAAGTGGATCTGCAGTATCCTGGAGTAAGATTATGGAGAGAATATTTATTTATTTATTTATTTATTTATTTATTTATTTATTTGACATTTGTTAACCGGGGTGGTCTGACTGGGTCTACAGAATCCATTTTCAGCAGAGGCCTGGGGAGAAAAGCTCCACATACAGTTCAATACAGATACAGTATAATCCAGTACAGTAAAGATTACATTAGAAATACTATACAAAAAATAAGTTGAAAGAACAAACCACTACAAGATGTTGTAATGTGTTACTACACATCTAAACAATTCTGTACAGTTAAAACATTACAGACAATAATAGTCACTCTCATCATACATGATGTAGAAATAGCAGCCAGAAAGTTAGTGATGCAGACAAATAGCGAGAGAGAGTTAAGAAGGACAGAAGCAATAAAAGCCTGAGCAGCAGCTTAAGAATATGGAATAGAAGCAGAGAAGGAGTTAGAAGAACCTTAGGATCTTGCAGTCTGTGAGGGATTGAAATTTGAGAGAAGAGGAAGACCTGAGCATTAGGCAGGCTTTATGCAGGAGCAGAGCCATGTATGTTTGAGATGATTTTTAAAGAGGCTTTGAAATGGGTTAGGTCAGGAATAAACTTGGTAGCTAGAGGTAGTGAATTCCAATGTATAGAGTATGAATACAAAGAGTGACCAGGTTTTCTTATGGGTTTTGAGATAGGTAAAAGATTTTTGTCTTCTGATCGTAGGGATTGATTTGGTGTGTAAGGTGCGATTAGATTGGTTAGTGCAAGGCAGACAGTAGGCTTGAAAATAAGGTTGTGCAAGGTGGATAGCTGAATAAAGGCAAGTCGGTTGGGTAGTTCAAGCCAGTTTAAGTCTAGGAGTGGATTACAGTGGTGTGTGTGATATTTAGAGTTTGTGGCAAACTTTGCAACTTTGTTGTAGCACTGTTCCAACTTGCATAGGGTAGAATTTTGTAAGTTAGTTAAGATAGGGGCACCATACAGAAGAGAGGGAAGTAAAAATGTTTTTGCAAGGGTAGTTTTGGTTGCTGCAGTAATAAAAAAATGTTTGTTTCTATATAAGAGTCCCAGTTTTTGATGAGTTTTCTTTATATTTTGCTGTATATGGGGGTCAAATTAAAGTTTATTGTCAATGATAACACCTAGAAGTTTGGTTTCCTGCACTATTTCTATGGCTGTGTTGTTAGATGCAAGGATGTTGAAATGATCAGTGGCAAGGGAGGTGTCTTGGGGATGAAAGAGTACTAGTTTTGTCTTCTTTGGATTAAGAAAGAGTTGGGCATTTCTTAGCCTGGATTCAACTGCTGTAAAGGACTGTTGAGTTTTTGATAGAAGTTCTGGTAGTGATTGAGCAGTGCAGATTATGGTGGGATCATCAGCATATTGAATCAGGGTCCCAGGGTGAGAGGCAATGTAAAGGTTGTTTGTGAAAATGTTGAAGAGTAGGGGTCCTAGGATGGAGCCTTGGGGGACTTCAGTATGGTTGTAGAGAAAGGGTGAGAGTTTGTTGGACCATTTCACTGCATAGAAGAATAAATGAATAGAATGAAATAAATAGAAAGAATAATGAATAGTGTAGAATAATAATGATAGAATAATCAATGATAGAAAGAATGAATGAATACATGAATAGAAGAAGAAAATGTGACAGAGAATGTTCCAGAGAAAAAGACTTATGCTGAAACAGTGGGAAAAACTGCTAAAGATGAGAGGGGGAAATAAAAGAAACAATGAAGAAATTTGTGGTTCGGGTGAGCAGTAAAAAGGAAGAAGGTTTGGACAGATATGAGGAATGGGATAATGAAAAAGTACCGCTGGGTATTAAAGCTGAAGAAGTAAGAGCTTTCATTTTAATTAACAAATAAACATTTTCTGACTTGACATTTGAAATTGGTCAGGCCATCAAACGGTTTGGGGGAAGTTTATGAAAAAAAAAAAGAAAACAGACTTTACATGTTCAGAATATTTTGTATAACCCTTTCTTTAAACAAACAAAAAAGGGTTTTGATTCAGTTTAGAATGAAGGTGGAAGCAAAAGAACCAAAAGGATATTTGTTGATAACATGTAAAGAATGATGGACACTATTAAAATATATCATGAAAGAGGACTATGGACTGGGGATGTGAATGTGGCGTTATTTTAAAAATGGAAAATGACAGTGTGATACATATACCTATTATTATTACTGTTTTTGATAATAGAGGGTTTGTGAAGTACAGAGTACAACCTAAAATGTGTAATTTTCGTAGAAATAATGACCATTTAATTAATGAATGTGACAAAAAAGATATTATTTATGTGGTCAAACAGGCCATAATGCAAGGAAATGGGATTAAAGTGTAAAAATGTGGCAATACAGGGCATTCATGGTTGGAGTATGAGATGGAGACACAAGAAAATGAAAATAAAAATGAAAATGTAAATTAAGTTATACAAGAAAAAGAAATAGAAGATGGTTTTGTACATGAAGTTACACCACAAATGGAAAATATAGAAGCTGACTTTAAAATTAAAAAAAAAGGAAAATTAAAAAGAAAAGCAAATAGATAAGACAAGTGAAGAAGAGTCAGAGTGGTATGTGGTAAAAAGCAAGAAAATTATACAGGAAAAGAGTTAGGGAAAGAAAAAAGAAAGTTTAAAAATATCATGGTAAGAGGAAATAAGAAAGTTAAGAGATAAAAACATCCTTAATATAACTGTTCAATAAAGCAAAAATGTTAGCTTTAAATGTGAACAGTAGGAAAATATGAAGATGGGAATTAATATTAGGTATTGGTGTGCAGCTGCAGATGCTCAAATAATATTGGTGTGCAGCTGCAGATGCTCAAATAATAGTGTTCGAAAACATTAAACTGCTAACAGAAGAAGAAGGGGTACAAAAGGAAAGGCTTTGGAATGGTACTCTTATTTGTAATATAGGTAAAGAAACCTGTTCAGGTATATGTATATTGTGTAAAAAGAATATAAAGATATTATATGTAACAATAACAGAACTATGGAGAATAACTGTAGTTGATCTGAGATGGAAAATGTATGTATATAGAGTTATAGCTTTATATGCATATGTGAAAAAAGAGAGAGAGACAATGTTTAAAAGTATACTTAATTATGTGTGTGTGAATATGGATATAATAATTGCAGGTGACTTTAATTGTAACCTAAGGAATAAAAAGAAGGACTGTGATGTTAAAATAGTTACATAAATTATGAGGAGTGGACAATTAAAAATAGGGGTAATAAACATTGGACATATAAAAGGAATGACATTAAGACAGAAAATTATTACTTTTTAATATCAGAAAGTTTAACAATTACTCAAAAAGGAATAAAATATACTGGATTTTCTGATCGCGTGGCTATTTGGATAGAAATTCATGAAATGAGGAGTGAATTAAAATAGTAAAATGGATAAAAAGAATTAATGAAAACTAATTAGATACAGGAGAAAGAAAAGACCTTGTAGAACTATGGAAACAACATATTAGAATGAGACCTATGAAAATTAGACTGTGTTGGATGCAATTTAAAAAGAAATTAAAAAGGCATTTTTACAATGTGTAGAAGAGAATAGGAAAAGAGAAAAAAGGAATACACAATATTAAGTAAAGAACTTTTTAAAGGTTTAGTAGAAAATGATAGAATATAATATGAGAAAGAAAGAGAAACATACAAAAGAAATCATAATAAAATAACTTGTTATACAAGCAAAAATATTGCTTACAAGGGAAAAAAGAGGAAGTAGCACCATATTTATGTAAAATAATGAAAGATAAAAAAAAAATAAGAGAATTAAAAAATAGAGAAACAAGTTAAGAAGCAAGAAGGAATATATGGAATAATTAAGAGCTATGTATTAAATTTATATGACAAAAAGAAGTGTGCATAGAACAGATTTATGATGGTGAAAGATTTAATAAAGAAAACAATGAATATTTAGAGACAAAAATAAATTTAAAGCAGTTAAATGAGATTATGAAAGATATTAATATAAATTCAGCCACGTGATTAGATGGGATTGAATATATGTATGAAGAAATGGAAGACGGGTAAAAAATGATATTTATACAAGTTATGAATGAATGGATGGGCACAGGGATTAAGTATAAGGAAATGTGTATGGGGGTTTAAAATGTATGTATGAGAAAGGAAATAAAGATGAGATAAAAAGTTGGACACCTATAACGTTAAATAATATGAGGCGATTCAATAAAACCTACACAGAGTGATTTTGCATGTAGGCATAGTGGCACAGAGCTTATACTGAAGTAAGCATCTGTGCAATCCAGTAAACAGAGCTGAGGAGCATGCATGAGCATACCAACACTGAAGTGTCCATGGCATGCAAATCACCTCATAACTAGGTGAATTGCATGCAAATGAGGGTGTAGAGTGATCCAGTAAGCAGATAGGCATTCGTGCAGATCTTGTGTTGATGTCCGAAGTGTACACAGAAAATTTCTGTGTACAAGAAATTAAAAAGTGAACAGGAGCTGCAAAAAAAGCATAGTAGGTTCATAAATTAGTACTAAGCTAACTGCCCTTGCGAGTCATTTTAAGCTTAGCCAATTATCCCTTGTGAGACTCAAACCCTGCACCTTGTGTTTGTAAGGCAAACACCTTAACCATTAGGCCACCCTCCCAACCATGTAGGCACAGATATGTGCAAAACTGTGCCCTATGTGTCCAAAATGTTATGGGAAATAATTTAAAATAATAATTTTTTAATAGCCATATTATGTTTGTGCAGCACGCAGCAGCATGCAAACATGTCGTTACGCAAAAAAAATGTTAAAGTTTAAAAATGAAAAATAAGAAATATTTGACAATAATGCATTATAGGGCCTTGTGTGGAGTATGTACAATGGTAGATTTCTGTGGTTGCTAAGGAGACAGGCCCTAGAATAGTGTAGTGTCTAGGTTGTGTGCACAGATCTCTATGCAAATGAGCTGGGGTTACTGAATAGCAAAAATGGGTTGCTGTGTCCGCAGATAAAATCCATGTAACCCCAAAACCATGTTGGTGTCCACAGGAGAGCTAGCTAACATCAAGACGGGGGGATGTCACTATATGTTTAAGCAGATTGGAACTGAGCAGTGCCTGTTTGCACTGCACACCTCTCAGCTAAGCAGGGGGTGTGTTCAGTGCTGCTAAGCTTTGTTAAGCATCGGGACACTTGTTTTAGTTGATTTGAGCATGTTTGCATGCCGCGCCTCTGTGCTTAGCAGGGAAGGCAGTATAAAAAAAAAGGGAAAAGGCTGTAAAAGCCAATCATGTATAAATTACTGATAACCCCTGTTTCATTTCCACTGTGCCATTCAAATCCCTTAATGATGTACCTGGAAGGTGGAATCCATCATAGCCAATCACATAGGCTGCATCTGCAGCAGGCCATTATAAATTATGCATGCACCCTACAATCTGATTTTCCCACATATTCTGCACCATTGGTGTACAGACTTGGGAATTTTAACTGACAGAATGCCAGGGGATGCTGCTGCTCTGTTACATCTGTATGTGCTAGATGCTGAAGTCATTGTGGATGCTGCTGCTGACAATAGGCCTAGACTGAGAAGGAGAAGAGTGCTCAGGCCAAGGGTAACATTCCAGGAGCTACACAAGCTGGAGAATGTAGGCAGGGTGGACAGGGACATAATACAAGAACTCACCAAGCTCTGCCACCCTCCAACTCTGACCCAGAGCCAAGAGAGGGGAATCCATCCCAGTGGAAACAAAAGTATGTGTAGCCTTTAGAATACTAGCTACAGGTACTTTTCAAAGACCAACTGGAGACATGATGGGGGTCTCATAGGCATCAACATCCAGGGTACTCCACCATTTCCTGGCTGCCATGCAAACACATGCCAATGAGCACATTTATTTACACCACACCCCTGAGGAGAGGGCTAGGAGTATGTGTCTCTTCTACCATGTAGCACACTACCCTTAAGTACTGGGTGCCACAGACTGCACTCTTGTACACATCAAAGCACCACCCATTGGGAGGGCAGAGTATGTCAACTACAAGAGGTATCACTCCATCAACTGCCAGGCCATGTGCAATACCAAAGGCATTATCATGAATGTGCGTGCTGGCAGCCCTGGCAGTTATTATGACTCTCATATCTGTCACATATCACAGCTGTACCAGGTGTTTGATTGGAGGGACATCCCACAGGACCATCTCCTGGGGGATGCTGGCTATGCAGTGGAACTGTGGATGATGACACCCATCAGAAATGCACACACACCTACTGAATAACACCATAATGAGGCACATGCACAAACTAGGAACATCATAGAGCATGTGTTTGTGCTGCTCAAGTCACAGTTCTAATGCCTCAATATATCTGGTGGAGCCCTGCAGTTCTCTCCAGTCACATGTGCACAGATGTTCACAGTATGTGCCATGCTACACAATATGATCCTGTGGAAACAACTGCAGCAGGATCATCACAGGAAAGGGACATACAGCCCCCACCAATGCCAAGGTCCCCACACTCACACCCACAGGGGGGACTCAGAGGAGGAACGTCCTAAGGCTGTCCCTGTAGGCAGATGTAGGCATGCCAGGTATGTCCTGGCCTTAGCAAAGAGGCAATGCATAGCACATGCACTGACAACCTAGGGTCCTAGGGACTGACACTTTACTCTGACTCACATACATAGTAAAAAGGGTGCCAGCCACACCACACAACCTGTACCTTACCATGTATTGGCTGTGCACTGTGTGCATCAGGCAGAGTTAGCCCTGCAACATAGGTATCTCAACTGCTGCATTCACAAAGTAAGTCGCTCTCCTTTGCAACAAATGTATGGGGTACTTGACTATGGTAGCATATGTATGGACCTGCTGCATATGTGCAAGGGAATAGAGTGGGCTACTGGGCTACTTGAAGAGTGAGCTACTGGGCTACATGAAGAGAACTAACAGCTATGCGGGACAACAAGTACTCTGTCCAACACTAACTGCCCCATAATATGCCCCATAATATGCATTAGGCCACAAGGCAGCAAAACCCATTGCAGTATGCAAGGGAAATGCAAAAAACCAGGGTCATAGAACAGATGCACAACTGTCAACACCTGCTGATGTCAGCCACCTTAACAGCACTGGCTGACAATCTTAAAACAGATGCACTCTGTGGTGCATGCAATAAGTGCTCTAATAAATGAGTGCTATAGTGTATATTAATAGATAGGTAGGGGTTCTAATCTCGCAACAGGCAACTGTGTGTGTAAATATGTCCCTTTGCAGCAGTGTGCATAAGCCTGTTTTGCCTATCTCTGTGCAATGGTTATACATTTTAAGGTCCTGTGACTACCTGCCAGCCTCCCCATTGGCCTCTTTTACAAGGCCTGCTGATGTCATCCACCTTAACAACACTGGCTGACAATCTCAAAGCAGATAAACTCCATGGCGCATGCAATAAGCACTTAGTGTTATAGTGTATGCTGACTGGTCGGGGTTCTAATCTCAATAAAGACAACTCTGTGAGTGTACAAATATATTCCCATGCAGCATTACAGGTATGGCCATATGAGTGTGCCATTGTCATGCATTTTACTGCCCTGTCAGTAGTTCCAGGCCCTAAATAGCTCACATCTACCTACGCATAAATGCTACCCACCACCACGTCTTTGAATCAGTCTCCAAAGCCATGGACAAGGGTAAGGTGGTCCACACAGCCTATCTAGACCTTGCCAAGGCCTTTGACACCATCCCCCACTCTGGAATCATAGATAAACTTACTAAGCTTGGCACTCATCCCTACGTTACCCAATGGGTTGCTAACTGGCTTACTGATAGAGCCCACACTGTAAAAGTAGCAAACTCCAAATCCAGCTCCAGACAAGTGACAAGTGGAGTACCTCAGGGTTCAGTCCTGGGACCACTCTTGTTTGGCATCTACTTCTCTGAAGTACAGGCCAACACTAAGGGACTCTGATTAACATGCAGATGACTGCAAACTGGGAGCCATTATTGAAATCCCAAATGATGTGGATACTCTACAAAAGGGCCTTACAGAAACAGATGCTTGGTGTAAGAGCCATGGGCTCAAGCTCAATGCCAAGAAATGTATAGTTATCCCCTTTGGGAAAAAAACATGTACCAGTGAATTACCATATAGGTGGCAGTACATTATTACCAAAAGTGTGATAAGAGACTTAGGGACACAGGTGGACAGTGGTCTCACCTTCGATAACCACATCGCCACAACAGTCAGGAAATCCTTCTATGTGGCACACCTCATTACTAAGGGCTTTTCATCCAGAAAAAAGGAGGGCATTGTCCCACTGTACTCATCCCTCATTAGACCCATTAGAGTATACAACACCCCGTTTGGTATGTACCTCTCAAGACAACTGCAACAACTGGAAAGGCCACTGAAATACCTCACTAAAAGAATCACAAGCCTAAAGCAGGTGCCCTACGCTGACCACCTTAAAAAACTCCAGCTATACTCTGTTGCATATCATCTACTCAGAGGCGATCTCTGCTTAACATACAAGGCCATGTCAAACCCAGATCTGTTGGACATGCTACACTTAAAGAAATCCCAACCCCTCAGAGCCACACTCTCCAGGGATCTAAACCTTGTCATCACAATAAACAAAACATGCTGGAGGGGTAGGTTCCTGACCCAGAGACTCCCCAGACTCTGGAATAGATTGCCCATACATGTCAAGCAGAGTGCCTCTTTGGCCCTCTTCAAAAGGAACCTTGACGATTGGATGGGAGAAAGGAAATTCACCCCGGGGATTGTGTCAGTCGCCCTGCTAGATAAGGGTCCAGGGAAGTAAATAGTGTGGAAGAAATAGCCAGGGAATTGTTATGACTAGGCTTGTATAGGCCCTAGGGCTGATAGCCTAGTACCAACCTATGAACCTATGAACCTACATTTGTATGTACAGAACACCCAGGTAACATGTATGAAGGGTAGCAGGCCTTGTCACAGGGTATGTATGCATGATTACACTGACTGCCCCCATTGTCCCTGACACACTGTTCTACAGATATGCACCTAGGTAACCATACACGTATAGAGCCGTACCTTGCTGATGTCATATGTCTGCTGTGCTGCCATGTCATCCTGTGCCACTGTATTGCTGACAAGTCTCCATGGCTTAGCCAGTCAGACTCCTGGAACAGAAACATACACAGTTCTGTGGGATACCTGTCATTCTGCAACACTACCACAAATCTAATATCATGCAACAAAGGTACACAAAGTCTGATGTGTACTCATGACACATGCCAGCATACAGCACCTGTCATGGCATAACACTACTGCACTACAAAACTACATGTAATGTAATATAGTCACCCTATGCATCAGATGCATATTTGAATGTCCCTGCATTGATGGTATGGATGGCAGGGTTGTGGCACTGGTATCATCATATGCACAGGGTGTGGTATGGGGGAGCCAGAGGCCTAGGCTGTGCCAAACAGCTGACAGCATGTGTGTGAGTCAGGAAGGGATGCTGGCTAGCTGGGACATGGAGAAATGCCATGTGTGTCTGTTGGTGAGCTGCATGTCACAGTGATGTATGAGTGTGTGTGTGTACACAGTCAAGCCCAGTGCTAGATCTACATGTGTGTATGTTGGACAGCTGTGGACTGCACATGGCAGAGTGGATAGTTCACCATCTCTGGCCATGAACACATGAACTGGCTCTGCCAGGAGTGGCACTGGCATCACCATGCCCAGGGTCAGATGCAGTGCTAGTAGCTGATGGTGACTGGTGTCTGCTAGGCCCCTGTCCCCCACAGGACTTCCCAGGACCACATGCCCATAGCCTGCCACATCGTGATGTGTACAGCACACTCCCTTCTGTAGTGCTGGAGGTACTGCCACTATGGGAGCGTGAATGTGCACAGCCACATGGACTGTCAGCAGCTGGTGTTACTGACCTACATCCACATGTCCAATGCCCAACTCCAACCAGATGTTCCAGTGCATACAACATGCAGTCAAGGACTGACAATATCTCACCCCACCATCTCTTCACTACATCAGTGAAATGATCCATGGTGTCACCAATGTGGTAGAGGGAGTCACGGATGTCAGACTGTGCTGCATCCATAATCCTGAGCATCTTTCTGGTGTTGCAATCAAAATGTGCCTGTGCCTCCATGATGGACTGAAATATGCATCACGTAAACTGTGATGTGACACCTCTGACAGGTGGTGGATAAGCAGCAGTCCTCCTTTGAGCATCCCTGTCAATCTGCCTGTGTGGGACCTTGCTAACTCTCTGTTTATGGCCAGTGTCTACACTCACTGATGCCATAGTTGCCACAATCTCCTATTCAATGTCACCACACTCTGACTGTCTGATATCTGTGGCTTCAGGGGACTGGGTATGTGTGGGCATACTGACTGTGTGCTGGGATAATGAGGAAGTGGGATGTCAAGCCAAGAAACAGATTCATCTCCCAACAATCCCTCCTGTACCTCAGTATGGCCAACATCATCTTCAGAGTTCAATGAGACACTGACATCAGGTTGTTAGCGGGACACACTCCATCTCCTAAATTCACCTGTGAGGAGGAAGACAAAATAAGTACATTACTACCTGCACTATTATGTATGGTAATCCACACACACACACATACATAGAGATGAGGACCCACAACTGCATTACACATACCACATCTTATTTCTGATCCCATGCACAATACACAAACAGACTACAACATGCACTGCAGCTACATCCAGTTAATGTTGCCATTACTAAATACCTGTGAGATAAGCAATATGTCAGTGTAGCTGATAGACCTACACCTAAAACACAGTGCACACATCTTGAGCATACTATGCCAGTTACAGTATCACTGCCTCAGGTATGTACCATCTGCATATTGTGTGTGAACAGCCATCTTGGAGTGATTGCTTCTTGTATACCAGACTGAATAGACCTTCTCAACAATAAGTGCAAATGTCTTATTGCTCCTGAAAATACAAAACTGTGATTACCCATTCAATGCACTTCATTTAATCCCTCTGAAATAGGACATGCAAGTATTGTACAATTGTGACTAGGGCAAAATGGCAGCCCTTAAAGGACAACAACGGGATATTAAAGCAGATTGCTCAACCTGCTGTCTCTTTTAGTCCCTGTTCATTGATGCAGCCTCAAAGAATCACCCATGCAGCTTTAAAAACTAATCCACTCAACTGTTTTCCCTGTTAGGCTTCCTACCTTTCTGTACTGTTTTACTTTCACTTTTGAAGTTCCCTGTTTAAAATCCACCTCTGAGCATTTTTTTCTGGCTATACTACTCGGCAACAGCTCCTCGTGGTCCTGCAGAGTGGTCCTAGCAGCAGAGAACTGAGAAAAGCGACTACTTTCCTGATTTAAGTATTTTTGCTGTTTTTTACCTGAAATACCTTCTCTTGCTTACCTTGAACAAGCTTAAACTGTTTTTAACTGTTTGTTGCATTATATATTATCTGCACTTAAAGTTTAATTTAGTCAAAAATTGGTCGAAAGTTGTTTGTTAAATTTAACTGTTGAGGCTGCCCACTAAAGTGTGCTAGCCTGTGTAACTGATTTATTACTGTTTCCTGCTTTTCTGTGTGCTTTCTATCTCAAAAATAAAAAAAAACAAAAAAATATCCTTGTTTTCCCACCTCTCCTCGACTAGTTTAGACCAGTATACAGGCTTTGCTGTATTCTGGGCTGTGGTGTAGTTCCTGTGTTGTCCATTGCCTTACTTGGATATAAGGAAGTTTCTTTGCTGACCAGTGGGAGTGGGGAGCATTGAGCAGCCTATCTGTCCCTGAAGGAGTGACCTCAGCATAAGAGCTTGTAGTAATTGGTTGTTTTGGACCATTTCTAGCTCTTTTGAAGTTCCCTGTTTAAAATCCGCGTTTGCATGGCTTTGCATTTAGCATAGCGCAGCGCTGGTTAAACAAGGTTAAACTTTTTCTGGCTCCGCCAAGTCTGCTCTTCAAATTTTCCCTTAAGAAAGCTCTACTCCCATAATAATCAGTCTAATCGCTTTATTATAAGCCTAGCACTTGTTCTCAAAACCTCTCTTCTAAGTAAGCACTCACTAACTAAAGTAAGCACTGCATCCACCCACCTTCCCTGTGAGTACCAACTCCCCTTAAAGGCACAGCACTCCCTTATAATATTCTAGCATGTCAAGTGGTAGATTACTAGCATCCTCTACGGTTCATCTGGTTAATCTGGGAATCTTGAGACAATGCTACAATTGTCTCATGTACACAGACAACCCTCTCCTCCTCCCAACAAACACAAATACATGTGAGAGATGCAACTATATAGCCAAACTGGAGATTGAACTCTCTCAACTCAGGACTGGCAAGACTAGACAGGAGGAGATGGTAACCACACACACACCAAACCCAGTCCCACATAGACCTACCACAACTGCAAACCAAACACATAATAACACAAAGACATACTCAGAGGCTCTAACAAAAAACTTACCAAAACAACAGAGGCTCCCAAAGCAGACACCCAAAAATCCACCACCTCAAAACATAACACATGCAACACATACTTCAATAAATCAGTATGTCAAACAATCACAGCCCTTTAGGCCAAACACCATGCCTGATACACTTGTAATAGGTGACTCTATAGTCAGACACACTGACGTTCCGCTTACCAGGCTGAACAAGGAGAGGGTAACAGTGAGCTGCTTATCGGGAGCTAGGATCCGCCACATAACACACGCACTCAGGTCACTCCAAAGCAAATACAAATATGACTCTGTCATTATCCATGCCGGCGTGAATGACCTGAGACGTACCTCCCTGGACTACATGAAAAGAGACATAGAGGAGCTCTCTGATTATGTAGCCCAGGCTGGTATGACCCTGACCCTGAGCAGCATCTTGCCCTCACCAAGAATGATGCCACAATACAAAGACAAGATGATCAGCTTTAATAATTGGCTCAAATACTGGTGTCATTCTAGGGGGATTTAATGTCTGTCTGCTTGGGATGACATGCTGGACAAGCCACGCTGCTTCGCAAGGGATGGCTTGCATCTGTCACCACTGGGCTTCCGGATATTGGCTAAGGCTCTTGCCTCCCCCATAGTGCCTTTTTTAGACAAGGCTCAAAAGACAAACCCACCTCCTTAGAAAACAAAAATGGAAAAAAATTAAGGGTAATGCTGCTCAATGCCAGAAGTCTAAATCTCAAGATGCAGGCTCTCGAAGCACTCCTCAGTATGGAGAACATCATTGTCTGTGCAGTAACTGAAACCTGGTTCAAGGCTCCTGAGAGCACCCCAGCACTACCAGGCTATACCTCGTATCATGCTTTTCGGCCCCAAAACTCGGGCCAAACCAAAAAGGGAGGGGGAGTGTCCATATTCATCAAGGACACCCACACCTCCAGGTTAGTGGCAACACATGAAGCATCAGAGACCACCAGGTGCAACTAACCATAGGCATAACTGCTATACAACTGGTAGCATGTTACAGGCCACCCTCCCAATCTCAGGAACCCCACTCAGCCTTCCTGAAGACATTGGAGGATATGAATGTCTCACCAGACACCATCATATTGGGAGACTTCAACTACCCTAACATAGACTGGGTGCATTATTCTAGCCCAAACACCCTAGCCCAAAGGTTCCTGGAATTCATAAATTCAAATGCAATGGAACAGCTAGTCACCTCTCCCACAAGGGAAGATAATATACTAGACCTGATCATCACAAACATGGGGACAAAGTGCTCCACACCAGAAGTATACCCCTCACTAGTGAGATCTGACCACAAACTAATCACCCTGGATATACATATCCCACCTCCACCCCCAACACAAAAGACTACAGTGAAAACATTCTCAAAAGCCGACTTTACACTTCTTAAAACTGAGATGGTATCCTTTAAGCCCACTGGGCCAGTGGAAACCACATCCCACAATGCAGAATCCTTCACAAATGCTTTCTACTGACATCTCCAAGAATGCATGGATCATGCAATCCCAAATAAAACCAAGACCCTCTCCACCAAGGGCAGGCGTCCTGTCTGGTGGACCCCAGCCATAAACAAATTGTATAACAAAAGAAGGAAGCTACTGCACGACAGAGCAAAATCCCATAAAGCGAAGGCATCTCTGATCAGCACTAGTAGAAAGCTACGTTCTCTCATAAAAACATCCAAGGCCAACTTTGAGAGAAAAATCGCTATGGACACTAAAGATAACCACAAGGCCTTTTTCAGCTATGTTAGAAACCTGGGCGGAAACCCTCAGATATGTTCAGAGTTAGTTCACAATGACAAAAATACACAGAACCCACAGATATTGCCAACATTCTGGCAGACAGGTTCAGTGCAAATTTCTCCCTCCCTCACCCCAAAAGAAGAAATACTTATCCCAGCTGAATGTAACCTCCTGTCATCTCAGATGTCCAGGTGAGAACCGCCTCAGCAAAGCTAAAAACACAGCATCAATGGGACCTGACGGTATCCCGGGTTGCGTGCTACATGAACTCCAAGAGGAGCTAAACCCGCACATAAAAATGCTATTTAACCTTAGCCTTACTACAGGATATGTACCTGAACACTGGCGTACAGCAACAGTAGTCCCACTCCACAAAGGAGGCACCTCTACAGACCCTGGTAACTACCGCCCCATAAGCTTAACCAGCCTGGTCTGCAAAGCTATGGAAAGAATCATTATGGAACTCATAAACAGAGACATTGGGGACTTACAGACACTTGATCCCACCCAGTTCGGCAGATCCTGCCTTTTGAACCTGGTTGACTTTTTCGAAACAGTCACTAGAGCCATTGACAAGAGCAAAGCAGTCCATACAGCCTACCTGGACTTGGCTAAAGCTTTCGACACAATACCCCACTCTGGCATCATAGACAAGCTCAACAGCTTAAATGTAAATCCATATGTCACAAGATGGGTGGCAAACTGGCTAAAGGATAGAACCCATAAAGTCAAAATTGCTGGAGCCATGTCAGACTCAAAGCCAGTCACAAGTGGTGTCCCACAGGGCTCTGTCCTGAGACCCCTCTTGTTCGGCATTTATTTCTCAGATGTGAAAGAAAACATGGGAGGGTTGTGGCTGACAAAGTTCGCAGATGACTGCAAACTAGGCACCATAGTCGATATACCAGCTGACACATACATCCTACAGAAAGGCCTCACTGAAACCGACAACTGGTGCCGGAGGCATGGCCTTAAACTAAATGCCAAAAAATGTATAGTCATCCCCTTTGGGAAAAACAAAGTACCCACAAATTATCACATAGACAGTAACCCACTGAGTATGGAAAAAGTAATCAGAGACCTGGGGACCCAAGTCGATAGTGACCTCTCATTTGACACCCACGTTGCCAAAGTGGTTAGAAAGACTTTCTACCTTGCCCACCTTATCATGAAGGGATTCACATCCAGATCAAAGGAGGTCATTGTACCCCTATACTCCTCCCTTATCAGGCCCATGATTGAGTACAATGCCCCATTTGGTATGTACCTCACCCGGCACTTGCAACAGCTAGAGAGACCCCAAAAGTACCTCACCAAGAGGATCAAGGGTCTCCAACATATGTCATATGCTGCCAGACTAAAGAAACTCCAGCTCTATTCAGTAGCATACCACCTGCTCAGAGGTGATCTGTGCCTGACGTACAAGGCTATGTCCAATCAGGAATTGATGGACAGGCTCCACCTCAAAAAATCCAAATCCATCAGAACCACGAGAGCTAAAGATTTAAACCTCAGCACAAATATGAATAGGACATGCTGGAGGGACAGATTCATAACTCAGAGGCTTCCCATACTCTGGAACAGAATCCCAGTTCATGTCAGGCAGAGCCCCTCACTGACTCTCTTCAAGAGAAATCTTGACGAGTGGATGGGAGATCGTAGGTTTACCCCAGGGGTCATCACTACTAGACAGAGGCACAGTAAACTAATTCTATTATGTAAGGGGGTCTTCACTGTGAGCCAGTGGACCTCCCACATTGTGATGTCAGAGCTGCCTTGCCCAGCCCACTCTTAACCTAGCAAAAATGTCAAACTGTAATCTTACTTTTCTGAAGAGACCTACCGATATGTAACAAAGTACAGGCAGAAGCAAAGTAACAGCTGCAAAAACTAAGAGCATAAATTTTCAATGACCATGCGTAGACATTAATTGCATGTTTTTACATAAGAAGAAGATGTCTGTCACAATCAACAACACTACATCAGATTACAAGACGTATGCAATACCGTAATTTTCTTAAATTACCACTTAAAAAAAGTATGTGGGGTGCTGTCATGCAAGAAATATTTTGTGTTTATAGTGCATCATTTGTTAGCTATTTAACCAAACAGGAAGGGAAAATAAGTGGGAGTTTGATGCTTTGCAAAACAGTGATTATTCCCAGTGCTATGGAGCTTGGTTCTAAATTTGACAGGAGGAGTGCAACAAAAAAAAATCTCCCAGTGTAAGGAAGAGGCTGACAAGAAAACAGTACATTAGTCTGGTCACCTGCTGTGAGCTGTCAATCACATGCAGATAATGGGTCAAATTACCCTTAGCTCTTTGACAGCTAGGGAAGGTAGGTGTGAAGGGGGATGGGGGATACCTTGAAGAACTAGATTTCAGCCTTCACAAAAGAAATCAAGTTAGCATTTCTAAGAAAAAAGAGCAATAAAATGCACTTTCAATTCTGTTCTGTAGCATTTGCACTGCTTGTGTTTGAAGTAGTCATTGAAAAAGGATAAAATTTTAACCAAATGTAGGTGACTATAACACAGCAGTGAATGCCTGTAAAATCAGTGGACTGACAGGAGCTTTAGGGAAAACGTGGCAGATCTGATGCATTTTTTGGAGACAAACAGTGCATTCTGGGATACTTAGAGGCAGAATAAACAGTCAGAATTATTTCAAGATGCCAGACCCCATGTGGGCAGAGTCAGAAATTGCATATACAAATATCTAAAAAGCTCTAAATAGTCCCAGAGTGGTGTTAAAATGTAGAAAACACCAAACCATGATGAAATAAACATGCATTTTGAGTCTGTGTGTGCGGTTGTCCTTTAACATTCTTAGGGTATATATGATCTGTAAGACAACAGTATTACACTTGCTAGGTACAGGACCTTGGACTTTGACCATGCTTGATGTACCTATGGAAATGTGAGGGAGAGGTTTTGTCAGTAGTACCAAATGTGGCATTGTTACACAGTAATATGTGCGTATATCAACATGTACACTAGCTAATGTGATACTGCCTACATTGCTGACATTCTGAGTATGTGTGCACAACTGTCTGTTAAAACCAATCCCCCAATGCAGATAGACCTGACACCCATGTACTAGTATGCAGAGGCTGTCACAATGACTCATACAGTATTACAGTGATGAACGCAGGAAGCCTACCTGGAAGCTCCTCTGATGTGGATACTGTGGCACCCACCTCCATGATGTAAGGGGTGATACATGGTTGGGAACCAGTGGTTGATCCCAGGTTTGTCAGGAATTCCTCTGTGGCTGAGAGTGGTTGTTTTGCTGCAGACCCTCCACCAGTGGCAGTACAGTCCCTGACCACAGCGGCAGCCCTTTGCCATGCAGCATTGACCATATCTGTTGCCCAGTGTTGGACCTGCTCATACGATCTGTCCTGTAGCCCTATTTGGTTGACTGCTGTGACAAGGTCAGCACACAGTGCTGCAAGTTGTTCACGATGCTGGTGACTCCTGGACAGCAAAATGTTATAATGCAGTCTGAGGCCATCCAGGATAATAGTGCTTTCAGCATCTGAAAATGGTGGGTGCCTTCTTCAATACATCCTTCCTGAAAGAGAACAAGAGGAGAACACATCACAGGACCAGATATATGAATATCCACTATGTACAGACCCTGCACAACCAAAATGGCCTGCACTATCCACTGCTACCCCCCACATCATACCCTACAGTCTATCAACACCCTATGTATGTAGCTATCACCAATGTAGTAGTGATACCAGTTATGTTTGTGCACCGTGACAGAGTGTGCTGTATGTCTACACACCCATCAATGCCATCTACTGTGGTGTGCCCCCTATGGGCAAAGTCACACTACTATGTCATACAGCCACTGTCAGACAAATAGGTATGTGTTATTACAAGTCCATAACTTCTCTCCAGTCCCTCACTCAAACAGTATTTAACAGTGTTGAAAATTGGTTTATGCAACACTGTCTCCTTTTAAACCCCCAAAAAAACAAAATTATTGCTCTTTGCTCCTACTCATAAGTCACCTCATCTACATTTCACAGTAACCTCTAACAATGGAACTAACATGTCCCCTGACACTACAACCCATCTACTGGGAGTAACAATTGATAACAACCTTAGCTATGATGACCATATTAATTCTACAATAAAGTCTGTCAACAAAAAACTAGGCACCCTTTACAGAATTAAACCCTTCCTCACCCATTCAGCCAGAATCACTATTGCCCAGACTCACCTGATCTCTACCCTGTTCTATGCTTCTGCGATATATACCAGCCTATCTAGAAACAACCTCACCAAACTTTCTACCAGTTATAATAACATAGCCAGATTTGCCACTGGCACCCCTTTCAGAACTCACCACTGTCACAACCCCAAACAACTGGGATGATTAGAATTGCAGAGCCTACTACTTTGTCAACAACTTGTTATCACTCAAAAGATCCTTTATCACCCTAATAATACCCCAATCCTTACTAATCTGATTATCCCCTACAAAAATCTTGCAACTCTACGCTCAGCTAACAAGATTCTAGTCTCCACTATTAAATCTAACAACAAACCTGGGGACTCACTTTTCGCCAACACAGTAAGAAAAAGCTGGAACCAGCTTCCTAGTGAACTTTCATCTCTTGCTTCCACTCATCTCTTTAAAAAGCATCTTAAAGAATATCTTAAAAATCACTGGCTTTGTCCCTGCTCTAACCCTGACTGATATATCCTGACTGTTATCTCTTTCCCCTTTTTTTGCTCTCCTTACACTTCTATACTCCACTGTTCTATGTCACATACCTGTAAAAAAAAAAAAAAAAAAAAAGAATATAAGACATTTTTACAATTCAATATTTTTTTCTTTTTTGATTGCTCTCTCTCAAATGATTGCTCTCAGTATTTGATCTTAGTGTTAACCTACTAAGGACTCTGTATAACTTATCTCAACCTCAATGTAACAATGTCTTGTCATTTATTTTGACTATTACTGTATATTGTAATCATTGTCACTGCTAATGCTTGGAGCTTTTCTCCCCAGGCCTCTACTGAAAATGGACATATATCCAGTTAGACTAGCCTGGTCAACAAATGTAAAATAAAAAAAATAAATAAATACGTATATGGGGACAATCCAGCAATACCAGTATGCCACAATGATAGACAGCAATGCAAACCTCCTGTAGTATATCTTCCCTTTTAGCATCATAGCCCTCCAGTACACAGATGATTGCGAAATGTGTATGTGTGCCTGATATATGTGGTCCTGTTGGCACAAACATGTGGATGTCTGGCAAACAGTTGGCCAATAATTGATGGTTGCTGTCAGAATATAGAGAATCTGTCTGTCACACAGTAAAAGCCCCAGAAAAAAACTTATGCTACAGTAATATCTGTTACTCTATTCATACTCTTACTTTGTATGACCAGCATGTACACTCTGTCACTGAGGTGGGTCTGTGTCCCACCCCCTAGTAATGGCTATGACTTGAATTCTTAATGTAGGGGGTTGCTGGGTATGTTAGCCATAGCTCTCAAGTTATGAGATATGAATGTCGACAAAACAGTGACCTAGCCAGAGTAGATCAAGGAAAGTCAGGGACATGTCTGAACTATTCCTGTGTACCATTCACAGGTTGAGAGGAGCTGAATGACAGTACATCGTGTGGTATGACACCTGTGTCCACCTTTACTTACTGTCAATATGTTTAACTCACAATCCAGGAGAGAGTGAGAAGGCCAGAGCTGTGATTTTATTCGCACCAGGCACAGTTGAGAGGCATACCTGTAGCTGTTGGACAACAGAGTATCACCAACATGTCATTCCCAGAGATGTACTACAGGTAAAAATGTACGTCCAAAAGCAGCAACCACCAAGACAAGTAGTAAATGGTAAAGCAGCTTACAATAAGGTAAATCCAAGTTTAGAAACAGTTTATTTTTAAATGCCACACACTGATCCACGCTTTTCGTCAAATTATGACTTCATCAGAATACCATCAATCACAGCAATGAACAGTCTTAAATACTAAATGCCCTAAGTGAATAATAAAATCAATTAACCCAATTAACTTGATTGAATCAAATTGCACACATTTAAAGCACCAAGCTACCTAAAACCTTAAAACACAGAATTTCATAAAAGTATTAAAGTAAACACATTTGTAAAAACTATTCTTTCAAAAATGTTTGTTAACATATTAAACCTAAAAATATATAATGTTATTATATATGTACTACAGGACTACTGTTGTAATCCCTATTCCCCATAACTGCATCCTCCCATCTGCATCCCATTATATGGGGACTTGTATGACATGCCTGGTAGAGTGACACAATCCTCAAGAAAAAAGCTTCCTAAATCATGCTCTGTCTTGGTAAAGCAATGTACAGATCTGTTTGCCATAGGCAGTTGCTTGGCTTCTGTAGGTCATGCTCATTAACATGTAATTGCCTGTGCACCAATCTGTGGCTCAGACTTGCTAATTCCATCTAACACAGCTGGGTTGCACTTTCATTAGTTAATGACATGGCACCACAGGGCAATATTTAAGGTCTTCATGTAGGCCTTGGCCCCTTTCTTTGTCTGTGACATGAACATTATTGAGATATGGAGACTACAGCATCGCAAAGGGCAGGTACAAATACTGTTCACTGTTTAGATTTATAAGGTATGTCCACAGAAGGGGGAACAGACATGTGAGTGTCAAACATCATACCCATCAGAATATGCATGCTGCTGCAGTAGCTGCTAGTCTATCAGCTCACTATGTTTGTAGGGGCAAACTGTGAAATATGTTCCTGTCACTTGACCTTTACCCCACCCCTTTATGTATGGGTGTTGTCTGGATCCCTTGTTCTAGGGGGTTGTGAAGTATGGTAGGTCTGTAGCTCATAGCTTAACATACAGCTGCATATGTTGCAGGCTGCAGCTACTGCTGCAACCTAGGACATATAGGGGAGTATGAACACTTTGAAGGACAGCTAGCTGTATGTGTCACTGAGGGAGCAGTATCAGCTCTATCATTACAGCAGAGCCAAGTTGAGGGTACCCATAACAGTCCAGTTGAGGCATGTGCTTAAGGTATGTCTGTTATGTAACAGTGCCAGTCAGAGAGTAGTAGGCGATATATAGTTAGGCTATACAAATATGTGCAGTGTGTCCCTACCTACAGGCCTTTGACTTGCAAACATGGGTAGCAGGTAATTCAGTAGTAGCAACCTGTTTTGGCTAAAATTTCATGACTCAGTCATTATTTGCTGTATTCACAAGAATATAATTAAAGTGTAACACACTGGATTCGAACCCACAACTGTGGGTGGCAAAATGCACTAGATGCAAGGCATTTAACAGACTGACCTACTGAGTCAGTGCTGCAGCAAGTGTATTTGCAAGCTATATGTGCAAGCATACAGTCTGTGACATAGGATTTAGGTTCATAGGTTCATAGGTAGATACTAGGCTATCTGCCCTAGGGCATTTATAAGCCTAGCCAGAGTGTATTTGGCTTCTGCCTCCCTATTAGATTAGCCTACTGTGCCTCTGTAAATTAGGTCACAGAAGGTACCCTTTTAAGATTAGTTTACTGTGCCTCTGTCTAGCAGGGACACAGGAGAGATCCAAGGGGTGAATTTGCGATTTCCCATCCACGCGTCCAAATTTCACTTGAAGAGGGTCAGCGAGGGGCTATGTCTAACATGAACTGGGATTCTATTCCAGAGTGAGGGGAGCCTCTGGGAAATGAATCTGTCCCTCCAGCATGTCCTATTTATTTTTGTGCTGAGGTTTAGGTCCCTGGAGCGTGTAGCTCTAAGGGACTTGGATTTTTTGAGGTGGAGCATGTCCATTAATTCTGGGTTTGACATGGCTTTGTACGTCAGGCATAGATCGCCTCTGAGTAGGTGGTAAGCAACTGAGTAGAGCTGGAGTTTCTTTAATCGAGCTGCATAGGACATCTGTTTGTAGCCCATGATCCTCTTGGTGAGGTACTTTTGGGGTCTCTCCAGTTGCTGCAGGTGTCGGGTAAGGTACATCCCAAAAGGGGCATTGTATTAAATTATGGGCCTGATGAGTGATGAGTAGAGGGGCACAATGACCTCTCTTGATCTAGATGCAAACCCTTTCGTGATAAGGTGGGCTATATAGAAGGTCTTTCTAACCACTTTGGCAACGTGATTATCAAAGGAGAGATTACTATCTACGTTGGTCCCCAAATCTCTAATTACTTCTTCCGTACTTAATGGATTATCACCTATGTGATAATTTGTGGGCACCTTGTTTTTCCCAAAGGGGATGACTATGCACTTTTTGGCATTTAGCTTGAGGCTGTGGCTCTGGCACCAAGCATCCATCTCTGTGAGACCCTTTTAGAGGATGCTTGTGTCAGCTGGAGATTCGATTATGGCCCCCAGTTTGCAGTCATCTGTGAACTTTGTCAGCCATAATCCCCCCCCCCCCGTGTTAGCCTGAACCTCAGAGAAGTATATACCAAACAAGAGAGGTCCCAGAACTGAACCCTGTGGGATGCCACTTGTAACTGGTTTGGATTCGGACATGGCACCTGTGATTCTAACCATGTGGGTTCTATCTCTGAGCCAGTTTTCAACCCATCTTGTGATATAGGGGTTGATATTTAAGCTGGTAAGCTTATTTATGATGCCCAATTGGGGTATTTTGTCGAAGGCTTTTGCGAGGTCCAGGTAGGCTGTGTGGACTACCTTGCCCTCATTTATGGCTTTGGTAACAGTTTCAAAGAAATCAACTAGGTTTAAGAGGCAAGATCTGCCCTTAACAAAGCTGAATTGGGTAGGGTCCAGTGTCTGGAGGCTCCCAATGTCTTTGTTTATGAGTTCCATGATAATACCCTCCATAGCTTTACAGACCAGACTAGTCAGGCTTATGGGGCAATAGTTTCTGGGGTCCGTTGTGGCACCGCTGTAGCTGTATGCCATTCTTTGGGTGCATATCCTGTAGTAAGGCTAAGTTTGAACAGTGACTTAATGTGAGGGTTCAGTTCTTCTTGGAGCTCGTGTAAGACACAGCCTGGGACACCGTCCGGTCCCATAGATGCTGTGATTTTGCTTTGGAGAGGGCAGCTTTCACCTGTGCATCTATGATGTCAGGGAGGTTACATTCAGTTGGGATAGGCGTTTGCTCCTTTGGGGGGGAAGGGGGGGAGAAGTTTGCACTGAATCTGTCTGCCAGGATGTTGGCTATGTCTGTAGGTTCGGTATAATTTGTACCATTATGCAACAATTCAGAGCATATCTGGGAGTTTCTGCCCATGTTTCTGACATAACTAAAGAAGGCCTTGTGATTATCTTTAGTGTCTAGGGCAATTTTTCGTTCGAAACTGGCCTTTGATGATTTTATGAGGGATTGAAGTTTCTTGCTAATACTGATCAGAGATGCCTTCCCTTTTTGGTATTTTGCTCTGTCATGTAGTAGCTTCCTCCTTCTGTTGTATAGCTTATTTATGGCCGGGGTCCACCAGACCGGTCTCCTGTTTCTGGAGGAGTGAGTCTTGGTTTTATTTGGGATAGCATGATCCATGCATTCCTGCAGGTGCTCATAGAATGCATTTGTAAAGGATTCAGTGGATTGGGCGGTATTATCCTCTGGCCCAAGGGCTTTGAAGGATTCCACCTCAGTCTTGAGAAGTGCAAAGTTGGCTTATAAGAAATTCTTTACAGTGATTTCCTTGGCTGGGGGGGATGCTAATTTGCATTAGCATGTGTTTTCTGAAGGGTATGAAGTGTGACACTCAAATGTTTGTCATGATTTTCTAACCTCAATCCTTAATGGCTTGTCAAATCTAGGGGGCAAAACTCTGGACAACCTGCAACAGTCTGTACAGTTGACAGATATACCTGCTATCCGAGGACTCATGTACAACCATTATTATTTATTTGGCTGTATACTGGTGTAGTGCCTGCATCACAGTTGCAAGTACACTCCCATTTTTCCCATTATGTCAGTGGCAATCAGTATGTGTTGCTGGAAACACATGTTTTCATTTAGAGCTGAGTGACCTAGTGTGCTAATGCACTGTGCTGTAGTTGACAGGGACCTGGGTTCAAGATGTAGCAGGGGTGATTATGTTGCAGATGCAACTAACACTCTCAGAAACACATAAGATGATTAAAGCAGTTTTAAGTGGATTTGCACGGGTTTGTGCTGCATGCCACTTAGCTCCATGCAAACCCGTGCTAAAAAGAAATAAAAAGGAGGTGACAGGAAAGTAGTGAAATGGGGGCAAGCAGGGGAAAAACATAATGACATGTAGGTAGGGATGTGCAGGACAGGTGTAGGAAAGGGCCATGGCTCTCCATTTATTGTACAGCAACAGTTGTGCATTCTTATTGATTTTGTACATGCATTTGGACCCTCAAATCCCAGAGAGAGGGGTGAAGATGACAGAAATGTGCTGTCATGCAAATCGGACAAAATTCATTGTGTCCAGTGGACATGTATGCAAAATGGAGAGCTATTTATGGGGTGATATTTTATTTTGTGGGACACGTGGATTTTCTTTTTTTATTTTTTTAAGGTGAGAGTAGAATGTTGGGGAAGGGATATAGGTACACGTGGGGAAGTAAGTTGGGAAGGAGAGGTTGCATTTTCAGATAGACAAGACAGACAAGACACATTCAAGGGCAGTGTGTGACACATGAGGGTGGTAAACAACTTGGATGGGGAGGATGTTGTGGAATCAGAGGTGCATGTGCCTCCAGGCAGCAGCAATGTGACAGAGATCCCCACCCATGGGCAGTCAACACTGCTCCTTCACTGCCACAAAAGGGGTATGTGCCGGAGGTTGGGTGCCAGACCTTCAAGCACCACCAGGTTGTCCAGTCTGCCCTCAATGTGGCGCAGGCATTGCTCATAACTCCTATGTACAATCCTGCACACCATGGCTGATAGTTGATCCTGGGTGACAACCCTCCTTTGCCCCTGCTACCAGAAGGGGACGGGCCCTGTTTGAAGTGGTTCCACCTGAAGGTGGTGCAGGGACAGTGGAGGGGGCACCAATGGCTTGCGTCTCAGATGAGTTGGTACCCAGTGCCATGGCCGGCTGAGGTAGGGTAAACAGATCACCAGGAACTGGCCTACCCAAACATGCTGTGGGTATGGAGCTAGAGCAATAAACATAGGTGAGATATGAACTAAACCATTGTTAGTAATAACAGCATGCCAGAGCATTGTAAATAACCACATTCCAGTTAAATGCATATTATGTGAAACACTACAATAAATAACAGAACAGTCAGTATGTTAACAGCATGCCAGTAACAGTTATGGCATAAGGCCAACATAATAGGTAATTTAACAATATATGTTAATATGCAACCATAGCAATACATAACATTAATAAAACACATGCCCAAAATACAGTTTATGAAACAATATATGTTAATAGTAAACCATAACCAATATATAACAATAATAAATATGTGAAGGTAAGGGGTGGGAAGAGAGAGAAATTCCATTAATACCATCATGGGCTATATAGTTGACAACAGTAATGCTAAGCTACTCTACAGGTCTGTCCTTTCTTTATGTGTAAATGTGCCCTATAGCTGCTGTAGCATATACATACCTCTCAGGTTATCTGCATGGGACACTATGGGCCAAGCAGTAACACCTTCAGGTACACAACTACAAAGAACATTTGTACATCAACTAGACCTATATAACTACCAAGGAGTACTGTGGGCTAATGTACTATTAATTTGATATTGACATATAATCATGTTGATGATACATGTGTAACAGAGGGATTGCACAATAGCAATTACATTCCGTGACAGCGTGACACTTAAGAGACATGCATGTGTACAGTACAGAGAATACAAAACTATCATGTCTTGCTTGGCAGGCATGGGGATCATACCTAACAACACTGACTGCAGGGAACATATGCATCAGATGCAGTAACTGACTGCGTCAACCTTTTATAAGACACTCCAGGAATACCGCAATAACTTGCTTACACATTTTATTTCTTTTATCTTATTATAGTTTGTTATTATTGAACCTATTTCCTTTATTGTTTGTTAACTAGCACATTAGTGAGAATGATTTTAACAGTGTGTGACATCTGAACAAACAATTATTTACCCATACTATGAGATATCTCACCCCTTTACCTGTGTCCCTGTGGAGAGAATGATATTATTATTGTTTTCTTTATTGTATGGATAAATAGCACATTTGTGAGAATGATTTCAACAGTATATGACATCTGAACAAACAATTATTTGCACATACTATGAGCTATCTCACCCTTTTACATGTGTCCCTAGGGAGATAATGATATCTGTTATTACATATTTTATTTCTTTTACTTTATTATAGTTTGCTATTATTGAATTTATTTCCTTTATTGTGTGGATAAATAGCACATTTGTGAGAATGATTTCAACAGTCTGTGACATCTGAACAAACAATTATTTACACATACTATGGGCTACCTCACCCATTTACCAGTAGTTTCTGTGGAGAGAATATCTGTCATCCTAACATATCTGATTCAGTAATAGTTATTAGTACATAGAACTAGATTCAAACCCTGGTCTGGGTCTAGCAAAACATACTTCATACACAGCATTTAACAAACTGAGCTACTGCTAATACCTAAATGACTTATTTTGTCCTAGAGGTAACCTGGAAATAAAATATGACCTGCTACTAATACTGCAATGTTATAATACAGTGCAGTGACAGTTGGACACAGCTGCATGAAATGCAATCATGGCAGAGAGACTGGGTAACCTATGCATTACTAAATAAACTGCAGGTGCACACAGTATATTGTACTGTGTTAAAATATCAGTTCTCATTCCAAAAAGTATTGCACAACATTTTAATACAGATACCTTCATGCATTTACTGATATACTTTTGAGTTTTTATTGACCAACAGTTAATGTAATGCAGGTGTTGCAATACAGTTGTAATTCCACAGTTATTGTGATAGAAACTTTATTTAATTTACTTAACCAAGGTTAATACATGTTTAATGTAGTACATTTGGCGGTAGTCAGTTATTGCAGTCCAGTTCTATGACTACATTCATTACAATACAATCAAAACTGTTTATATACCTAATGGCAGTTAATGCTTTACTCTTTCTTGCTTATATGACTATAGATTGGATGATACATCCGTACTCACCACACTCACAGAGCAACCTGACCAGGTGCCCTGCATGCTTCTCGATGTTGTGAGCTTTCACTTCTGCAACTGTTGGGAGAGAAGCACACCATTGCACATACCAGTTTAACAGACATTCTTGGTTAAATATTGGTGAAACACAGGTAAACATACTTAAACACTTGTAGAACATTACCCACCTGGACTTCTTGGACTCAGGCATCCAAGAGACCCCACATCCTTCTTTTCAGATCATCATGGTGGTGATGACACTGCTCACCTGTGTGGGGAATACCAGCTGCACTGGTGAGGTCCCTTGCTAGCTGGTTCCAGGCCTCCATTTTGCACTCTGAGCCCTGGTAACCACCCTGCATGAGCCGGTCTGCATGTTGTTTCACAAGGAATCGAACCATGACCTTGGACTCCTCAATGCCCCACCACTGCACCCAAAAGTGCAAGCCCTCTCCAACACTTACCATAGTATCCTCACAGGTTGAACTCCAATGGATTCTGCAGTATTCCCACCTATTGTGCTTAATATACCCTGTTTTCACCACCCTTTAACACCACTGGACAATTTTTAAAAATGTGGCACATCACTCAGCTCAGCAGTGCTTAAACTGGCACTGCATAGAGTACGCAAACCAGGTAAGCGGTGCTGCACAGCGTGTAGCAGTGCTAAAATGGATCTTGTTTAAGCAGTGTTTGGCATGGCTTAACATGTCTTAGCAGAGCTTAGCTGAGCGCAACACATCAGGATATAAAAATAATTGGCATAATTTGTGTTCGGAAAATAAATGGTTCATAACCCTTCTGCATTCTCAAACCCTGCACCTACTACACATAATGCTGTCACTCAAACCATATGGCTACATGGATGTGTAGAATGCTGATATACTTTTACATAGATCTCTCAACTACAGTTAAGCACTGCTGAGCACTGTACCACACCATGCAAACCTTCTCACCTATGCTTAAACTTGACCTTTGCATTCATAATTAAATGCATCTGGTTTCTATTTTCAGATGTCTGGCCCATGTCAATTGCTATGTGCCACACTGCACCATGCAAACATTAAAAATGAATAAATAAATACATTTAATACATGTGCATACATTGATATACTGCACTTTGACAGTGCAGGGGAGTGTTACTCATCTCAGGACATAGTAACACACTGCCTACACTGAGTCAATAACCATGTTACATGGCTCTCCCTCAGTAATGCACCTTCATTAATATGCATGGCGCACTACCGAAGGGGAGCCACATACACAGCCACAGTACCTTCCATGTAGGCTGTACACTATGCCTACATGGATTTTATTAAATCTGGGGGAATGGACTATAAATTTTTATGAGAATAATAAGTAAAAGAATAAAATTTTAAATGGAAAGGTTATATGATAAAAATGTGTATGGAAGAAAGGGAAAGGGAAATCAAGAAATCAGAATTTGTTGTGCTTAAGAGAAGTAATTGATGTCATTATTAATAAAAATGAGAAGTAAAGGTTATGATAGGTGATGTAAGTAAGGCATATGATAATATCCAATATGAAGCACTGTGGAGCATTTTGCAGGAATATAGCATAAGTGACAAAGTATTACAAATTGTTAATGGTTAAGGTGTTTACCTTAAAGACACATGGTGCAGGGTTTGATTCTCACATGGGGTAACTGGCTAGGCTTCAAATGGCCCAAAAGAGCAGTTAGCCTAGTACTAAATTATGAACCTATGAACCTATTAAATCAATATATGAAAAAAAATTAAGATAATGGTTGAATTGACGAAGATGTGAAAATAGAGTGTGGAATAAAACAAGGATGTCCACCCAGCAGTGTGATATTTTCATTAGTCATGAAAATAGTAGTTGTTGAAATAAATAAAATGGCAAGTAATGGAGGCTATAAAATGATGAAAGAGGTACAAATACCGATAATGCATACTTATGCAGATGACATTGTAATAATTGCTAAAAATAAATTATAGATGGAAGACATAAATGAAAAATTAAATATTATACTTAAGAAAATTGGTTTAAGTATAAATAAAGAGAAAACTAAAGGTTTTGGTTATGAAGAGATAATAGGGGTGGAATATAATGAAAATTGTATAGCTATATTGGGGAGACTATTTTGTAAAAGTGAATATAAACATGAGCAATGGAACAGTTATTAAAGGAATCAAAGAAATGATTACTTTCTGGAAAACATATATATTTCCCTATAGAAAGAAAGCACACTTGATAAATGCTATAATATTGGGTAAAATAACTTATGTTGCAAACATTTAAATGATACCAGTGAAGTATGAAAAAGAAATTATGATGATAATATTTTCATTCATATGGAGGTTGGGATTGAACCCTATAAAGAGTGGAATTGTATATATGAAAGAAGAGCAGGGGGCTGGGATTAATAGCCCAATTGTGCATGCAGCATCTTTAAATATGTATAAATTATTAAAAGGAGTTATGAAAAATAATAAAAATTTGGTAGTGACAATAATGTATGTTAAATACAGACAACTTTAGAATAAATGGAAATGAAGAAAAAAGTAAAAGTGTCATTAATGAAGAAATGAGAGAATTTCATAGTAAAATTGTGTTATGGGAACAAAAAATGAATGTAATAGAAAAGAATAGAACGGAATGGCATGTTAATATTATGAAATCTTTTTATTTTGTTGATCTGTGGAAAGAGTTGGAAACAAGAAAAAATAGTGATGAGTGTAAGCAATTTTACAGGGAAAATAAGAAAATGAACATTCAATTTAGGACTAAAACAGAAAAAGGAGACTAAAAAGACATTTACTAAAATTATGTAAAGATGTATTGAGTTTATCTAAATTATATAATAGAGTTTGGACTCGGGAGCGGGATTACAATGTGATTTTAAAATTAGAGAAAGAGAGTATTGTGCATATTCCAAGTATCATAAATGTTGAAGGTAACAGAGGCATGGTACAATAGTGGGGACAGCCAAAAACATGTTTTTGTGTGGAAAAAAAATGATCATTTAAGAAATAACTGTGTCAAAAGAAGATGTTTTGTCGGTGGGGAAATAGGACATGATGCAAAGAACTGTGAACAAAAATGTTATAAGTGTAATAAAGTGGCTCATTGGAGGGAGAGTGCGAAGAAAAAGAAGCATGGTAGAAGTAGAAACAATAGAAACAGTAACAGAGCAAGGTAGAGAACAATTAGAAACAGTGAAAACACAAAAAGAAACAATAAATGTTATGGCTAGAGAAGAAGTGATACAAAATATTAATACAAAGGAAGATGCAAATATAGAAAGAGTTGAGAAAGAAGAGCCAGGGTTGAGTGATAGTGATGAGGTTAAAATGGAATATAGTTAAAAGAAAGGATATTGGAAAAAGAGTACAGAAGAGGAAAACGAAGATTATAAAGGGATTTTAAAAAGAAAAAGAAGGGAAAAGGATGAATATATATTAAATTAACATAAAATTACTTGTAAAGTTTTAGCCCTTAATGTTAATAGTTTGAAAAAGTTAGAGAAAAGACTAGGAATGTTAGAATGGTATAGTAAACATGACAGTGATATTATTATTTCAGAAGATATCAGATTCTTATCACAAGTTGAAAGATTTCAAATACACGTATGGTGAGGAAAATGGTGATTTGGAATTTTGGGAAGGAGACTTGTTTGGGCATTCTTATCTTATATAAAGACACAATTAAAGTGTTAGTTGTTACTTTTGTTACAGCAGGTATAACCACAGATGGAAGAATCAGGTTATTAGAATTGTTGCTATTTATGCATACGTATCCAACAGGAGAGAGAAGAAATGTTTAGAAACACTAGCAATTAATATGAACAATATTGTAGTAGGGGGTTTTAACTGTAATTTGAGACAGCCCAGAAAGAAAGCATATAATGTTAAATTAGTATGGGACATTACAAAATATGGACATTTAAGAATTTGGAATCAAAAGGCATGGACCTATAAAAAAGGAAAAATGAGAACAAAAATAGATTATTTTTTGGTATCAGAAAGTTTATTAATAGCAGAAGAAGGTATTTTGATGACAGTTTTACAGATCATAGGGCAATTTGGAATGTGATAAAAGGAAATTCTGAATATATAAAAATAGGTAAGGGACAAGATGAAATTATGGGTAGATCACGTGGGGATGAGAGAGTTTTTATAAGGATTGGGCAGAGTGGTGGCTAAGCTTTAAACAGAAGTATAAAACATGTTATATGATATGGGGGAAAAGAAAAGATAAATATGGATAATATATATTATAAGAAGGTAAGTAATAATGTTATTGAATGTATGGAGAGGAATGATGATTTTTTTATGAAGGAGCAAGAGTTATATGAGATGAACAAGAAGAAAATAGAGCTGTTATTGTATAAGCAAAGACATTTTTTGCAAGGAAAAAAGAAGAAATTGCACCATATTTAATTAAACAATGAAAGAGAATAAAAGCGTTATGATAGAATTGAAGGATTCAGTAGGTAATATATATAACACATAAGAGAAAATCTTGGAAATGGTAGAAAATATATTTCGACTTTATTTGAAGGACAGAGGATAAAAATTAGTAAAAATGGAAAGTGTATTCATTGTCTGATAAAGACAATAAAGATCTAGAAAGAAAAATTAAGATAGAAGAATTAGATCAAATTTTGAAAGTAGTGAATTTAGACTTGGCTGCAGGACTGGATGAAATAGAATATAGGATGTATAAGGACATGACAATGCATCAAAAATGTTGTGGTTAGATAAACGTTTTATGTATAAAGAATTCTGCAAGGATATAATGAGATTTATATAGAAAACAGTGATAAACGTGAGTTACAGAACTGGAAACCAATGGTATTAAATAATATGGATTACAAACATTTTTTGAAAATTTTACAAAAAAGAATGGAGGAGAAAGTAAGTAAAGTTGTAAAGGGGCATGCATATGGTATAAAACAGTGAAGGATCCAGGATGTAATAATGATAATTAGGGAAGTAGTAGATGATATATTGTACATAAATGTAAATGCAAACTTAATGGTAAGGGATTTAAGTAGACCTTTTGATTCAGTTCATCATTTAGTATTAAGGGAGATATTTGAAGTTTATAATATAAGCAAAAAGATAAAAAAGTGTTTGTATTACAGCTTATAGATACAATATAGTTAAAGCATTGGTAAACAGGTGGCTTAGTGGAGATATGCAGCTTGAGAAAGGGATTAGACAAGGTTGTTCATTGATTGGAATATTATTTGTATTAGTGATGAATGTGATATCTACACATATTCATAGAGAAATGGAAGTGATGAGTTGTATTTCAAAAGAAAGGATAAAGTTTCAAATTCTGTTAACTTATGCAGAATATATTATTATTATTGTTATTATTATTAGAATTATTATTATTATTATTATTATTATTATTATTGTTGTTGCTAAGGATAAAATAGGTATGAGCAGTATGATGCAATATTTACAGAAAACTATTCAAGTGATCAGTTTTTCGATAAATAAAGAAAAAAGTCAAGGATTTGAATCTGAGGAGCTGCATGAAGGGATTAAATTTAATATGAGAAAGGTAAAAATTCTTGGAATATGGTTTGGAAAGCAAGCTATTATAGATAAAGTATGGAAGGAAAAATTATAGGAAATGAGAACTAAGTATCTATTTTAGAAAGCCTTTAGATTGTCTTTTCAAAAATGTGTATTTAATGAACTCTATTTTGTTAGTTAGAATTGCATATTTAGCAGGAATATTTAGTTTACCTTTGGTTTTAGAAAAAAGAAGTGCATAATATTTTTTTTTGTTTATTTGGGGATCAAAGTTAAATCAAGTGAAAGGGGGATTCTATATGTGCATAAAGAAACATGAGGTGTAGAGTTAATAAATCCAAAAGTTTATATTGCATGTTTGAATTTGTATAGAGTAATGAAATGTTTAAAGGACAATGATGATACCACTTTAACTCAGATATTAAGTCTAAAGTATAAAATGGAATGGTTAAACATTTTAGTTTACAATGAAGGGAAGGTTGTTGGAATAGAAAATTAGATAACTAGCAGGATAAAATTATGTTATGGAAAATGAGTGTTAAAAAAACAGAAAAGGGAAGAAAAGTATGGTATAATAATATTAGGGAAATGTATTTTTAAATATATCCATGGAAAGAGTTACATAAAGGAAAAAGGAATGCCATACAAGCAAGAATAGTAAGGCTGGCCTAATGGTTAAGATGTTTGCCTTACAAACACAAGGTGCATGGTTTAAGTCTCACAAGGGATAATTGGCAAGGCTAACAGTGGCTTGCAAGGGACGTTAGACTAGTGCTAACCTATGCTAGAGTGCCAAGTTTTTTATGGAAACCGACAATACAAAAAATATTAGTAAAGGCAAATATGCCTTATAAAAGTAAGAAAGATAGAATATGTTTATACTGTGGGGAATTTAAAATTAGTGAACATGTTTTATAGGATGCAAAAGAATTAAAATGTCATGGAAAAATATATTAGATTCAAATTATGTGGAGGGATTTACAGAAGTAAGTAGTATAGATATGGGTATGATTGAATTCAGATATAAGAATAAAAGTAGAAACTATGTTAAGAGAATTGATAAGAAGTAAGTCCAAAGTCACGGAAGCAGTCCACCAGCTGATACACCAGATCGCTTTATTGAAAAATGCAAGGAAACAAACCACAGAAAACGTAAACACTTTTAAAAAACACAGTGTGCGTTTTCGTCTCCAAAAGCATGTAAGACTTCATCAGACAACCATAGAATATCTAAAAACACATAATATACTCTCATGTGGTTTAAGCCATCCAATAAAAATTCATTATTTTGTAATTTTCATTGCATACATCTGTTTGAAAGGCTCATTTGGAACAACTATCAATTAAAATACACTTCGATGTTCATCATAACAGATTAAAACCATTTCTCCCTTGTTTAAAATTCAGTTCTTCACAATAAATACAATTAAAATCATATAAATAAATAAATATATATGTATATATAAAAACTACTAATACTATTGTTTAAAAATCCTTTCCATTATATTATATCCTAAAAGATTCACTATTCAAACAGCACCATCTGCTGTTCCTAGAGAACTATTGCTAGTACAAATTAAATTCTAGCTGCTCTCAGCTTTAACACTGAAGTTAAAGATATATGATCATTAAGCCCTGGGCTATTTGTTGCATCTAGTAAAATCTGCCACCAAAGCTCTTTAAATTCTAGTCTTTCTTCCCAAAGGCCTCCCCTTGTTTCCTTTTTAACCTGTTCTAACACAAAGAAGAAGAATCTAGCATTATTACAATCTAATGTGTGCTTAAATAGAGCATTTGTTTCTTTTTTCTTAGATATCTCATAGATATGTTCATAGATTCTCTTCTTTAATGCTCTTTCAGTCTTCCCCACATAGTATGAATTACATTCTAAGCACGTAGCTAAATATACCACCCCTTGTGAATCACAGTTAAAATAACCAGAGGCATAAATATTGATATCCCTAGCTGGCAACAAAATCTCTATCTTGTTACTGATATATGGGCACTGATTACAGTGTCCACATTGATATGTTCCATATTTTTTATTTTTATTAAATGGTAACATTTTCATAGAAATTTCATTATTAGTTACTTTGTTGTTTTCCAGCAAATTTTTTATACATCTACCATTTTTATACACTATTTTGGGCATCTCTTTTTTAATATTCAAAATATCAGAGAAGGAAACAAAATTACTCCATTCTTTCTGAAAAATCTTTTTCACTTTAGTATTGAAAGTATTAAACTCCATTACCAATGCCGAATTATATTGAAACTCATCTTCGACACTAGCCTTATTACTCCCAACAAGAGATGCCAAATTATTTTCATTGGTAATCAATTCTGTACCTTTTATTGGTTTATATTTCGTTAATCTATTCTGCTCTACTTCTTTTCTAATATCAGAAATGAATTCAAGAGGATAGCCCCTGGCTAAAAACATTCCCTCCAGTGTATTGCATTCCTTAAAAAAAATCATCATTCTTACTAGTCATGCGACACCCCCTCACAAATTGTCCCTTGACAATGTTCTTTTTACAATGTGGGGGGTGTGCGCTGGTGAAATGCAAGAAGGAATTGCAGAAGGTACTTTTTCTAAAAACCTTAGTTTCAAAATCCATATTATTCAAGTTCTTATATACTTCCACGTCCAAATATTGCAGTCTATCAGTGGACATGGTGTATGTAAATCTTAAAAAATTAGTAGTATTCTGGATATAATTAAAAAACTCCAGAAATTTTTCACTACCCCCCGTCCAAAAAATAACTATGTCGTCTAAAAAACGCCTATAAAGTGTCCAGTATTGTGCAAATCCGGAATTAAGGACAAAATTTGATTCCCATGCTGCTAACACGATGTTAGCATAAGTGGGTGCGCAAGCCGCACCCATTGCTACACCGCTAATCTGCTGATAATATTCATCATTAAATACAATGAAATTGTTCCTTAATACAACTTCAACCAATGCTACTGCTGCATTTTTTTCTGAGTGTGTCAATTTTTTGTCAAAAAAAACCATGTCCTCAAAAAACCTCATACCTTCATGGTGGGGTATACATGAAAATAAGTCAATGACATCAATTGTCACAAAAATAAGGTCATTAGTAAGTAACTCAAAATTGATGTCCCTCAGCAGGTCCCAAGAATCTTTTAATATATATTTATTCGTGGTACAAATATGTTTTGTTGTAATATCCACATATTTAGCCAAAGTAATAGTCTTGGAACCGTCAGCTGCTACTATCGGTCTTAAGGGCGGATCACTAACATTTTTGTGTACCTTCGGTATCCCAAAAATAATGGGTATCTTAGGTTTAGGTACATATAAGAATTGATGCAGCTTAACATCTATAGTGCCTTCCAAAAGCATATTATCTAAAATATTGTCTATTTTTTGATAAGCCAGTTGAACTTCATTCAAGGAAACTATTCTATATTTATTGTCGTCACCTAGAATCATATTCATTTTTCCATCGTAGATAATGTTGTCCATTATAACCACCCCTCCCCCTTTATCAGGTTTCATAATTCTAACTTGATTATTAAACCTTAACTCATTCAACATCTTAGATTCTTCCTCTGTAATATTATGCTCTTTAACTGTAAATTTAAATTCTTCTCTAATTTTCTTCTCCAATATTGAATCCAAGTTTTTTTATTTGGGGGTGATAGGGCAGATTAAACATACTTTTTCTAGTAAGCATACTTTTTTGGGAACCTACGTCCAAGTTTCTAGGGGGTAGTGTAACCTGTAGATTCACTTTCCTTAAGAACAGCTTCATATCTATTATAGTCTGAACCAGGTCACCTTTCATATTAGGAATAAATTTAAATCCTTTACTCAGGACATCAAAGTGTATTTTGTTAATAGAAATGTTACTAAAATTATAAATAGAAAAATTATTAAGTGTATGAGTAGTTCCTGTATGTAGGATACCTACATCCAACTCATCCTGTGTTGTTGATCTGGTAACAGGAATCATATTCCGTATAGAAACCACAGTCTCCATAGGGGGACAAATGTGGGTGGGGGCAGGGGTATTAATAAAATTATCTAATATCTCCCTCTCCCCCTTCTCCCTCCCCTCCACTGAAAATTTTGGTACCTTTTATTATTACCCTGTTGCACTGTTTCATTTGTCAATGGTGGAAATTCAGTATCATAATCCATCCACTCATATTCCTCACCAGGTATATTTCTAGAAACATTTCTGATGTTACTCTTCTTGTAGCTTACTCTGCTATTATGTTCCCATTTCATAGCAGGTGGCTTAGGGTAACTCATATCATTTTGATATTCTTCAATATTCCTCCTTAATTTCTTAATTTTTCTTTGTTCTAATAAAGTACATTTAGCATCTATTTCTGATCCTATGCTAAAGTATCTTTCTTTTTCATTTTTAATTTCAAACAACATATCCTTCTTGATAAAACCATCCAAAACTATAATTTCCTGTTCCAAATTTTCTAATTTTCTATTATTCTCTTTAATAATGAGCCTCAAAATATTAATGCCACAATCATTAAAGAATTGATAAGAAACTGTTTTGTATTATATGGATAATATGGAATCAATGGTTGAAGGAACTTATGTTTAATGAAAAGTGGGATTTGGCTACGATGTTAAAAAAATAAAAGGTTTTGGTTGTGGAAGTTGGAGTGGGGTCAGAAAGTAAA
Organism: Protopterus annectens; assembly: GCF_019279795.1. Classification (NCBI taxonomy): domain Eukaryota; kingdom Metazoa; phylum Chordata; order Ceratodontiformes; family Protopteridae; genus Protopterus; species Protopterus annectens. The sequence goes on from NC_056737.1 coordinate 330,648,297, forward strand.
AATTATTATTTTGTTTGTTTTTTGTGGGGAAATGTAAAAGAAAATTGTATATATTGTCTCTAGTGTCTTCTTCTTCTTCCCACTGTTCCTATTAGAGATTGCTGCAGCAGATTACCTGTTTCCATTTCTTCCTGTCCTTCGCATCTTGCTCTGTCACACCAACCACCTGTATGTCCTCTCTCACCACATCCATAAACCTTATCTTAGGCCTTCCTCTTTTCCTCTTACCTGGCAGCTCCATCCTTAGCATCCATCTCCCAATATACCCAGCATCCCTCCTCAGCACATGTCCAAACCAACTCAATCTCACCTCTCTGGCTTTGTCTCCAAACCATCCAGCCTGAGCTGACCCTCTAATATACTGATTCCTAATCCTGTCCATCCTCATCACACCCAGTGCAAATCTTAACATCTTTAACTCTGCCACCTCCATCTCTGACTCCTGCCTTTTTCATTAGTGCCACCATCTCCAACCCATATAACACAGCTGGTCTCACTACCATCTTATACACCTTCCCTTTCACTCTTACTGGTACCCATCTGTCACAAATCACTCCTGACACTATTCTGTAGTGTATATATTGTAAATATGTATGTATATATATATATATATATATATATATATATATATATATATATATGAAGGACCCTACTCTTTCTGATAGGTACTGTGGGATCTTTTATATCCACTTGAGCTACCACCAGCTCAAGCAGATGAGACCTTGGTTTAACATCTCATCCAAAGGACAACAAACCCAGGAGTGTAGCACCAATTTTATCCTGCATTGCAGCATTGGCAATCCATTACCTGGTGTGGGAATAGAACCCACAGCCTTTTGCATCAACTGCAAGTGTGTTACCTTTGCTTCACTGACATTGTAAAATATTGAGTTGTATGGTGGCTTGCTTTATAGGCTTTAAAGCTGAAGCTCCATGCTGTGTGTCTGTATGGTCATAGTGGGTGTTATTTTGGTGGAAAGTTGAGACTCCATGCGGCGTGGCTGTTATACATCATAGTGAGTGTTGTTTTGGTGGAATGCTTTTGGGGCTGCTGAAAATATCCGTTGTAGGTCAAATGACTGGGAGGTCTTCAGGGTTTAGGAAGATTACTTTTAAGTGCCTCAGCATATGTGGGTCTTCGTGTCTAATCCATACTGTGTGTGGAGGGTGTAGTTTATGCATTTCTGACAACCAGGTTGTCATTATGTATCCTTGTATGTGACAGCTTTGCCTACAGTGACATTGTGTAAATACATCTCTCACATACCTTATCAGTTTTTTTGAAAATAAGCTGGTTATCAGTAAACATAAGGCAATTGCCTATGACACCCAAATCCACCAAGCTGGCTGTGGAGAATAGCATGAACATTCATGTCCATGGTGCCTGGCCCTATTACAGTAGTCAGTACGTTGTTGCAGGAATGAAGAGTAGTAATGGCAGTATCTTCTCTGAAGCACATGGAGCAGTGCTTGTCCCTCTGCAAATTAGTTTATCTTCACATAGCCGAGTAAAAAGGTAGCCTTGTTAGGCCAAAAGTATAGAAATACAGCAACTAAGTACCAGTAACAAATACAAAGTAGCACAGCAAGTACAAGATTAATAGCAAAGAAAAACTGGAGGTAATCTAGCATGATGGTGATAGAAAGAGTATCCCCTTACACATGTAGACATGGTTCTAATAAAAACATTCTATGGCTATAATGCCTGATTTGACTCATCATGTAATAGGAGGTAAAGTTTTGCCCATTTAAAGCACTATGAAAATGTATGAGGGAGTATAAGTGATAGATACAGTGTAAGAGGCTGATATACTTAAAAGGAAACAGGCACAGCAGCAGCAGCAGCTCGATGCATTCAGTTCGTACAACAAAGCAGTCTTGCAGAGATCCCATGTCAAAATCAGGAGAAGGACGATGGTATACATGCCACAAAAGGTACAAGAATGTGCTAGTAGTTAGATAATATAAAAGGATACAGTCTATTATCAGAAAGCTACCATGGTAATAGACCAACAGAAACCCAAACTAATAACAGATAGGGACGGAAGGTAAACTAATAGGGAACTCTGAAGTAATAATCCTTATAAGACAGAAGTCTGCAGAGACTTGCAAGAAGTGTTAGCATAGAAATAGAGAAATCAGAAACAGAAAGAAAATGGGTATTTAAGCGAGGACCCCAGAATAATTTGGGTACTAAAAGTGAGCTAGGTAGGAAAAGGCAAATTTATGGACCCATTTCTGTAAGTAAAATGCAGAAAAACTGCATGAAGGCAAACTCTAACAGCAGGTATCTGTAAGGAAGGAAATAAGTATAAATGAATGTAAATGATGTTTTTTGAGACATTTTGCAAAGGGAGGGCAAAACAAAGAAGGAAGAGGAAGGAAAGGTGTGAATGTAGTGGCCACTCACACTAATTCAAGCTGAGAATAATCTAAAAGAAAACAGCGCACTCAAAAGGCTTGTACAGACAACAAAAAAAGTAAAGCAGAATGTGATCTTTATCTAGATCTTCCCTTTGTATGGGGGAAAATATAGCAGAAGGTGTAGTTTTTGGGAGACAAGCAATTGAAGAAACTAGCGAGTTAGCGAATTTACAGGTATGGCACATACACTTTAAAACAAATAAAACAGTAGAAACTCAGGAACCACAAATGTAGCTTTAATATTGCAACAGATTGCACAACACAATAAGCTTTCACAAGCTATCGCAAACACTTCAGATTGTTATAATTCAATTAAAAAACATATAAATGAATGACTTAAACGCATCAATTAAAACATAATTAAAACAATCATTACTTAAAATGTCAATCCTCGTCATTATACTTATCTGTCCATTTAACTCTGAAGATTCATTTTACTCTAAATATGTTAATTTACTTGTATTCCCTATTCTCAGTTTCAAGTTTAATGTCACCTCCCCTTACTCTTTCACGCACTATACTTAAGACTGCGAGTTTAAAATGTTGTCCCTCATTCTCTTGCATGTGTTAATATAAGGCATTTGTGCTAATCTTCTTCTTATTTCTGAAAGATGGTTACTAATTCTTTCCTTTAATGTTCTATTAACCTTTCCTATATAAAATGAGGTGCATATATATATATATATATATATATATATATATATATATATATATATATATATGTATTCAAATGTATGTCCTTCTGCATAACAGGAAGATAAATTACCGTATGCTCATTTATATACTTACAAAAGCTACAATTACAGTAGGGATATGTAGTAATCCTGTTGCTAAGGTTCATATACTAAAATTTCTCCTGTTCCTTATATCACATTTTTTGTTTTAAATTTAAAGCTCTTTTTATATATAAGTCTCCGTTTGTCTCAATGCAACCCTTTAGTAGTATTCAAATTTTGTAATATATGCCACGGTTTTCTCACTATATTTTCTATTAGTTTTGTATGCCTATTGTACATAAGTGTTATCCTTAATCCTTGCATCTGTTCTTCTATTCTCCTGTTGTATTGCCCTATTGAAAAGACATGTCTATGTCTATTATGTTTCCTTTCATTTGTTACTGCTAACCTTTGTCCATCTAACATTTCATTACTATAACCTCATTCATTAAATTCTTGCATCAGTACATCTGTTTCCCAAACCTATTATCAGTTGTATTTAAATGTGAAGGCATTTGCCCTTTTATTGTGCTTTCATAAATAAATGGATGGTGCATACTTAATGTAAATACACATTTATTTATTTATTTTATTTTTATTTATTTTACATTTGTTTACCATGATGGTCCAACAAGGTGAGAGCCCATTTTCAGCAGAGGCCCAGGGGAAAAGCTCCATAGAAAATTTTTAAAAATTACAAAAATTATTCATAAGCACAAAATACAAGATACACACATCATAGGTGCACATTCAATCACAGAAGTTAAGTTGATTACAAAGTAAGTGAAAATAATATGACATCGCTATTAAAACATTGTAATTAGAGCAAAATCTCTAAGGTACCAGTAAGAACACAATTCATGATTCAGTCTGCAAAGATGTAAATAAAATACGTAGACTGGGGAGATTTCGAAGTGAAAAGTATTTAACTATAGTGATTGCCATTGGAGTGAGAGATAGCTGGGGAGAAAAGGCAGGAGACAGTGTTAGTAGAAGAATTGGGAAAAGGAGGGTGGAAGAATAATAGGAGAGAGTTATAAAAGTAGATGAATGAGAGGTAAAGAGGTTAGGGGACAGAAGGAGATTAGTATGTACTAGATGGAGTGTAGTAACTGGAGAGAAGTTAGAAGCGTGAAAAGAAATGTATGGAGATGAATGGAGGGAAGGAGGTAAGAGTAATAGCTCACAGGTGCAGAGGTACTTATAGGGACATGGTTGGGAGCAGAGTGAGATGAGAGTAATAGGACATAGGTATAGAGATACTTATAGGGACATGGCTGAGAGTAGAGTAAGTAGAGTTACTAGGTGATGGAAAGGCATTAACCTGGAATGATACATGTGCAAATCCAATTGTTACTGAGGTAGTCTTTTAGGAGTTTTTTTGAAATGGAATGGTTTGACAGTGGTTATGATGTGCTGAGGGATCATATTCCATATTTTGGAGCTGTGGTTAGAGTAGAGAGAGTCACCGGCTCTATTGTTGCTTTTGTAGACCTGTAGTCATAAGATGATTGGAGTAGTTGAGTGTTACTATAAGGTTGAAGTATTTGTTGAAGGGTGGGGGTCTTTTGAGGTTGGTGTAGTAGTCTGTGAGTTGAGGTGAGCTGAGTGTGAGCAAAGTGATGGGATAGTTCTACCCAGTTCAGTTTATGTAAGGCAGAGCAGTGGTAAGATCTTTGCTAAGAGTTAGTAGCAAATGTTGCTATTTTATTGTAGCAGGTTTCAAGCTTAGCTATATCAGTTTTACTTAGGTTTGTAAAGATAGGAGAGGCATACAGTACAGTGGGGAGAATATGAGCTCTGCCGATATCCTGTCTGGTGTGGTTAGTAAGGAATGGCTTGATTCTATACAGTGAGTCTAGTTTAATATGGACTGTGATAGGTGTAAGTTGAATTTCAAATTATTGTCAATTAATACACCTAATAATTTTGTTTGGATAACAGCACACACTGTAGTGTTATTGGAGGAGTGTATTTGGAATGTAGTTGGGGGAATGCATGATTTGGTGGGGTGAAAGAGCATCAGTTTTGTCTTGGAAGGGTTCAGTATTAGTTGTGAGGCAGACAGCCAAGATTCAACTGCTGAGAAGGACTGTTGAGTTATAGTTACTAGTTGTTTTGGGAAAGAAGCAGCACAGATGAGTGTTGACTCGTCTGCATATTGAATGATGGAGGCTAGAGGGTGGATGTGTGCAGCTGGTTGGTGAAAACACTAAAGAGTAAAGGACCTAGAATAGAACCTTGGGGCATTCCTATGTTGATAAGCAGTAGGGATGAGGTTTCCTGTTGCCATTTGACAGCCTGCTGTCAGCCAGTTAAGTAGCTATGGAACCAAGCTAGGAAAGAGTGGCTAACATTTAGAGTGGAAAATTCATTAAGTACATTCTGGTGGGAGACAGTATGAAAGACCTTGGAGAGATCCAAGAAGATAGAAGAAACAAGTTTCCCATGGCTTCTATGTAGGTTTATGGTGTTAGCAAAACTTAGTAGGGCAGTTGTGGTGCTATGGTGTAGCAGGAACCCATGCTGAGTGTTAGATAAGAGGTTGCTAGTTAGTAGGTAGTTTAAGAGCTGTGTGTGGATACATTTTTCTAATATTTTGGAAAGGGGTGGTAAGATTGCATTGGGCCTGTGGTTAGAGAATTCATTGGAGTTGCCTCCTTTGTGAAGGGAATAATGTAAGATATTTTCCAACTTAAGGGAATATATTGTTTCAAGATAGAGCGGTTGATCAGAATATTGATGGGATAGGTAATAATGTCTGCTGCTATTTTTAGGAATTCTGAAGGTATGTTATCTGCTGCCAGGGTTGTGGGTTTGACTTTGGAAAGTAATTTTTTTAATGGTGAAAGTTTGAACAGGTTTGAAGGAAAAGGTTTTGCTGACTTCACTGGATAGAGTTGGGATATTTGGAGGAGTACTGAAATTAGAGTTGATAAGTGAGTGGATGGAATTTGTAAAGAAATGTTGAATTGTGTAGCAATGTTGTCAGTTTTGGAAGGAGTTGAGGGAGTTGGAGTGGATGCATTTCCTGGTTGTAGAAGTTTCTTTATAGTGGACCAGAATTTCTTGGGATTGTTGTAGTGTTGTTGCTATGCAACAGAGTAGTATGTCTTTTTGTCTGTTTTGACTTGGGACTTGGCTTTGTTTCAAAGTTGTTTGTATAGATCTAGGTTTGCTTGATTTTTATTGGTCTGCCAGAGTGTCCAAACTTTGTCTCTTTGCTTTAAAATACATTTTTAGTGTAATTTGCCAGCCATGATGCATAGTGAGATGTTATTCAGGCAGTTCAGCAGGGGGCTAGGCTATTTAACATCTCAAGTACATTTCTTAAGAAAGAAGTACATTTCTCTGTACTTCTTTCTTAAACACCATATTATCATGTTTGCCACTTGTGGTCTGGTCTGCATCTATAATGAGGCCAGTGCACAGTCATGAGTTAGGAGATCACCTTTGAAAGGACAAAGCTAAAGCTAGAGTGTGAGACTGGATTTAGTGCCCAGGCATAAAAGAACATTAATAATAGTACTTGCAGTAATGCAAAAACTACACCCCATCATAGATTTAAGAGACCATTGATCCAATTGCTTATCACAGATGTGATTTTTGAATGTGTTGTTATGGACATTGTGCGGTAACTAATAAAATTTCATAATGTGTCCCGGTACATACTGGTAATAGTACACCAGGCTACAAAATTTCCAGAAACTGTACTTATATGCAGAACTAATACTAAGACTATTGCTGGGCAGATGGTACTCTTATTCTCCACTGAGGATATTCACAAAGATATTTTACTGACCAAGGTACTCCCTTTATGCCAATGTGCTGCATCAGTTATATCTGTGCTTTAAAGTCAAACAGGTGAAGAAAGGAGTTTACCAAATATTGACTGATGGATCATTATGGATGTTCAATAACACACTGAGGTTCCTGCTAGGAAAAATTATTGGCACAGATGGGAAGAACCAAAATCATTGGTTACCCTACTTGTTTCCTATATGGCAGGTATCCTTAAGGGAATATATTGTTTCAAGATAGAGCGGTTGATCAGAATAGTGATCGGATAGGCAAGAATGTCTGCTGCTATTTTTAGGAATTCTGAAGGCATGTTATCTGCTGCCAGGGTTGTGGGTTTGAGTTTGGAGAGTAGTTTTTTAATGGTGAAAGTTTGAACAGGTTTGAAGGAAAAGGTGTTGCTAATTTCACTGGATAGAGTTGGGATAGTTGGAGGAGTACTCAAATTAGAGTTGATAAGTGAGTGGATGGAATTTGGAAAGAAAGGTTGAATTGTGTAGCAATGTTGTCAGTTTTAGAAGGAGTTGAGGGAGATGGAATGGATGCATTTCCTGGTTGCAGAAGTTTCTTTATAGTGGACCAGAATTTCTTGGGATTGTTGTAGTGTTGTTGCTATGCAGCAGAGTAGTATGTCTTTTTGTCTGTTTTGACTTGGGACTTGGCTTTGTTTCAAAGTTGTTTGTATAGATCTAGGTTTGCTTGATTTTTATTGGTATGCCAGAGTGTCCAAACTTTGTCTCTTTGCTTTAAAATACATTTTTAGTGTCATTTATCAGCCATGATGCATAGTGAGATGTTAATGTAGCAGTTCAGCAGGGGGCTAGACTATTTAACATCTCAAGAACATTTCCTAAGAAAAAAGTACATTTCTCTGTATTTCTTTCTTAAACACCATATTATCATGTTTGCCGTTTGTGATCTGGTCTGCATCTATAATGAAGCCAGTGCACAGTCATGAGTTAGGAGATCACCTGGGAATGGACAAAGCTAAAGCTAGAGTGTGAGACTGGATTTAGTGCCCGGGCATAAAAGAACATTAATAATAGTACCTGCAGTGATGCAAAAACTACACCCCATCATAGATTTAAGAGACCATTGATCCAATTCCTTACCACAGATGTGATTTTTGAATGTAGTGTTATGGACATTGTGCGGTAACTAATATAATTTCATAACGTGTCCCGGTACACCAAGCTACAAAATGTCCAAAAGCTGTACTTATATGCAGAACTAATACTAAGACTATTGCTGGGCAGATGGTACTCTTATTCTCCAATGAGGATATTCTCAAAGATATTTTACTGACCAAGGTACTCCCTTTATGCCAAGGTGCTGCATCAGTTATATTTGTGCTTTAAAGTCAAACAGCTGATGAAAGGAGTTTACCAAATACAGACTGATGGATCAGCATAGATGTTCAATAAAACACTGAAGTTCCTGCTAGGAAAAGTTATGGGCAAAGATGGGAAGAACCAAAATCATTGGTTACCCTCCTTGCTTCCTATATGGCAGGCATCCAGGAAGACTTTCTTAAATTGCTAAGAAAATGTGGGAAGGAGAGAAGACACCTTTTAAGAGTGTGATAGAACATGATGCTAGTTTGCAGGAAAGATTAAAACTGACTATGTCCATAATAAAGGACTACATATAGATAGCCCCAGAGATGCAACAATGAGATTATAGTAAAATACCTGCATTAGAGAATTTAACCGAGGAGATCAAGTATCTTTGTTAAGGTCCTCCATGGAAAATAAATATATGGTTAAGTGTCAAAGGCAATTTGGGGTGAGTTAAAGAATATATGCAATAAACTGTAAGGTTAGGCAACAAGGAAAGAAAAAAAAACAACTATATCACAGTAATGTTGTGAAGCAATGGAAAGAAGCAGAAATTTCTGTAGTTAACTTCAAAGATGAAGTTTTTACAGGAAAAACAGGAAAGACAGAGAATCTCAATCTGAAGTACAGTTAGAAGAATCCTTGCCAAAAGTACAAAAGCAAGAAGAAAGAAAATTTCTGTTAAGAAATAAGGAGATATTCTCAGAAATATCTATGAAAAGTAACCTGATAGAACATAACATAGAGACAACAACTAAAGTGAAACTTAGACTGAGGCCTTTCAGAGTACAAGATTCACAAAAGCAGTAAGAGAAGTTAAAAAGATGCTCAAGTTGGAAAGATACAAGAGTCACAAAAGTGGCTGGACTAGGTCAGTAGTGATGGTTGCTAAACTTTTGAAAGAACTGGGTTCTATAATGACTTCAACAAACTAACTAACATGTCAAAGTTTGATAGCTATCCTATACTAGAGCTGATGATTTGACAAAAAACATAGCAGAGGCCAGATGCTTAGCAAACATAGACTTGACAAAGGGTACTATTAGATATGAATTACCCCTTCTGTCAAATAAAAAGCACTTTGTAACCCCTTGTGAAGATTGGGTGAAGATAGATGAAGGCTGCTAGCCTAGCCAGATAGAATTTTAGAGATAATTCTGTCATCTGTAAATATTAATGTAAACCACAGGCTTGTTGTCTTAAATGGAAAAAATGGTGTTACATGTGGAACTAGAAAAAAATGTAACAACAGTGCACTCTTCTGACCAAGAAAAGCATGTTGTGACCCTTTGATGTAAACACAGTTCCGGATGGTCTAGACAAAGGAATTCTTGCTATTGTTTTAAGGCCAGAGTTAGTGGCCAGAATTTGCATGCATAAATGCCCTTTATTGCTCTGGTTTCTGCCCAGAGGTGAAGAATGTAAATGTAGTTTCTGTTAGCATGGGAACCCAAGGAAGTGTGAAGAATTACGTAATGTGAACCAGGAATGTGATTTTAAAAGCAGAGAGAATCAGAGAGCATTAAGCATTTTTGTCTTGACCATCCAACTCAGCACTGCCTTTGCTCTATATGTAAGTTTATCTTAGACTTGTGTTTTCTCTTAGAAATAGCTAGAAACTAGAAAGATTAGACTGAGTATTTTTTTGTGATGTCAGAACTGTACTATTGAATTATTTTAAGTATTTCTCTGTGATCTCTGAACTCTTGACTAGCACTGTGTAGTAAAAAGTATTGTCTTGTGTTTTTAATTATTTACTATTAAATATTTTTAAACTCTTTTAACTGTGGCTCTTTTGTGTAGAGATAATTTAAGCTCTAGAGTACATTGCATGTATATAGTGATCCTGTACCAAGTCACTCTAATAAGCCTTGACTGTTTAGTCGCACTTACCAGTTGGATAATCATATTGCACAGTAATAATTGGACACCCTTTTAAGGGCCTTTCGGTAGCTGATAATTATTAGCTGGGTGGTGGCAGTGATTTCTACCGTATAGTCTGGGTAAAAGGGGCACAGCTGGAGAACCTGTACCAGCCTTTCCCATGAGTGTCTGTGTGGTTGTATAAAACATTTATCTCAAAGTGTGTGTGTATAAGTGTGTGTGTGTGTGTGTGTGTGTGTGTGTGTGTGTGTGTGTGTGTGTGTGTGTGTGTGTGTGTGTGTGTGTGTGTGTGTGTGTCAGCTACTTGGGCAGGGACACAAAGCACTGGTTGGACAGAGAGGGTGCTGGAGGTTTTAGTTTACCCACTAGGCTGAGATCTGGACCTTATAACTGTGCCAGTGGGGAGTCTTATTGAGGACCTGGAGAGCAAGGGAGCGACCAGTCCTGGACTGACTGTGATCTCTATGTGCTCTTAAGGGAAATTGCACTTTACTGTGTGTATTTGTTATCCTTTCCTCCTATATGAGACACCCCTTACTGGTGTTTGTGGTGAGGATTGAGGCTCCTTGATTGCTGGGCCAGGGCAGGGGCATCACATATTAATTGTTTAGCAGTAGTGGGATATCCACACCACATATTAATTGGTTGGCAAATACTAATTGGCTTGTAGTGGTGTGGGTAGAGTGAATTCCTGTAGCTTGTATACAGTGAGCTTTGAAGGTGTTTTTGTACTCTAAATCAGCCACATAGTGAATACTCAGAGTTCAGATCACAATTGTTTAATTTCTTTTGTTAGCTTAGTTAGTCAGGGTGAGCAGGCAGCATGTCAGTATGGAAAGTTGACAAGGAGCCAGCTGGCGGAGATGTGCCAGGCTAGGGGACTGATGCATGGAAACCTGACTAAGGCAGACCTGACTGCAGCCTTGGTTACAGTTGCATCAGAAAACAGCAACCAGGAAGACAATCAGACTGGCAGTGGAGATATAATACCCTCAGAGAATGGACAGCTCAATCTTTCTGCAGAGGACTTAAAAATCCATCTGGAGCTAAAGAGACTTGAGTTGGAGGCCAGGTTTTTGGAGATAAAAGCCAGAGAAAAGGAGCAGCAGAAGAAGCGTGAGAGGGAAATGCTGCCTCTTTGCCAGAGTCATGGAGGTAATGGGAAAGGGAGTAACTGGACCCCAGAGGCACAAAAGGTCAGTACATTTCTTTATGTCAAAAATGTCTGATATTGCATGTTTTGATTATACTGCTGTTAAAAATCACTTGTTAGAATTGTTTAAGCTAAAACCTGAAACATATAGGAAAATGTTTTGTGAGCATAGACGCAAGGCAGATGAAAATGTGTGTGAATATGTTGCTGAACTGGGCACTTATTTCCATAGGTGGGTGAGTGGATGTCAGGTCACTACTTTTGAAGGGCTGGCAGACATTTTGGTGAGGGAACACGTCCTTAGCAATTTGCCTGAGGACATGAGGATCTGGTTAGCTGATAGACAATGTGCTACTTCAGATGAGTTGGGGAAGAAGGGAGACCTATACCTGGCAAGCAGGGCAGCCCTGCACAAGAAAGGGACCCCCAGTACTTCTCATGGGTCTAAAGAAACCCAGGGTGGGCAGCACAGACTGCCCCAACATAATCTGCCAGTAGCAGGGGAAGCCACTAGTCCAGGTACACGTCTAGGAGCTAGGGTTAAATGTTTTGAATGTAACCAGTGGGGCCATGTGGCATACAGGCCTCCACAGATGCAAGGCAGGGAACAAAAGGTGAGGGAGCCAGTAAGTGGGAAAGACAAAATGTCAACAGTAGGTTGTCTTTAGACAACAGGGGTACTGAACTACCATCCTGCAGATGTCTTGGTAGGGAAGGATTTGGATGAGGCAGTACCATATACTTGTGCAGTGACACACAGTCAGGCTTGGAGACAAGCAGGTAAGTCTGGTAGCCTGGAGGAGACCCAGACAGACTCCATACTTGCAGCCAGGACTAGTGAGGTGGTTACCTCAGGGAGGGAGCTACCCTGTAGCAGAGAGACTGAAGGTGAGCCACAACTGCTTGTGTGTACTGATAGTCCCTTGGACAGAGTGACTGCCAAGGTAGAGGTGAGTAGTAGTACCCAGGCTGACAGTGAGGCACCACTGTCAGAGGATGCCAGACTTCCTGTGGAAGGGGAGCTGGGAAGGGTTACAAGGAGAGAGTTGACACAGGCTCAGCTCTCAGACCCTACATTGCAAGGCCTGAGGCAGGTAGCTAGGGAGGCACCTGATTCTTAAGGAAAGGGGAAATCTGTATACTGGGATAAAGGGTTACTGTACATAGAGTGGACCCCTGAGGGAGGGCTAGAAGGTGAGAGAGTACAGCAGTTGGTAGTGCCTAGAGCCTATCATCTGGTGCTTCTAGCCATAGCCCATGATATTCCCTTTCAGGTCATATGGACATATTATGCAGAACTTCTATTGGCCTGGAATTTCCAGAGATGTAACAGGGTACTGCGGGACCTGTGAGCAGTGCCAAAAGGTAGACAAGGCAGGAGACAAGGTGAGAGCTCTTTTGATGCCTTTGTCTGTGATTCAGGAACCATTTCAGAGGCTAGCTATGGATACTGTTGGTCCTCTGAGTACCCCAAGTTCCACAGAGAAAACGTATATCCTAGTGGTAGTGGCTTATGCTACACGGTACCCTGAGGCAGTGGCTTTGTCCTCCATTGAGGGAGAGAAGGTAGCAAATGCATTGTTAGAGATTTTCAGCAGGGTAGGTTTCCCAAAAGAAATACTGACTGAAAGGGGTGCCAATTTCATGTCAGGCCTGCTGGCTTGTCTGTGGATGTCCTGTGGGGTGAAGCACATGAAGACCACCCCCCTACCATCCCCAGACTAATGGTCTTGTTGAGAGGTTAAACTCTACAATTAAGTATATGCTACAGGCATTTGCAGATCAGTTTAAGAGGAAGTGGGACAAATATTTGCCCCATCTGTTGTTTGCTTACATAGAGGTTCCCCAGGAATCCACAGGTTTTTCACCCTTTGAGTTGCTGTATGGGCATAGGGTGAGGGGACCTCTAGATTTAATTTGAGATGAGTGGGAAGGTGAGTGTGAGTCTCACAAGGAGTTTGTTGTGGCATACATCCTAAACCTCAGGACAAGGCTCAGGGAACTCGTGAGCTTGGCCCAGAAGAATCTGGCAGAAGCCCAATAACAGAAAAAGGTGTGGTATGACAGGAATACTCGAGCTAGAGAGTATGCTGTGGGGCAGCAGGTAATGGTTCTCATTCCTGTCAGACACAACAAGCTGCAAGCAGCTTGGAAGGGACCCTACAAGGTGGTAAGAAAGGTAAGTGATTTTAATTTCATGGTGGAACTGCTAGGCAGAAGGCAGGGGCAAAAGTGTACCATGTTAACATGAAACCTTACCATGATAGGGAGGCCCTTGTGCTGAGCATTTGCAGTGGATTGCAGGAGGAGTCTGAGGGATATCTGGGGACTGATCTCCTCAGTGTGGCTCAGGCTGACACCTCAGTGGAAGGGGTAGCAATGTCCCAGCAGCTATCTCCTACCCAGGTTTGAGAAATCCAAGCAGTGTTGCAGGAATTTGGGGACATGTTCACTGGGAAACCATAGTGCACCCACCTGGGGCAGCACCAGGTGGATACAGGACTCCAAAGGCCTCTTAGGCAGGTCTCTTATAGAGTGCCTGAGAGAGTCAAATAGACTCTGAGGGAGGAGGTACAGGAGATGTTGGAACTAGGGGTGATTCAAGAGTCCAACAGTCCCTGGGCCTCCCCTGTGGTGCTGATGCCAAAGAAGGATAGCAGCACCAGGTTCTGTGTGGACTACAGGAAATTAAATAGTCACACAGAGTCAGATGCTTACCCCATGCCTACGAAAGATGAGGCCCTAGAGCATCTGGGTGGGGCTAAGTATCTTACAACCATTGATCTTACCAAGGGTTACTGGCAGGTGACCTTGACTCCCAGTGCTAGAGAGAAGTCAGCCTTTGTGACTCCTTTTGGCTTGTATGAGTTCACATAGATGCTCTTTGGGATGAAGAATGCCCCAGCAACTTTCCAGAGGCTGGTAGATCATATCCTATCAGGAGCAGGAGGGTTTTCCCTTGCTTACCTAGATGATATTGCCATCTACAGTCATTCCTGGCCAGAGCACCTTCAGCATGTCAGGGAGCTGCTGGGCAGACTACAGAGGGCAGGGTTGACCATTAAGCTGAGCAAATGTTAGGTGGGTACGGCAGAGGTCTCCTACCTAGGACGTAGAGTGGGGAGTGGTAAGATAAGGCCAAAACCTGCCAAAGTGGAAGCCATTCAGGCATGGCCTGCACCTGTTACTAAAACGCAGGTAAGGGCATTTTTAGGGACAGCAGGTTACTACAGAAAGTTCATCCCCAGTTATAGTAGCATAGCTGCTCCCCTCACAGAGCTGAGAAGGAAGAACAGGCCAGATAAGGCAGTGTGGACCCCAGCATGTGAGCAGGCATTCCAGAAGCTTAAAGAAGTGTGTTAGCCAGTCCAGATTATAGCAAAGAGTTTGTTGTGCAGGTGGATGCTTCAAACCATGGGGTGGGGGCTGTACTTAGCCAGATTTCTTCAGAGAGAGAAGAGTACCCAGGGGTTTATCTCAGTCGTAGGCTCCAACCCAAGGAGGAATGCTATGCAGCTGTAGAAAAGGAATGTCTAGCGATAGTGGGGCATTGCAGAAAATTCAGCCTTATCTGTATGGAAAGAAATTCACATTGTGCAGGGGAATAATGTAAAACATTTTCCAACTAAAGGGAATATATTGTTTCAAGATAGAGCGGTTGATCAGAATAGTGATCAGATAGGCAATAATGTCTGCTGGTATTTTTAGGAATTCTGAAGGCATGTTATCTGCTGCCAGGGTTGTGGGTTTGAGTTTGGAGAGTAGTTTTTTAATGGTGGAAGTTTGAACAGGTTTGAAGGAAAAGGTGTTGCTGGTTTCACTGGATACAGCTGGGATATTTGGAGGAGTGCTGAAATTACAGTTGATAAGTGAGTGGATGGAATTTGTAAAGAAATATTGAATTATGTAGCAATGTTGTCAGTTTTGGAAGGAGTTGAGGGGGTTGGAGTGGATGCATTTCCTGGTTGTAGAAGTTTCTTTATAGTGGACCAGAATTTCTTGGGATTGTTGTAGTGTTGTTGCTATGCAACAGAGTAGTATGTCTTTTTGTCTGTTTTGACTTGGGACTTGGCTTTGTTTCAAAGTTGTTTGTATAGATCTAGGTTTGCTTGATTTTTATTGGTATGTCAGAGTGTCCAAACTTTGTCTCTTTGCTTTAAAATACATTTTTAGTGTAATTTGTCAGCCATGATGCATAGTGAGATGTTAATGTAGCAGTTCAGCAGGGGGCTACGCTATTTAACATCTCAAGTACATTTCCTAAGAAAGAAGTACATTTCTCTGTACTTCTTTCTTAAACACCATATTATCATGTTTGCCGTTTGTGATCTGGTCTGCATCTATAATGAGGCCAGTGCACAGTCATGAGTTAGGAGATCACCTTTGAAAGGACAAAGCTAAAGCTAGAGTGTGAGACTGGATTTAGTGCCCGGGCATAAAAGAACATTAATAATAGTACTTTCAGTAATGCAAAAACTACACCCCATCATAGATTTAAGAGACCATTAATCCCATTGCTTATCACAGAGGTGATTTTTGAATGTGTTGTTATGGACATTGTGAGGTAACTAATAAAATCTCATAATGTGTCCCGGTACATACTGGTAATAGTACACCAGGCTACAAAATTTCCAGAAGCTGTACTTATATGCAGAACTAATACTAAGACTATTGCTGGGCAGATGGTACTCTTATTCTCCAATGAGGATATTCTCAAAGATATTTTACTGACCAAGGTACTCCCTTTATGCCAAGGTGCTGCATCAGTTATATTTGTGCTTTAAAGTCAAACAGCTGAAGAAAGAAGTTTACCAAATACAGACTGATGGATCAGCATAGATGTTCAATAAAACACTGAAGTTCCTGCTAGGAAAAGTTATTGGCACAGATAGGAAGAACCAAAATCATTGGTTACCCTACTTGCTTCCTATATGGCAGGCATCCAGGAAGACTTCCTTAAATTGCTAAGAAAATGTGGGAAGGAGAGAAGACACCTTTTAAGAGTGTGATAGAACATGATGCTAGTTTGCAGGAAAAATTAAAACTGAGTATGTCCGTAATAAAGGAGCACATATAGATAGCCCCAGAGATACAACAATAAGATTATAGTAAAATACCTGCCTTACAGAATTTAACCCAGGAGATAAAGTATCTTTGTTATAGTCCTCCATGGAAAATAAATGTATGGTTAAGTGTCAAAGGCAATTTGGGGTGAGTTAAAGAATATATGCAATAAACTGTAAGGTTAGGCAGCAAGGAAAGAAAAAAAAAACAAACAACTATATCACAGTAATATTGTGAAGCAATGGAAAGAAGCAGAAATTTCTGTAGTTAACTTCAAAGATGAAGTTTGTACAGGAAAGACAGATAATCTCAATCTGAAGTACAGTTAGAAGAATCCTTGCCGAAAGTACAAAAGCAAGAAGAAAGAAAATTTCTGTTAAGAAATGAGATGTTCTCAGAAATATCTGTGAAAAGTAACCTGATAGAACATAACATAGAGACAACAACTAAAGTGAAACTTAGACTGAGGCCTTTCAGAGTACAAGATTCACAAAAGCAGTAAGAGAAGTTAAAAAGATGCTCAAGTTGGAAAGATACAAGAGTCACAAAAGTGGCTGGACTAGGTCAGTAGTGATGGTTGCTAAACTTTTGAAAGAACTGGGTTCTATAATGACTTCAACAAACTAACTAATATGTCAAAGTTTGATAGCTATCCTATACTAGAGCTGATGATTTGACAAAAAAATTAGCAGAGGCCAGATGCTTAGCAAACATAGACTTGACAAAGGGATACTAGCAAATATGAATTACCCCTTCTGTCAAATAAAAAGCACCTTGTAACCCCTTGTGAAGATTGGGTGAAGATAGATGAAGGCTGTCAGCCTAGCCAGATAGAATTTTGGAGATAATTCTGTCATCTGTAAATATTAATGTAAACCACAGGCTTGTTCTCTTAAATGGCAAAAATAGTGTTACATGTGGAACTAGAAAAAATGTAACAACAGTGCACTCTACTGACCAAGAAAAGCATGTTGTGAAAAGTAACCTGATAGACTAAAACACAGAGACAACAACTAAAGTGAAGCTTAGACTGAGGCCTTTCAGAGTACAAGATTCACAAAAGCAGTAAGAAAAGTAAAAGATGCTCAAGTTGGAAAGACAGAAGAGTCGCAAAAGTGGCTGGACTAGGTCAGTAGTGATGGTTGCTAAACTTTTGAAAGAACTGAGTTCTATAATGACTTCAACAAACTAACATGTCAAAGTTTGATAGTTCATAGGTTCATAGGTAAGTACTAGGCTATCTGCTCAAGGGCATTTATAAGCCTAGCCAGAGTGTGTTAGCTTTCGCCACCCCCTTAGTTTAGTTCCCTGTGCCTCTGACCAGCAGAGCCATTAGTTCCCTGTGCCTCTGTCCAGCAGAGCCACTGCAGTGATCCCCAGGGTAAATTTTCTGTTTCCCATTCACCCGTCAAGGTTTCTCTTGAAGAGTGCTAATGAGGGGCTCTGCCAGATGTATATTGGAATTTTGTTCCAAAGCATGGGGAGTCTCTTGGTCAGGAATCTATCCCTCCAGCATGTCCTATTTATCGGTGTGGTAAGGTTTATATCCCTAGATAGTGTGGCCCTCAGGGATTTGTTTTTTTTTTTTTTAGTTGGAGCATATCCATCAATTCTGGGTTGGACATGGCCTTGTATGTCAAGCAGAGATCACCTCTGAGTAAGAGGTATGCAGCTGAGTATAGCTGGAGTTTCTTTAGTCGGGCTGCATAGGTCATCTGTTTGAAGCCAGTAATCCTCTTGGTGAGGTACTTTTGTGGTCTTTCCAGCTGATGTAGGTGTCTTGTAAGGTACATCCCAGTTCAAAAAATTTGTATTTTTTTTTTTTAGTGGTTGATGTTAGCTAAGTGTGCTCTTCTCAACATGCAAGCTTACTTGTACTGGCATCATATCTATGTGCACTGTAAATTATTTTTTAATAAACCCATTGTATCTTTCTTCCCCATTTCTCTTATTTCTGCCTGCAAATCCTGGAATATTATGACTTTTTGTTTCTCTGTAAATAACACACTTTAATCACTGTGTGTAGCAATTTCAATATTCAATGCTACTTTTGTCTTCTTTATATGGACTACTACATCTGGTTTTCTTGCATCTGTTTTTGAACTGTTGGTTATGGGTGATCCCATGTGATATAAGCTTCATCATTCTCTATGATGTTTTGTAGTTCTTGCTTTCAATGCATCTCAGCTACTTCTATATTATGTTTGTACACTCCTGAATGCAACAGTCTTGCCACATTACTATGCCTTTCAGTACACAAGCCAACAGCCATAAGTATATCATACCCAGCAACAAGAAGTGCAACTGGTTCCACTTCTGTTTTATAAAATGTGCATTTGTCTGTTATTCCCACATGTTCAGTGGTTTTGTAAAACAATGTGTATGTCATCTACTGCTTTGTGCCACCATTACTAGCCTTTCATCTTTTGGATCCAGTTCACTTCTCCTTAACCATTCCTGTGTCAAATCGTGATCAGCATGAAATTGTTCCTGGAGATTTCTTTACTTGCCACTATATTTGTGGATTTTTTTCCAACATTCTTTCCATCTCATCTGATACTTTTCATTATATTCTTTCAATTTTTGACACATTCATTTGCTGTCTTATTTTTGTCTACTCCTGGTTTGATTTCCATTCCTGCTTTATGCCAAAATGCTTCTTTTAGACTAAGGAAAGATGTTATCTTAGACTTCTTTGCCTCTTGTTTTAAAACTTTCACTATGTTTTGATCTGATCAATCCCACAATTGCAGATCTATACATTTAACTGATTTTGAGGATGCCCATACCTCTTTCAGATCGAGGAATATATAATCTTTATTAATACTGATTTTTACATATCATTTAATAAACATGAAGCATTTTTCTTGTTTTCTTGTCCAATTGCTCCTATACTTTTTTTTTTTGGGGGGGGGGCAGTCTATCACCACAAAATTGCAAGTTAGAACAGGAAGAGCAAATTAGTTTATAGCTTGAACTTTACTCCTAGATGGCAGGGTAGTTTTCAATACTATTATTTTTATTTATTTATTTACATTTGTTGACCAGGAGAGTCAGACTGGACACAGGTCCGTTTTCAGTGGAGGCTCGGGGAGAAAAGCAGCCACTTGTTTTAAAACTTTCACTATGAAGTATTCCTTACAGAGCTTTATTCAGATTTGTTCATGTTTTATTGCTGACCCCCCATCTATTCCCAAATATTTAAACATGCCCCCTGCTCAATTTCCTTAATATCACATTCTTGTCCAAGATTCATATTTTCGTGGTGTGCAGTTTTCCTTTTTTGAATGCTGTATTTGCACATTTATCAATACCAAATGTTATTCTTATATTATCCGAGAAAGTTTTAACCATCTATAGTTGCACTTTCTACTCCTATACAGTTTTATGTCATCTTCAAAAAGTAGATGAGATCACTTTAAACAAGATTGGTTTCTGGAAGCCAAAATGTAACCATAGCCTAATCTGTTATGTAGAGAGCTTAATGGGTTAAGGGCAAGACAAAACAGCAATGGTGACAAAGAGTCTCCCTAGAATATCTCCCTTTGAATTTTTATCCCTGGGATAATAATTTGATTGTTGTCATGGCTCAGTTGTAAAGTGGTTTGCTCTGTTTAATGGTCAGTTTATTGTAATTGATCAGCGTAGCATGTATCTTATACATCTGTAAGCTTTCCTTTATCCATGAATGCAGGATGCTGTCAAATGCTTTTTTTGTAGTCTGTCCATGTTATACTTAGATTATTTCCCTTTTTACAACTCTTTATTGTAGCTTTGTTTGGCAACAAATGATCCTTTCCTCCATATGACTTTCTTTCATTACTTTCAAGTACTATTGCTTTAATTTTTGTCTGCACCAATTCTTGTATATAATCTGTATATTGTCAATATTGTGAGAAGGCAAGTTATTGGTCTATAGTTCTTAGGATAGCTTGCAGTTTAACTTTTAACTCATTCCTGCCAGCAGAGCTCTGGAAGCTTGCACTGCAACTTCCAATGGGTGGAGCTCAAACGTTTTGATAGAAACAACTTATATCTTCACATTTCAAACAAATGCTCATATCTCATGAACCATAGAGGTTACTAAACAAGTGTAAATGGCAAACTCTTCACTACAAACTATTTTTATAGTGGTAGTATTTTTTAGATTCTAGGTCTTAAACTGGATTTTATAAGTCACAGTAAATACAGTAACTATTAAGTTTATAATATTTTATAAACAAAATAAGCAATTTGTTAATAACCCAAAAAGGTTTTATACAGAACTGGGAAATGAAGCAAAAGGAAAAGAAACTCCAGCAAGAAAAGAAGACATGGGCACATTTTGGAGAAGTATTTATGAAGACCTGCTGAACATAACAAAGATGCTTAATGGATAGAAGAATTAAAAGAAACAGTAGGGAGATCTAATACAGAGGATATGAAACAGGATGAAGTAACAGCCAGAGAAATTGAGACTAAATTAAGAAATGCTTGTAAATGGAAAACCCTAGGCTCAGACCAGTACCTAACTTCTGGTTAAAGATATTGACATCCATGACCACGGATTTACCCCTATGAACTTATAAGCACATCCAGAACAGACATCATCCTGGTTAACAACAGGAAAAAGATACTCTTTAACTCATTACAGCCAGGTGATGCCTCCCGTTGTTTCTGCATTTACATCCTACTGATGCCTCTAGGCATCAAAAATTGCTTGTTCACATTTGCATTAATAATTCCAAAACCATGCTACATACAGAGTATTTAAGATTTTCATGGGGGCGTGGCCAAGGATGAACACAGGATAGCAGCAGATTTCTTCAGCTCCACCAATTTCATTACACTGACAGGAATTAATTACTTAAAAAATTAATTTTTGAAGTAATTTTCTTTCTAAATATGTTTGTTTTATATAGTTCTTGAACTATATCTAAAAAAGAAAGGAAATTTTAACAATATTCCTGTCAGAAATCACTTTGGAAATTTTCCTGTCAGTTTATCAGTCTGAAATGAGTTCCAGTAAGACAAATTCTCAAGACTCCAGCATCAAGAAAGAACTTCAGTCTCTGATAACTATAATCCAGCAACTTACTGCTAAGATGGATAAAATGGATACTAAAATAGATACCTTCATAGAAAAACTACAAAACAAATAGACTTGTTACATATAGACCTGCAACAACAGAAGATCCAGATGACAGGCATAGAAGAAGCTGTGAATGACATGGAAAATAGAATCCAAGAAGAGGAAATCAACATTGAGTTTCTGCTGAAACAAAATACACATTTACAAACAAAGCTGGATGACCTGGAAAATAGATCTAGGCGCAATAACATTAGGATTTTTGGACTGCCAGAAAATATTGAAGGTAACAATATTACTTCTTTTTAACAACATGGCTCCTAAAACTTTAGACTTACCAGAAGCATTCTCTTTTGGTATCGAAAGAGCACATAGAGCTATAGCTAATACTAACTCTAACAAAAACTATCCTAGATCAGTTATAGTTAGATTTCTATCATCTTTTGATAAAGAGATGGTTCTTAAATCTGCTTGGGCTAAAGCTCCTGTTAAGATTAATGAGACAACTGTGCGTTTTGACAATGACTATTCTTCCCTGGTAATAGCTAAAAGAAAAGTTTTTCTGCCACTAATAAGGGAGCTTAAAAAGCACAGTTTAAAACATACCTTCTGTTTCCTGCCAAGCTAAAAATCTTCCTTCCTGATGGTCCTAAAATTTTTGATGACTTAGACTCTGCTTTACTGTTTATCAAAAAAAATAAGATTTTGGATAAAATAGAGGAAATGGAATGGGCTAGTCCTTCATTAAAGAGACTGGCAACTGAAACTTCGTGGAAGACTTCAGAGAAGAAGAAGAGACTAAAAAACAAATGATTTGTTCTATGTTTTTTTTCTTTTTTCTCTCATCATTTTACTTCATTATTAATCTTTTTAAATATAGTTCCTGCGTTTCCAGAAAGCCACAAATATTCTGAAAAAGATTTAATCAAAGATATTCTCTGTGTGCAAAGAAATGTATTGTTTCATAACCAGTCAAAATATCTGAGGAACTAATAACAAGCTATTATTCAATTTGTTTCTCTTTCTGAAAAAGAAGTAAGGTCAGTAATTTGATACATTTTTTTTCTCTTTTTTCTCCTTTTCTTCTTTTCTTTGTTTAAACAATGACATTCTATTTAGATTATGTAGTGGGTAAAGGGTGGGGAGGGCAGGAGAGAAGAGTAATGAAAATATGATTAATAGAATAATAACATATTTATTCCTTGTAAAAAGTTTATATGTTCTTCAAATGCTATTCCTAATTATACTTTCTTGATTATACTGCTTATGCTTGTTTGTAAATAATCTGTCATGCTTTAACTAATAATAATTAGAACTAAATAATAGTAAATAATATGTTTTATTTTTAACTCTATTAATATAAACAGTAAGTAATATTCCATTGTATATACTTCTTATAGCTTTCTCTTACATTTTTTTATTTCTGCCTTACACTCTTTTATTTTCTACTCTCTTTTTCTTTTCTTTATTCTTTCTCTTTATTTTTTTTCTTCATATTAATATATAGAAATGCTTTTGATCATATAGACACAGTAAATAATAAGATTTGCATAAAAATTGAGTTGGGACAGAAATATTGAGTTTTATTACTTATTAATAACTTTGGGCTTAATTTCACTTACATAGAGGCTGTAATAACCTGTAAAATACATTGCAAAGGTTTTGTCATGTTTAGATGCATTTACACTGCTAAATGAATGTTTGTCACTAGTTTTTAACAAGTTTCCCACCAAAATGTTAAGGGAGACAATCTGGGATGTGGGCTACCTCATGAACAGTGTCCCCGAGTTGTTTTAAAAGCTTCAACTCTCAGAATTCTCACAGAGAAGCTGAAAGCAATCAATTTGACCTTTGACCCAGATATCACACTGACACATCGCAGATTCAGGAAGAACACTCTACCAGGAAGTAGAACTGATGCAAATGCGACTATGTGAAGGAAAATGAACTCTTTAACATCTAAATGTGAGTTATTTTATATAATTACCTAAATATCTATGTTATAATTCATAAAATATGTCAGTTATAATGATTTTAAATGATGCAGTTTCTTGTAGTAAGTAAATGTCTTATTTTAGAAGGCATAGAAAATGAAACATTTATTCAAGTGTTTTTGAAAATCTACTTGACTGTGTTAAAAACTTATGTTCCAAACATATACATTACTATAACTCATTTAATTCATCTGATTGACAAGCATAAATAACTTTATAACTCTATTCTGGAAGAAATTGTCATGTGATATATTTTAAAGCAGTAGTATAGACATACAAAATACAGATGGCTTTTTTTACAATAATGCAAGTGTTTCTGAGAATTTGCATAACTATGCAGTATGATTTATAACAATTTCTATAAATATATTTTATTTTATTGACAATAATGAGTATGAGTAAAATGCTCATATACAAGCAATTCAAGTTATTTTTTGGAAGCTGTTGACTGCATTTACATGACAGAAAATAGATGCATCTTAATATATGTAATGTCTGAACCATATTAGCCAAAGTTTTTGATTTAAATGAATGTTAGAACTTATTTTTACATACTTTGAATAAATTAATATGTAAATATGCCTTCCTTTTTTTTTTTTTTTTTTTTTTTTCTCTCTCTCTCTCTCTCTCTCTTTCTTTCACTCTCTCTCCCTCTTTCATGTCTTTTATTTCTCTCTCTCCTCTTGGTTCCTAATATCAAGATTATTTGAATGCTATTTGAATACAAGTGTATTATATTACATAGATGTATATAGTAGTATGAATAGTTTAAAAAAAAAAAAAAAGTTTATTTTAGTTTATATGATGCTGTTTTATCAAATGTGTAGTCTTGTCTTGCTAGATAATTGAATTGAAAGCTGTTAATTTAAGTTAAATATAACCAGTATTAAATTGATAAGGTGGTAGCTGAGGTACTGCTGCTTAGGGTAGGGGGTTAACTTGAGTGGTAAATATTACTCTAAGTTGGAGTTTTTAACTCCAGGCTGGATGCAAGGTTTAATCCTTACATTATTTTCACTTGTTCATTGTTATATGTATATAGTTTTGACATCCACAATATATTTTGTACACTCATTGTCACTACAAACAAAATTGAATCCTATACAAAATCCCATAAGAGATTCAATAAATACAACTATATTTAAAGGTGCACCTAAAGGAGGAGATGTAACATTACTTATGTTGTTATTTGTTATTTTGATCATAAGATTCTTAAGTTTTAAAAATGCCAAATGACATCTTTAAAAGGAATTCAGTTCAGCTCGTGTGGCTGTAAAAAGGAAAGGCCACAACAAAAAGATTAACGTTATCAATATGGCCAACAGAATGATCATGCAGTACTTCTGAGGTTGTTCAGCATTTCTATTTGCTCCATATCTGGTCATTTTGTTCTTGTGTAACAGTAACAAGTTTTTTGTCCAGTTCAAAGTTTTTAACCAATTTACAGTGTGTCAGATGAATCCAGGACGCTCGCTCTGCAATCTTGACTGCAGTGGGTGTTGACAGTAGCACTTGGTACGGCCCTTCCCACTTCGGTGTGGTCCAGTTATTTTTCTTGATAACTTTCACCCAGACCCACGTGCCTGGGACTACTGCTGCTTCCGATGGTCTGGTTTGTTCTTTATCTGAAACAGAATTTTACTGCAAAAGTTGTTTATTACTTAAAAGTCGTCTCATATATTCTGCAAGTAAACTGTCAGTCTCCTGGTCTGCAGGCATGAGAGGTTTCCACTGAGGTATATAATATGCCCTCCCAAACGGCATTTCAAAAGGAGTTAACCCCTTTGCATTTGTAACAGTTCTCATGCTCAACAGTGCCAGAGGCAGGCAGTGTGCCCAGTTTTTCTGTGTCTCACTAATCAATTTCCTAAGTTTGTTTTTCAAAACCCCATTATGCCTTTCTACTAATCCTGCAGATTGGGGGTGGTATGCACAATGGTTCTTTAAAGAAATTCCGAAATATCGGCTCAACTGTTGTATGGTTTGATTTACAAAGTATGTGCCATTGTCACTGTAGATCTTTTCTGGTATGCCAAATCTAGGAATAATTTCTTTAACAAGGACTTTTGCAACAGTAGCTGCATCTGGATTTTTAGTCGGAAAAGCTTCCACCCATTTGGAAAACATATCTATAATGACAAGACAATATTTCTTATTTTCACATTTGTTTAGTTCTATGAAATCCATACAGATAGTATGGAGCAGATGCAGTGGTGTTGGGAAACTCCTTTGCTTAGGCTTCAGTGCCCCTTGTGCATGATGCCTGTTACAAACATGGCATGCTGCACAAATTTTTTTTGTGTAGTTAGTAAATCCATATGCAGTGAACACTCGGTTCACTAACTGTACCATCCCCCCTGTTGAGACATGGCATTGCCCATGGCTCAACAAAGCTGCATATCTAAACAAGTTAGATGGCAAAATTGGTTTTCCTTCTTTGGAGATGTACAGCCCTTTCTCAAGAATTGCTCCTCGTTTTATCCATTTCTGTTTTTCTACATTTGTAGTAAGTATCTGCATTGTTTTTAACATTTCTAAATCTAAAATTTCAGAAGGTTGTAATTCCTCACTCAAAAGAAATACTTCTGAAGCTGAAGCTGCCTGCTTTGCAGCTGTATCAGCTCTCGCATTACCTTTTGAAATCCTATCCTGTTGCTTGGTATGAGCTACACATTTACAAATAGCTACTTTCTGAGGTAACTGAATAGATTCTAACAAATCTAAAATAAATTGCGCATGATTAATCGGTTTACCAGTAGATGTTATCATTCCTCTATTTTTCCACTGTTGTGCAAAAACATGTACAGTAGAAAATGCGTACTGGCTGTCAGTAAAAATGTTCACACTTTTATTCTTTGCCAAGGTACATGCCCTTGTCAAAGCAATCAATTCTGCTACTTGTGCAGATAGGTTGTGTGGTAAAGACTTTGCTTCTAAAATCTCAGTATCAGAAACTACTGCATACCCCACTAGATTCTGTCCTGTAGGACCCCTTCTGCATGAGCCGTCCACGTAATATGTCACCTCGGCGTCATCCAAGGGAACATCCATTAGATCTTTTCTAGGCAGTGTCTTTTGCTCAATCTCCTGCAGGCAGCTGTGTGTTGTTCCATCTGCAGGGGTTGGGAGCAAGGTAGATGGGTTTAAAGTTGTACATCGTTCAATTGTCATATGAGGTTGGCTCAAGAGTATAGTCATACAGAAAAGATGTCTAGCAGGAGAAAGATATGCTACTTTTTCTTGCAGTAAAATAATTGCAACTGCATGAGGCACTCTCAATGTGAGAGGATGGAACAACACTACTGAGGCCGAAGCCTGTAATGCCATTTCAGCTGCAACTACACAGTACACAGTACACTGTACACAGTGGGGCAGGGATCGCGCCACTGGATCCAGCTGTGATGAATAATAAGCTATGGGGCATTGCTTATCTCCATGTTGCTGTGTTAATATTGATGTCATGTAACCTTGCTTACAATCTACAGTTTGGAAAAAAAACGTTTATGATAGTTTGGTAATCCTAAAACTAATGAGGACGCTATCAGTTGTTTCAGTTTGCAGAAAGCTGATTCTGCTTCTGGTGTCCATTGCAATAAATCTTGTGCTGCCATAGGCTTCTTGTATATCAAGTTGGTCAATGGAGCAGATTCCAAAGCATAGTTTGGAATCCAACTCCGACAGAAATTAGTTGTGCCCAGGAAGGACATCATTTCCTTCTTGGTAGTCCGTTTGGGTGCTTGTAAAATTGCTATTTTCCTATCTTCATCTAATGTTCTGCCTTCTTTGGAAATTACATATCCCAGGTATTTAACCTGCTTTCTCCAAAGCTGTAATTTGTTTTTGTTTACTTTATGTCCTTGAGTGGCTAGAAACTGTAGTAATGCTATTGTATCTTCTCTGCATTCTTGCTGGGTGGGGGCTGCCAGCAGGATGTCATCTACATAAAGTAAAATTTGGCTGCCTCTTGGTGGGCTAAATCCTGCCAAGTTGCTTGCCATCTCCTGTGCAAATATTGTTGGGCTTTCACAATACCCCTGTGGTAGTCGCGTGTATGTATACCTTTTCCCCTAAAATGTGAATGCAAACCAATGTTGGCTGTCAGGGTGTATCGGTATCAAAAAGAATGCATTGCTAATATCTACCACAGAAAAATACTTCTGTTGAGGCTTTAAATCATTCAATAGGGTGTGTGGATCTGGCACCGTAGGTGCTCTAGGTATTACTGCATCATTTACAGCTTGTAAGTCTTGGACCATACGCCACTCTCCATTTGCTTTCCTAACAGGAAATAAGGGTGTGTTACATGGTGAATCAGGAGATTCCACCAGCACACCTTCCTTAAGTAAAGCTGCTATTATAGGTTTGATTCCTATTTCTGCATCCTTTCTTAAGGGATACTGTCTCTTTTGAGATCTAAATGCTGATTTTGGTGTAATAGTAACTGGTCCTGCTGTACGACTTAGTCCTACATCTGATTTTCCTGTTGACCAAAGAGTTTCTGGTATGCTCCGTAAAGCTTTTTCTTCCTCTTCTAGTAAGAGTGCTAATCAGCTGTCCTCGCTAAACTGCAAGTGTACAGCTGGGTGCGTCTGCGTTATCCAATTTAATTTCTGCTTTTGTACTCCCTGTTCTGACAATTCTAACTCTGTTTGTTTTCCCCACTTGGTGACTTTTTCTCCAAGATCTGCCCATTTCACATTCTTGTCTTTAGTTAGACTAACATGTGACAATCGATTAGATTTATAGAGTGCAAAGAATTCTTGGGGCAATGAACAGCTAACTACACTGTTCCCTTCTGTGTCCCAGTACAGATTACGTAATACTAATCTGTTTGCATGGTTTCTAAACAGTTCTTGCTCATATTCCTTATCAGGTCCTGGTGTGCTACAATAATACAGAGTACAGTGCAACAAATGCTGTTTATCAGTGTCAAGGGAGGGGGACTTACTGATGGCTATGTTCATCAGTTCTTCGGGTACTGCCCCTGGACCAGTTGTAACTAAGTCCTGGCTGTACCAATAAAATGTTTCACCCTCCGGTCACACCACAAAAGTATCCATTTGTCGCTGTGCTTCCATGCCCTGCATAGTCGGTATTACTGCTATGCCAAATATCTGCATAAGATCTCTGCCCAAAAGGTTCACTGGGCATTTTGCAGAAACAACAATTTTGCTTTTCTGGGTCATCCCTGAAACAGGGTCAGTTATTGTAATGTTATGGGAGAGTGGCTCCCGATACAGCTGTCCATTAGCTGCTTTCACTAATATGTAATCAAGTGATTCTGAATTTTCTGGTAGTTTGGAAGAATGTATCAGGGTTTGTGAAGCCCCTGAGTCACATAGGAATTTAACTTCCCACCCCTCTACCAGAAGTACAACTTCCAATTTTGTGTCTGCTAAATAGAGCTCTAGGCTCAATAATGCTGTCCAAAATTTCACTTTCTTCAACATCGGTGATTTCTTGTACTTCCTCTATTTCTTCTATCACATCCTCTATTCCTTCTATCACATTTGCATTTGTCTTTTCCTGGTTATTCCCTTCTAGTGATTCTTGACTATCATATAGTCAGTCCTCACCCTCCTTATCTTCCATGGCTACCTTCTTGTTTTGCTTGCAATCACTTGCTAAATGTCCCTTTTTTTCACATTTAAAACATTCACCCCTTTTCTTTCTCTCTTCAAACTCTTCTGATCGTTTATCAGATTGTTTGTTTCCCTGGGAATTTTTCTTGCCCTTTTTTCCGGACTGTACTACATAAACTTCTGCTCCGTCTTCTACAGCAAATAATTGGGCTTTCTTTTTCTTTTTACTGTTAAAATGCCTTTCGGCATGCCTAGCATATTCAAGTAGTGACTGTAATCTACTTGTACGATGGTCTACCATGTGCTTTGTAATAAAGCTGCTTATAGGCAAAATACTGCCTTTCAAAAATGCACTCTTTAATTGCTGCTCATATGGGAAATCTTGTGTTTGGTCTTCAGGTACCTGCATTCCACAATGGTTATTAAAACACTCTAATAATCTAGCATAATATCTATCAACAGTTTCACCTTCTTGTTGGATGCATTGATTAATGCAAGTCCAGTCTGCCCTAGGTTTCCACTTCTCAGAGATTCGGTCTGTTAGACCTTTCACTCTGTTATCCAGTTCTGCATTGCTATGTGGGAGTGGCTTGTGTTCTGCGTCACGGGGATTCCAGTTGCCACTGATCATGTGCCAATCTGGACCTACGATTTGTCTGACTACTTTTTCTACTTCTTCTCCATTTAAATGATAACTTAACCTCATGCCCTGTAAGTCTTCTAAGAATTTTCTAAAATTAACTTTTGGATGGGGAATTCCCTCTGTGGCTTTCCGGATATCTTCCGGTGTCCACGGTCTATATACTAGGAGAGTCGGGTCCTGTCCTGCCTGTCCTGTCTGAGGATTTGGTACTTCTATGAGTGGACATATCTCTTCTTCACTCATAGCTCATGAATTTTTGTTTATTTCATATAACTCAGTATCACCTCTTAAGTTACGTGTTTGAGACCTAGTCTCAATGGGATCTCTAACATACAGTCTTGGCTTTGCAGTAACAGCCGGGTATAGCGGAGGTGGACCAGCTTGTCCACTCACTTCATATTCTGGTGCAGGAAGTGGAGGGGGTGGAGGGGCTGATGCTATTACCAAATTATTGTCTTCTTTATCCAGAAACATAGCTTTTGAATTATTACTTTTTTGCTCCCTACAGTTTGTTTCCTCAATCCACCTGTGTGCCTGAGGAATACCCAATTGATGTTGCTTTTTTACCTGACCTTTTGCGTCAGCTTTAAGCTGTTTGACAAGTTTAATAAGCAAGGATTTTTCTATTTTTCCATTAAATTCATATTTATTAACCCATTTTGTGTAGTATCTAACATTGTTGGCATGCTGTAATTGCATATATTTTGCATCTTTGGTTAGCGGTGGGTCTTGGGAACTTTTTATGCACTTATTACCCATATTGTTCTGATTGTTAAAAAATGTTACGTAACCCTTCTTATTCTCACGTGGTACCACGATTTTCTGTTTCACAGTTTTATCTAGAATAACTGTCTTACCTATTCTGTTTCCCTGATCTATGACAAGACTGCAATCTTTCTGTCCCTGACTTGTACAAAACAAATCTCCTGACAGATATTTCCAATCAAGTCCCTGATCTAAAACAGAAAAAAGGTAAATCTCACCTTACCTGAGCCTCTGTGATTGACCGTCTCTGGTTCCTATACCAACTCGTCCTCCAGTCACAGATCAGAAAAGTGGCTGGCCTCTTTTCAATGACAATTCAGTCAGAGGTCTTTCAAAGCAGAAGAACCGATGTGGTTTCTTCCCCATACGGTTTCATGCCACCTGGTCCATCTGACCTGAGGCGAAGTGAGAGTTTCCGGTCCGGCGGACCAATCTCTCAAAGGAAAAATAACTTCAAAATGATCAACACATGGCAGGTTCAGGTTAAGGCACTTTAATCTTGCAGCAAGAAGACAAAAACGTGCTAATACAGAGTTTGTCTAACTAGAATCAGGAAGTGAAGCTATTCTTATACATTTCTTACAAGGTATTGCCTACTAAGCTGACGTAATAAATCACAAGTTCTTTCAATATTATTTCACAGCAGCTGTTTGTCCATGATTTTCTGCTGGCATATCAAGTTTACAAAAAAAACTTCCTAAGAAAAACAACGTGGCCTTGATGACCACCGGTCAGATACAACTTCTCACTATGCAATGTTACCATTCAAGGTACTATGGCTAATTCGAGCACAAAGCAAGTACAGATTACAGTTCATTTCTTTAAGCAGTCTTTGTTTGATGTATCTCTTCTTTTCCGCAGCTGTGCATGTTCTCATAACACGAACAGGGCTGATTGTTCATATTCAATCACATTACAGAAAACAGTATTGTTCTATTCATTTACTATTCATTCATTTTCCTGACCTAGCAGATAATCACCTGCTTCTCAGTACATTTCCAAAAGGCATAAACATGAATTTTGCTGTGCTAGCAAATACTAGGTCAGAGGGCATCTTGCAATTTCAGAAAGCATACTGCAGTTTGAAAAAGCATCTTATCATTTCATACAGAATTAAGCTGTACATAAAATAGAATTAAATGTGTTAACCCTTTTAGCTTCTAATAAGCACTAAACATATACATTAATACATATTTTTCTAACGCAAAGGTATGTGTAGCACTTAGAATTTTAGCTACAGGTACCTTTCAGAGACCAAGGGACATGCTGAGGGTGTCACTGGCATCAGCATAAAGGATCCTCCATCAATTCCTAAATACTATGCTGTAACATGACAGTGACCACATATATGTTCCCTGTAGTCCAAAGGACAGGGCAAGAAATATGCAGGAGTTCTACCTTGTAGCACACTTCTCTGAAGGACTGAGTGCCATAGATTGCACACATGTAGAAATTAAGACATCAGCCAGGGAACAGAGAAGGCTCAACATAAATAGAAAGGTCATGTGTATTGCCAAGAGAATCATCTTCAACATTTGTGCTGGCAACTCAGGCAGTTACCATGTCTCACATATCTGGCACACCTCCCAACTGTATCAGATGTTCGCTAGGGGGGATACCCTAAAGGGTCATTTACTGGGGGATGCAGACTATGCACTGGATCCATGGCTGATGACGTCCATAAGAAATGCACACACACCCACATGAATGCCATAAAGAGACACGCTCAAACCAGAAATATCATAGAGCATTTATTTGGGCTACTGAAGTCACGGTTCTAGTGCCTAGTTACGTCTGGGGGATCCTTGCAGTACAGTCCATGTACATGTTCTGAAATACTCACTGTATGTGCTGAATCCAAAATGTTTGGCTCTGTGTAGCAGATGTAAACATTGTGCAGGCACTCCCTCAGTGTTTGTTGATAATGGATTGCAACTGTGAATGATTTATTGATAGGAAGAAGGAAAGTAGTAACCACAAAAAGATGGCCGTGAAATTAAAACCAAGAAACAATCCACAATTCACCAGAGCAGCCAAATAAGAGCCCGGGTCACACAATGGAATTTTATTCAAAGAAATAAAATGATGAAGTAAAACGATGATTTGTTTGAATAAAATTCCATTGTGTGACCCGGGCTCTTATTTGGCTGCTCTGGTGAACTGAGGAAGAAGGAAAGCACAACAGCAAAGCAGACTACCCTACCTCCAGTGTGTGTGTACCTCCAGTGTGTGTGTAAGGTTAGACTTACAAAGTATATAGAAGTAATTTTATCAAGGCAGGAAATGTAAGCAAGCATCACACACTCAGTGCGCTACATCCAAAATTAATACACATACAAATAACTGTTCTGTGGTTTCTTAATACTGTGGATGATATTGCATTTGGTTGTATGCAAAATGATTTCAGTTCCCTGCTGCAAAGTTATTTGTGTGTCAAAGAGTGATAAGGCATCCCTACTGTGTTCTGAAGGTTGATTGGAGTGAGAGTTCAAATCCAGACGTATGTAGAAATATTTCATGTGTACTGACAAACATTCTGCAGTGTTTATTTCATAGATTGCTTTTCTTCATTTCAACAATTTTTCCCTTTTTTAGGCCGTGTTTGCTCAGTGCGCAGCTTAGTGCAAGCAAGGGAAACTGAGAAAATGAATGTCAGGTTTGGCTGTTCTTATCTCGTTTATGCAATACTTAGCAGTGCACAAACCCAAACAAGTGGCCCACACAGGAAGCAGACAGAGCACCTGCAGACAGGGCATCTGTAAAAGTGAAAATGTCAAAAATGATACATTGTTGCAATTTTTTTCTATCACTCAATGCCACTAAGCGGCATTGTCCAGCAGTTAGCAAGGTTCCACAAAACCTGCAGTCATCAAATACTTGCAGACAGGATGCAAGCAGCCAATAAATGAAAATGTATGCATTCAATTAGACAGTGAAGCTGATATGAATCATATGTAGGATAAGACACTCTTACTGTGTTTTCAGATGTATGACTCAGGGTATACTGTCTACTATATTTCTATAAGTATAATTCTGCTATTTGGACTTGGATGGCCTTCACAGTTAAATAAGACACATACACAAATGGATCTATATACAAGAACCTTGTCAGATCGCTCGCATACATGTGTAACACTTCAAACTGTTAGCTGTATTTATGAATGATTCCTGCCTATGTCTGAGCAGCACTTCTTCTGCAGCAAAGATGGAAAATCAATGCTGTGGAAGAGAACATTTTGTCTCTTATGCTTAGGTTTGAATCCCACACTTTAAAACTCAATTTTATCAATATATAAAGCCAAAAACAAATGTGTCAGATCATGACATTTATGCCCCCAGTGCATGTCTGCAAACTTAACTCACCTAACAGTTACCTTCCAATGTTCAGTATATCTTTCCAAGCTATGTACATCAGCAGACACTCCTCAAACTAAGGTCAAGTGTCAGATTAACCTTCCTATTTCAAATATTAATTTCATCCCTGCTTGGCACTGCTGCTCTTTGCTTAACATCATGTAAACATGGCTGACATCATTTCTCGGATTTGCACACTACCAGTAAATGTGACAACTGGAATTAGTGGGAAAGCATTAGTTTCCATTGCTCTAGGTCAGGTGTTATACATGTCTGGAGTTAGTGGAGAAGCTGCCCAGTTTAGGGCAAAGAGGTGGGGGTGTCCAGGAGTTCAGGATATTTATTGGACTCCTGGTAAAGTGCCACAGCCAATGGCAAAGCAAGGAGACTATTCTGGCTCCTGGTACAAGTCTGAGGTGTGGAGTAGTTTGGCTAAGGCTGCATCCAGTGTGACCTGCATCTCACATACTGGTGAACAATGTAAGCATCATTTTAATGACCTCCAGAGGCACAAAAGAGATACCCTCAAATGTTGGTTGACTAAATTTGAGACTGTGGCCATCCCACAGCTGTATAAATATGATAGTAAGAGAGTATTTGTAATACATAGAAAGTTAAATATAGACAAGACTGGTATGCATAATGTTATTCTGTTCTTTTCTGTTCTTTCCCCAGCTAATGCTGACATAGAGTTCAATAGACATGCTCATGCTGCTCAAATGGAGAGACTGAGGGAAGCACGTGGTATGTATGTAGCACAAGAAAGGTATTAGTGTAGCCTTACAAGTTAAAGATAGATTTTGGGGGTTTTTATACAATCATAGAAAACTGAGCATGCATATCCTAACAGTAAAAGCAAGTATGCATGCATTAGCCTATAGCACAAATCAACTTTAGGATTCGAATATAAGGCTGTAGTCAGAAGTTCTGGGTTCAAATAAAATGAGTCACAACTACACCGTACTACATTTCTTTAATAATAGTTACATTAAATTAAACTATATACAAGTGGCATAAAAGCCCTGCTGTTAACTGTAATCTATATAATTGGAACACACATATATGCAGTATATGCACATTTCAAGGATTACTTTTAGTAATCTGTAGGTATAGTGTGTATTTGTTAGGATGTATACTTTGATGCAATACTTCAGATAAAATAGTTGTACAATTGTGTTAATGCATTGTATGCTGCATATGATGGTACTAATTTTATCTCTTTTTTTTCGTCCCACCACAACCCTTATCTCTCTTTTTTATTTTCTATTATGTGTCATCATAATGTCACCATGTCATCCATGTATACCAAATTACTGAATGCTACACGGCACAGTGAGGTAGTCCAGCCCCAGTAGATCAGCCTGCCCCTGCTTCACCTGCTTCAGCACCGATGGCCAGCAGATGTGGGACCCAACCTGGAAGCACTGCCTCTGCTGCTCCTGCACTAGCTGCACCCTCAGGTAGTACTGTCCCAGCAGCTGGTGCAGTGGTACCCTACAGAAGTAGTAGCAGAGGTGGGGATTTTGTCATCTGCCAGGAGATGCCAGGATTGGTGCATAGGGTCAGGCACTGCACTATTGGTGTACCCCTACACCTGATGGAGACTGTGCTCTTCCTCATAGTACATAGGAGGAGAAGATGTCAAGCACTCCAGCCACCAGTGGAGTAAGGGGACAGTGATGACAGTCCAGTGGGTGAGGACTCGATTCTCATTGTCTCCATGTTTGACAGGCATGACCTTGTGTTGTCCCCTCCCTCACCCCAATCATGGTGTCCCCCAACCTTTTGTGTTGCTCACTGTCCCTGAGTCTTGTTTGTCTTGTTTGCTTGCATTTGCTTCCTCACCTACCCAACTTAGCTGACCCAGAAATACCATGTCCCTTACTCACCTTTCCTCTCTTACTGAATTATAAAAAATGGGCACCTATCCCACACAAAAATATTGTCCAATACATAGCTCTCCATTTTGCACGTGTCTTCTTGACAGACTTCATTCAGTGTAACTGGCTATACAACATGATTACATTGTTGTCACCCCTCTCTCTGGAGGTGACAGTCCAAATTCAGCTAATATTCTACACATTTTTTCAGTTTTTACTGTTGAAGAAATGGATAGCTATGGTTCTTTCCTACCTCCCTCCTGCACATTCCTGTATTGCGTTCCCTTTGTTTTCCCCCTGCTTGCTCCCTATTTCACCACTTTCTTATCTACCTCATTTTAACACCTTTAATCTGGTCCAAAAATAGAGTCACACACAACACACATAAGTACCAGAAAAATTGATCCCTTCACTTTTTGGTCTATGTTTTTTTGGAGTTTGGCATCACATACCAATGCCAAGTGACAGTGAGCGGCTCTACAATGCTACGGTTACCTCCACACAATGCCACTTCACCCCTCTGTGCTGCATCTGCAGAGAAAGTGGCCACTTATATCATCAGGAAGGGCCCCTACTTTGTATATTTGGGGATGCTATTAATGAGAATCCAGTCTAAAGTACTTTCTTTGTTGTTGGGTTTGCTGATCCTAGTGGGGGAGGTAATGGTTTAGTAAAGCCATATAGGTTAATATGGGTAGTAAGGTGTTCAGAGGAACAGTTCTTCCAGTTGATATTAAAATCGCTAAGGACTATGGCTTCTTGGGGATAGATAGTAGACAACCAGCATAGGATGTCCTCAAGGGTGTTAGTTTTATTACCTGGGGGAATATAGACACAGATGACATAAATGAATTTACATTTATGAGTTGGATCTTAGAAATAAGAATTTCAGCATTACTTTCTTGTGGTGGTTGAGAGGCTTCTGTGGTCACCTGTAGTCCGGATTTGTATAGGACAGTTACTACCCCACCCTTCCTAGCTTTTTGATCAAGTCTTATGATATTATAACCGGGGTGGTATGACTTCATTGTCTTGTGTTGATGGTTTTAGCCATGTTTCGGTAAGACATAGAATGTCAATTGAATGGACATTTAAGAGGGCATGTAGCTGGGGAACCTTATTATTTATACTTCTGATGTTCAGGTGGGCAATCAGGAGTGAGTTGGGGGGGTCTATTTAGTTTTTGTAAATTAGTGGGAGTTGTAGTATAAAGGTTTGGGTTATTGATAGAGGTTGGGCCAGGGTTTGGATGTATGTCCCCATCTATTAAGAGGTTGTATTGTATCCTGAATATAAGTTTTAGGAGTTTACTTATTAGGTTCTGGCATTTCCTGGCTCTTGGGTTGATATAGCTGATGTGAATGAGTCAGTGATATTTTGCAAATAAGTAGTTAGGTGAGCAAGGTTTGTTTACTTGGTTTTGAAAGTTTGGCCTGATTGGTGTAGAGGTTTGCCCTCTAAGGTAGTGAAATCCTAGATAGTTCTGATGTTCATAGGTGGTGAGTAAATAAGGTATAGTAAAAAGAGGTAGGAGGGAAAATAGCAGTAACTTTAGATATATTGAAGTAGGTAGTGGTGGCATTTAGGAGTCTTGTACTTTGGCTAGAATATAAGGAGGTAAAATAAGGTAGCTTATAATTTGTAAGTTGGGTGTATAATTAAGTATATGCCACTTTAAGGATTAGGACTTTGTTGACTGGTTCTGAGAAGTGAGGGTGTGGCTAAGTCCTTTAAATGTAGCACCACTGGGGCGGGTGGGATATGGAGGCAGGGTAGGGGACCAGAGTGAGCCAGCAGGGTGAATGGAGAGGGTAGAGTCAAGGGGAAGGAAGAAGATAAATGAGAACCAATCAGTGGAGTGTTGATTGCTGAAGGTAAGTTCAGGGCGAGGTATGTAAGGGGGTAAGGGATGTTATAATAGTGATAGTGGGGAAAGGAATAGAGTGATTCACAAGGAAATTGAAGGATAGAGTGGGGCTGAAGCTAAACAAAAAATAACTTTCAACTATGCTAAAAGAAACAAAAAGTAAAAAGAAGTTAAAATAAGTTAAGGGTAGGCATAGGGTGCCACCTAGTGGTCAAATGCTATATTTACAGCAGTGGCTCCATGGTGGGAGATCCCTGGACTGGGAGTAAAAAAGAAGGGGAAGGTCTGGTGTTAATTAGGAGACTAGAAGAGGAACAAGAATGGGGGATGAAGAGTTAAGAAAGGTATGGCTGCTGGCTGTCCTGGCAAGGGAGCATGTTCTAACAACCTTGCAGGACTTTAGGCAAAATTACTTATTGCAGAGGGTTAGTATCAGTTGCACAACATAGGCTTTCAATACCAGTGTGGACACTTGGTGGTTGAAGTTCAGATTGCTATGTACAGTGGATATAAAAAGTGTACACCCCCCTGTTAAAACGCCATTTTTTGTGATATAAAAAAATGAGACCACAATAAATCATTTCAAAACTTTTCCCACCTTTAATGTGACCTATAACCTGTACAATTCAATTGAAAAACAAACAAATTTGTCAGGGGGAAAAATATAAAAAATAAAAAAGTACAATAAACTGGTTGCATAAGTGTGCACACCCTTAAACTAATACTTTGTTGAAGCACCTTTTCATTTAATTACAGCATTCAGTCTTCTTGGGTAGGTGTCTATCAGCATGGCACATCGTGATTTGGCAATATTTGCCCACTCTTCCTTGCAAAAACACTCCAAATCTGTCAGATTGTGAGGGCATCTGTTGTGCACAGCCCTCTTCAGGTCACCCCACAGGTTTTCTATTCGATTTAGGTCTGGGCTCTGGCTGGGCCATTCCAAAACTTTAATTTTCTTCTGCTGAAGCCATTCTTTTATTGATTTCAATGTATGCTTGGGGTCATTGTCATGTTGAAAGGTAGAATTTCTCTTCATCTTCAGCTTTCTAGCAGATGCCTGAAGGTTTTGGGCCAAAAGTGACTGGTATTTGGAATTGTTCATAATTCCCTCCCCCTTTACTAAAGCCCCAGTTCCAGCTGAAGAAAAGCAACCCCAAAGCATGATACTGCCACCACCACCATGCTTCACCGTGGGGATGGTGTTCTTTTGGTGATGTAAAGTGTTGTTTTAGCCCTAAAAGTACCTTTTGGAATTGTGCCCAAAAAGTTCAACCTTGGTCTCATCAGACCATAACACATTTTCCTACATGCTTTTGGGAGACTTGATGTATTGTTTTGCAAATTTTAGCCAGGTCTGGATGTTTTTCTGTGTAAGAAAAAGCTTCCATCTTGCAACCCTACCCCATAGTCTAGACATATGGAGAATATGGGAGATTGTTGTTACATGTAGTACACAACCAGTACTTGCCAGAAATTCCTGCAGCTCCTTCAGTGTTGCTGTAGGTCTCTTGGCAGCCTCCCTGACCAGTTTTTGTCTTGTCTTTTCATCAAATTTGGAAGGACATCCAGTTTTTTGCAACATCACTGTTGTCCCATATTTTCTCCACTTTTTGATGACTGTCTTCACTGTGTTCCATGGTATATCCAAAGCTGTGGAAAGATTTTGTATCCTTCTTCTGACTGATACCTTTCAACAATGAGATCCCTTTGATGCTTTGTAAGCTCTCTGCGAACCATGGCTTTTGCTGTAGCAGGCAACTGAGTAACTGTCAGGAAAATCCTACTAGGACAGCTGAACTTTATTTGGGGTTAATCAGAGTCTCTTTAATTGATGGCAGGTGTGTACCCAGGAAGACTGAATGTTGTAATTAAACCAAAAGGTGCTTCAACAAATTATTAGTTTAAGGATGTGCACACTTATGCAACCAGCTTATTGTACATTTTTTATATTTTTTCCCCTAACAGATTTATTTTCAATTGAATTCTACAGGTTATAGGTCACATTAAAGGTGGGAAAAGTTTTGAAATGATTCATTGTGGTCTCATTTTTTTATATCGCAAAAACTGGCATTTTAACAGGGGGTGTGTACACTTTTTATATCCACTGTATGTGTGTTTTCTCTGCTTGCATCACTGGGTTTCAGCATAGCAGGACTGTTGTCAATGCTGTGATTAGCAGGAAGTTCCACTTTGCAGAAGGTCAAAATAAAATCACATTTTTGCATGTATTTGTAGACTGTGTAGTTTGTCACTAATCATTTGTCTGTGTTAGCCCCACCTGCGGTATGCTATCATCATAGGTGCACTATTGCACCCAGTATGCAAGAATCAGCAAACACAGTAAGCCAAAGACTGTATACTTTAATGTGAGCTGTCAAGAAATAGATTTCAAACAGTAAAGGGCCAAGCACAGATCCCTGGGGTTTGCCAGTGGTGACAGGTGTACTGGTACAGGTTGATTCACCAACTTTCACAGTATGTGTTGTGTCAGTGAGCCAATTGGTTACCCATCTAGTGACATAAGGGTTGACCCCCAGCTGGGAGAGTTTCTCAATGATATCTGCATGGGGAATTGTGTCCAAATCCTAGGCCAGATTAGGATAGTCAGTATGCACTGTCTTACCTTACCTTCATCCAGGCCTATCACACAGAATCAGTGGGCTGTGACAACATCACAGATTGCCTTTTGTGTGATTTAGCAAATACACCTTCATGACATGGTTGAATATACTTCAATACACCCTCCATGCAGACTATGTTCCCGTAGAAAGCTGTACATCAACATGCATCCATCTGAGTTGGGGGGACAGCACCCGATGCATGCATGCATGTATAGACACATCCTGACTCTTCTCATCTGTGAGGTAGACTAACATCTCATCATGGACCTTTTACTAAATGGACACTAGTAATATCCACACTATGTGTAACCGACCAGTCAGTTGTTAATGCTGCATCATGTCTGTTACATCAGTTAGATGTCCTCAAAGAGGTCATCGAGGGCATGCATGACAACCCCATCATCCTTTTGAACTTGAAAATCCCAAGGCATATGACACAAATCCACACTGAGGTATTCATGCAACACTGTCAGATGTGACTATAAACACCTATATCACCAAGTGGGGAAACTACTGTATCACATACATGGCATTGAAATATGTTGACGTGTGAAGTGAAGTATATCTCAGGTCCAGTGATCATGTCTGTACATCAAGGCTGTCTCTTAGGTTCTTTCTTGTCCATTATTTAAGTCACAGACATCACAAAGATATACATGTCCTGTGTCTAAACAGCTGTCTGAAGGACAGATTGTGAGCAATCATTGACTCCAGCTGTGATATTAGTAAAATACAGACAGTATCAACACACATCAAAGACTGCTGCCACGGCCATGGCAACACCTGCAATGACACAAAAAGATGGTGGAATTTGTTACATCAGGAAAACAAACACACAACTCAGTATAATGTAGACATCACACCCTATAATCAGACCAATAAGTATGTGACCTGTGTCCTGGTGTAGGTGGTATGTGGAACATCCATCAACATCTGGCCACAGTGCTGACTACTCCTTTGTATGTAACACAACTACTGAGTATGTGAAGGCCATCCACATCAAAGGCCATAATACCTCCAGAGTGCAAAGCCTTAATCACACCAATAACTGAGTACAATGCACCCTTCTTCATGTACCTCATTACACATCTTTCAGTGATGTGTAACTGGAGTGTACCACCTTTGCCACAGTGAGCTGTCACACATCTTATTGGCCATACCTTGATATTCTTTTTGTGGCATAAACATTACTGTCTGATGGTGCAGAAACTCCATCAAGTTTTTACACCACATGCATGTCTGATGCCTGTTCTGGTGATGCACAAAGTAGACACATAGCTGTTTGTCAACA
Source organism: Protopterus annectens (assembly GCF_019279795.1). Taxonomy (NCBI): domain Eukaryota; kingdom Metazoa; phylum Chordata; order Ceratodontiformes; family Protopteridae; genus Protopterus; species Protopterus annectens. The sequence continues at coordinate 330,689,741 of NC_056737.1, forward strand.
TTAATGGCATGGGTAACATTTGTGACACTGTGGAATGTGCTATATATATATATATATATATATATATATATATATATATATATATATATATATGGTATGCACACCAGTCAACTAGCCTGTATTGATCATAATGTCACATACAGGTATAACAGTGTCCCTCCTAACACCTCCAGCAGATGTTACATTGTCAGGACAGTGTGCATGATTACCGTCATAGAGTGCAGACATGTCATAACACTTGTAAAAGTGTGTTTGTGCAGAACCATCTCTAATCACTCTAAATCACATATGTTATGTCACAGACATGGGATTACTGGTGGTTTTATTATGATATTGTCCATGACTGTGTGTGCTTCCTTTAATGATGTCCATAAGACTTTACCTGTGTCCCATTTGCTGGACACCTCTGCTGAAATTACACTCATATTCAGGCAAATCAGTTTGCACAGCTTCACAATATGCAGCCTACCCCAGTTGTATGTCAGATCCCTGAAAGATGTCCTCTGCATTGTTTATGTAGGAATGCTTATCGCACAAGACATCCTCCCCATTGTTATGTCACCTTGTGTGATAGTCACATTAAAAACATTTTCACTGTACAGTCCCTATTGTTCCATACTGATATGCGATTGGTGTTACTGCTGCAACCCTCTTCCACTGACATGTCCTCATCTGCTGTACATTAGGTTGTTTCACCTGTCCTCTTTCTCTGTGCTCATTCCTACAATTCATCTGTGTCCCTAATCAATACACACACTTCCACCGAGTGTTTATTTTACATGGCAGTCTATGTACCCTTAAAGATCATTTACACAACATCGGTACAGAATGCCAAGAATGGGATTTCACAGTACTCTGCACTGTATACACTGCCCTGTACGTGTTTGGACCATATACATATCATACCTCTCAACTGTCCAGATTTTCACAGTATGTCCAGATTTTTTATTATATTTTTTGGTCTGTTCCTTATAAAATTTGTGATTTTCTGCCATATCACTGGGATGATTTCAGGACTGATGTCAGGAAATAATTATATACATTTGAGTTTCAGACTTCAAATCCCTCAAAAATATATCTTAACACAAACTTTGTTATTCTAGCACATTTCTAAGTTTAAACACGCAAATATGTAGAATCTGTCCCTATTTCTGTGTCATTGTTCCCCATTATGTTGGGCTTTGTCCAGATTTTTTGCACTAAGAGATTGAGAGCTATGGAAACTTATATGTTAAGTCCTGGTGATCAGTGTGGTGTTCCGCACAAACACGCTGATAGACTGTGCTCTGATGTAAACAAGATTGCTAGCCATGTTGCCTTACATGGTTAGCTGCCCAGCAAGACTGTTGCCAGCCACAAAACAGTGCTTATTTATGTTTAAACACAGTGCACAGCATGCATATGTAACTAACAGTGCTTATTTATGTTTAAACACAGTGCACAGCATGCATATGTAACTAGCGCTGCTCCTCTCTGCACATCACCGCTCACACATTCAAACTCTGTGTGGGCTTTGTGTGAAGCCTACATGAAGTTCTCTGAATCCCAGGGAAGATTTATTTATATTGTCATAAATTTAATGTTTTCCTTAGTATTTTTGCAGTCAAATAGCACAGACAGAACTGCTTACCCTCGTATGAAAGCTTTCAGCTGAGTGAACAAAATGCTGCTGACATCATGGGCCAGATTTACAAAGCATGCATGGAGTTGTAGAGTAGTGTAAGACGTCAAACAGGCAATATGTCTGCCGTGCGATCCAGGAACAGCTGGCAGGGTCGTGCACAAGACCTGCTAAAGCTACTCTTGCACGGACAGCGTCATGGTTTGCAGATTACCTCATTTGCTGGTGAAAGCTATGCAAATGAGGTAAATTTGTGATCCAGGAAACACTAACCTGTCCGTGGAAGATTAGTGTTATCTGCAGAAATGTACTCCATTGGTAACAAAGTACCATTCTACAAATAGCTAAACGGAGCTATGACAGCTCCAAATAAAGGATGCATACAGTTGAGGAAGCATGCCAGTGGCCAAATACAAGGCCATTGGCATTTATAAATGTTTAAAAATATAAAAATCTAACTTTTGTTTTCCCCGATCTCTGATGTTTAAGCATACGCAGCACCGTGCAAACTTGCGGCGCTTATAAAAACAAGAAAATAATTAAAAAAAAAACAAAAATAGGCATTTTCACTAAAAAGCTTATTCTGCCATGCAGGTGAATGGCAGGCTGAAGACAGCATGGTCACTGAGTAGTGGTTGCTAAGAGGGGGTAGCTCAATGTCAGAGATGTAACCATGCATTAGTAGGCAATCCTGTGCAAATGAGGATAAGGATAGTGAATCCCAATTTTCCCCAGCATGTGAGCCATGTCCGAAGAGTGTAAGAGCAGGAGTAGGTGAGTAGTAGAGTAGAATATAAGTGACATCATGAGGGGGTGTGTCAAACAGGCTGTAAGCTAATTGGAGCACAGTGGCTTATGTTTGCTTTGAGTTGCTCAGGATTGCAAGAGGTGTGCCTACAGTTGTCCTATTTGAAAACCTCAAACCAAAGGTGCACAAAAGAGAGGAAACTCCTTGCAAACATGCACACAGCGTGTGCGTGCATTTGCGCTTGTTTACATGGCGCTTCTCCCCAGGCGGAAACAGAAAGGCAAAAGGAAGGAAAAGAAGTAGTAGGAAGTTAACCAAGGAGAACTAGGAGAGCTGCCAGATGAAATATATCAGAATCAGCCAATTACACAGGCAGTAGACTAGCCCAGCCCAGCCCAGCACTTTAAACTCTGCAAACAGCATTCCCCCCTGTTTTTTCCCAAGAACTCAGCAACACTGCAGTATACAAAGAGGGAAAGCTGAAAAATTTTAAGTCAGACAAAATGCTACAGGCTGCTCTTGCTATCATAAACCAACATGTGCAAGGTGCTGAGGGTGGTGATGTTGTGAATGCTGCTGAGCAACCCACAGTGAGGAGACGGAGAAGAGTGTACATACCCAGGGTAACCTACCGGGGGCAACATGAGCTGGAGATAGTGGAGCACTATAGGGTGGACAAAGACCTCCTACAGCAAATTGTTGAGCTGTGCTGGCCACACTTCACACACAGAACCATCAGAGGGGAACCCATCCCAGTGGATACCAAGGTATGTGTTGGCATAGGAATAATAGCTACAGGTACCTTCCAAAGACCAACTGGTGATATGATGGGGATTTCACAGGCATCAGCATCCAGGGTACTCCACCAGTTCCTGGATGCCATGTCAGCACATGTCAGTGACCACGTATATTTCCCCAATTCCCGTGAGGCATTGGCCAGCAATATGCATCTTTTCCACCAAATAGCAGAATACCCTGAGGTATTGGGTGCAATAGACTGCACGCACATATGCATCAAAGCACCACCCAGTGAGTGAGGTAGGGTCTACATCAACCGTAAGGGCTTCCCCTCCATCAACTGCCAGGTCATGTACAATGCCCAGGGCATAATAATGAATGTGTGTGCTGGCTGCCCTGGAAGCTATCACGATTCCCACATCTGGCAACTGACGCAGCTGTACCAGAGATTTGCCAATGGGGACATCCCTGATGGTCACCTAGTGTGGGATGCTGGATATGCACTGGAGCCGTGAATGATGACACCCATCAGAATTGCACACACACCTGAACAAGAACTCCATAATGAGGCACACGCACAAACAAGAAACATAACTGAGTGCGTGTTTGGGATGCTCAAGTCACGATTCCAGTGCCTGGACACATCTGGTGGAGCCTTGCTGTACTCACCAACTACATGTACCCAAATTGTTATGGTATGTGCCATGCAACACAATATGATCCTGTGGAAACAGCTGCAGCAGAAACAGCATGGGGCAGGGCCAAACAGCTCCCCACCATTGCCAAGGCCTGCACAGGCACAGCGTGACTCAGAGGAGGAACAACCTGTGCCTGCCCTAGTAGGCAGAAGGAGGTGTGCCCAGTATGCCCTGGCTTTGGCAAAGAGGCAATGCATAGCACATACACTGACTTAGTAGGAACCCTGGAAATGACACCTCTCTCTGACTCACACATACAGTAAAAGAGATGCCTAACTTGACACTACATGTTTGCAAACATGTATAGGGAGTATACTATGTGCATCTGACATAGGCAGCCCTGCAGCACCACCTGAGGCATGAGTGCCCTATTTTAAGCAATATAAAGCACTGCTAAGCACATTTTACCATTATTGAGCATATTTAAATCCAATTGCGCATAGCTGTGCACCGCGCTAACCAGCGCAATGTCGGGCAACATCGGGCAAAGTCAGGCAATGTTGGGCAAAGTCGAGCAAAGTCGGGTAAACACGCTCACACCCACTTTACTGTTCCTTAACCAGTCAGGTCTGCCCAGCAGGAAAATAAATAAGCAGTGACAAGGCTTGAATTCAGGATACTGTGCACTATAGTCACTGTACTGAACCACTAAGCTATGACAGCATTTCACTGGCACAGACACAACATAAGTCACTCACACATACCAGTTGGGGGGTTATATACGTAACAGTCACAGCCAGAAGGACAATTGTAGACAAATGCAAACACAAACAAATGCTGTATCATGCCCTCTGAAGAGGCATATGAGTAACCTCCCCCCAGACCTATGCAGACAGATAACAGCAGGCCAGGCAGTGTGATGTGGGTTGGGTAGGCTATGAAGTCACAAACTAATATGTGTGTAATTGGAAGCTAAGGTCTGTAGTACAGTGGTATGCCTCAAGCCAGTACGATAGGCAACAGTACAGACTGAAATGGAGTACCTGACATAGCAGTGCAGGCCTAGCAAATGTGTATAAGTGTCAGGTGTACCCCTCATCCTATGTACACCCACAGTAACAATCAGGTGTGCCCCCCCTGGGTAGAAATGTACAAATAATAGCTGTCCCCCCTGTATGTAGAAATGTTGATAAGTCTATGCAAATTGACTCATGGAAGCCCTGCAGGCACAGCGTGCTTCCTGTTGATGTACAACACAAAGGTGAGCCCTGAAGTAAAAAACAACTTGATTTTTCACACACATATAGTATATATGCCCATAGTGGGCATGCTCACACACTTACACAAATTTAGCAAATTTCAGTCAGCAACATACTGAAAGATCATACAGGGCTTGCTCACACACTTAAACAAATGAAGCAAATGTCAGTCAACAACATACTGAAAGGTCATACTGGGCATCCTCACACACTTAGGCCATGTCTGAGTACAGCAGTGGGCCACACATATCTGGCAGTTGCAGTTCTTACTCCAGACACTTGTCACTATTCACCAATCCTGCCTTGCGCACATAGTGATATGAAAACAGACCCATATAATATATTGGACCCCTGTCATAATCAAACCATGTACTACAAGTACTTAAGTTGTTCAAAGAAAGTGAAAATCCAAAGAAGATTAATAAATCTCAGATCAGTTTCATCAAGAAACAATGAGCACAACTAACATTATCCAAGCCATGTTCTGGCAAAAATATTGCCAATGAGAACCATGAAGCTTTCTCTCGTTATGTCATAAATATCAATGTAAACTCATATATGTTCTGAGTCAGTGCAAAGTGTAAATGAATACATGTACATGACTGACATTGCCAACATCTTGTCAGACAGGTACATACATATTTACCCCCCCCCCCCTCACTGACAAAAGGGCTCATTACCATACCTGAAGATTGTGAAAAGCCAGAAATCACATATACAATGGTTAAACAGCTCTATCCAAACCTAAAAACACGGTGTCTATGGGATGACATAGTGTCCCTGGCTGTGTCATATGTGAACTCCAAAACAAACAGACCCTGCACCTGAACAGTCTGTTGAGACTCACCGTCTGTACCGGATATGAAACTGTTGAATGGGTTACAGCAACATTTGGCACACTCCACAAGTGTTGGTGCACAACAGACCATGGGAACTATTGTCTTATAAGCCTAATAAGTCTGATCTGCAAGGCCATGGAGTCCATCATTATGGAACTCATAAACAGAGCTATTGGGAGCCTACAAACACCCAACCCTACCCATTTTGGTTTGGTCAGGGGCAGTTCATGGTCCCTAAACCTGCTAGACAGTTTTCAAGGCAGTTACCCAGGACATGCATCAATTAAATGAGCTCCACACGGCCTACATAGACCTTGAAAAGCCCTTTTCCAACATCCCACATACATGTCATATCCACAAAATCAACAACCTGTGCATAAACATGTATGTCATCTGATGTATTGCCAACTGGGGCACAGATAGATCCCACAAGGTAAGAATTGTGGTCTTCCTGTTGGACTGTAAGCTGGTAACAACTGCTGTCCCCCATGGCTCAGCCCTGGGACCCCTCCTGTCTGGTGTATACTTTTCAGAAATACAGTCAAACACACGAGGGCTATGTTTAGCAAAGTTTGTGGATGACTGCAAAAAGGTTGTCATAATCAATACAAGTCCAAAACCACAAAGGAGGCAGCGAATTGAAGAAATCCAAACCAAACCAAATGGAAGAAATCCAAACCAAAGCAAATAGCGTACTAAAAATTTATTGTCCACTTTCGTCCAGTAGACTTCATCAGAATAACAGCATACTAAAAACTCAAGCTTTAAATACACTTCTAACAAGTAATTAACACATAATTAACAATTAAAAAACTGGTAAATTACCTCTCATTAAACCTACAGTATCAAGTTTCAAGTGAAAAAGAAAGTAGTATCACTACTCTTATTAATGTAAAGTTTACGATATTTCAAAAAACATTTAACATTAATAGTTTCATTTAAACCGGGAGGCGTATCTGATTTTAACTTAATCTGCCAGATGGTCTCCCTTTGTTCTAAATAATTTTTAAAATCACCACACCTTAGATCAGTACAGCAAACTTCTAAAACTAAGAATAAACACTTCTGGAAGGTGGAACAATTCACAGAATGTTTATACAAGGCATTGGTATTATCCTTGTTCTTAATACTATAAAGGTGTTCCCTGATCCTAGTTTTTAAACACCTGGTTGTCATCCCCACATAAAAGGCAGGACAGGCAATACAAAAACTGATGTAAACAAGTTGTAATTTGCAATTGACAAAACCAGGCACTGTCAATGTTCAGTCTAAAGTCTCTACCTTAATGTAGGGACCCTCAGAGATATACCTACACATATTGCACTGAGTTTAAACTAAGTTTAAAGAAAGCTTTGGAACACCACCACACGGAGCATGTTGTCACTAGGACTGGTAAAAAGGGCATGCACCGATGCCATCAGTGCAATATGTGTAGGTATATCTCTGAGGGTCCCTACATTAAGGTAGAGACTTTAGACAGAACATTGACAGTGCCTGGTTTTGTCAATTGCAACACCCAGGGGGTTGTTTACATCAGTTTTTGTACTGCCTGTCCTGCCTTTTATGTGGGGATGACAACCAGGTGTTTAAAAACTAGGATCAGGGAACACCTTTATAGTATTAAGAACAAGGATAATACCAATGCCTTGTATAAATATTCTGTGAATTGTTCCACCTTCCAGAAGTTTTTATTCTCAGTTTTAAAAGTTTGCTGTACTGATCTAAGGTGTGGTGATTTTAAAAATTATTTAGAACAAAGGGAGACCATCTGGCAAATTAAGTTAAAATCAGATACGCCTCCCGGTTTAAATGAAACTATTAATGTTAAATGTTTTTTGAAATATCATAAACTTTACATTAATAAGAGTAGTGATACTACTTTCTTTTTCACTTGAAACTTGATACTGTAGGTTTAATGAGAGGTAATTTACCAGTCTTTTAATTGTTAATTATGTGTTAATTACTTGTTAGAAGTGTATTTAAAGCTTGAGTTTTTAGTATGCTGTTATTCTGATGAAGTCTACTGGATGAAAGCGGACAATAAATTTTTAGTACGCTATTTGCTTTGGTTTGGATTTCTTCCATTTGGTTTGGTTTGGATTTCTTCAGTTTGCTGCCTCCTTTGTGGTTTTGGACTTGTTCTGTTTGGTTTGGCATTTTACTTGTTTCCTTGTCATAATCAATGTTTGGGACAACAGAGATATCCTTAAAAAGGGTCTCAGTCAGACAGATGTGGTGTCAAAATTATGGCCTCGAGCTACAGTCATACAAATACCCCATAGGTGCCAACACCCTAAATATGGAAGTAATAATAAGGGATCTATGGGCACATGTTGATAGTCATCTCTACTTCTAGAAACACATTCACAAAGTGGTTAGAAAATCATGCTATGTGTTCCCATAAATTGCCAAGGTCTTTGCATGTAGGTCAAAGGAGGTTCCCTCTACTCATCAGTCATCAGACCCATCAGAGAGTATCACGGCATGCTTGCGATGAATCTGACTAGGCACCTTCAGCAGCTTTAAAGACCACTGAAGTACCTCAACAAGAGGATTACTGGCCTCAAACAGTTGCCCCATGCAACAAGACTGAAGTTAACTCAATCTGTACTCTGTTGCATACTGTCTACTCAGGCGATCTCTGCCCAACAGACAGGTCCATGTCCAATGCAGAACTGATGTACATGCTCTATCTGAAGTAAACCTAAGCTCACTGTGCCACATGCTCTAGGGATATCATCATCATCACAACAATAAACATAACATGTTGGAGGGATACATTACTAACTCATAGACTTCCCTTGCTTTGGAACAGGCTCCCAACGTACATTAAGCTGAGTCTCTCACTGACACTCTTCCAGAGGAGCCTTGATGAGTGTATGAAACTGAACTGTCACACCATGGATCACTTCATCAGCTCTACTAAACAGTGGCCTAGGGAACTAACCCCATGTGTGGTGACAGCTGCACACTCTGTCCATGCTAACATATGCCTTCAGGCAGATAGCCTATTACCTACCTATGTACCTATATATATATATGTAGGGGGAACACAGTATAATAAGCCAAAGATGGATGGGAAGAGATGTGTGTAAGAGGGTGACCATGACAGGGAGCCACCCAGGACTGTCCCACCCAGCACACATCCCAATGGCACAAAAGACATGAGGTGCACATCCCACCCACTGTACATAATAGCCACCAGTATATGTAAGCATTACAGTGTATGTGGTGCATGTGCCTGCTGTACAACATGACTGTACAATGAAGTGCACATCTACTATCTGTAGACATGTACCTGTCACATAGGTTCATAGGTATGTAGTAGACTATCTTCACGAAGGCATATATTAGCCTAGGCAAGTTGTGCAGCTTTCACCACCCCATTGGGTAGTCTACTAAGCCCTAGTTCTAATAGTCAGTACCCTAAGCCCCTTTCTAGTGGGGTTGCTGATGTGATGCCTGGTGTGAATTGTCTGTTTCCCATCCACACATCAAGGTTCCTATTGAAGAGTGTCAGTGAGGGGCTCTGTCTGATGTACATTGGGACACTGTTCCACAGTAAGGCAAGTGTCTGGGATGATACTCTATCCCACCAGCATGTTGTATTCATTGTTGTGGTGAAGTTCATATCCCTGGAGTGTGTAGTGTGATTCAGTTTTGTTATCCGTAGATGGAGCATGTTCAACAGTTATGTGTTGGACATGGCTCTGTATGTTAGGCAGAGTGTGCCTCTGAGTAGGCGGTACACAACGGAGAACAGATTTTAGTTTTACCAGTTGTGTTGCATAACACAACTGTTTGAGGCCAGTAATCCTCTTGGTGAGGTACCTCTGTGGTCTCTCCAGCTGCTGGATATGCTTAGTCGAGTACATCCAAAATGGTGCATTGTACTCAATGATGGGTCTGATGACTTAAGAGTAGAGGGCCACCACTACCTCTTTTGATCCTGATGCAAACCCTTTGTTGATTAGGTGGGCCACACAGGATTTCCTAATCACTTTGGCAACATGGTTGTCAAAGGAAAGATGACTATCTACTTGTGTCCCCAGATCCCTTATTACCTTGTCAGTTTTTAGGGGGTAATACTTATGTGGTAGTTTGTGGGTACTTTGTTTTCCCCAAAGGGGATTACTATGCATTCTTTCACATTGAGCTTGAGGCCATGATTCTGACACCACACATATGTCTCACAGAGTCCCTTCTGAAGAATATTTGTGTCATCCGGAGAATCTATTATGGCAAACACTTTACAGTTCCCAGCAAAATTAGTCAACCACAACCCTCCTGTGTTTGCATGTGCTTTTGAGAAGTCTATACCAAGCAGAAGAGACCCCAGGACTGAACCCTGGGGGACAACAGTTATTACCAGTGTAGAGACTGACATGTAGTGTGCAACTCTTAATTTTTGGGATCTATCTGTGAGCCAGTTTGCAATCTATCTTGTGATGTATAGATTCATGCCCAGGTTGGTGAGTTCATCTATAATACCTGGTGTCAAAGGCCTTAGCGAGGTATAGGTAGGCTGTGTGGAGCTCATTTCAATCATCTGTAGCCTGGGTAACTGTCTCAAAGAAATACACCCAGTTCAGGAGGCGTGATCTGCATTTGACAAAGTCAAACTGGGTATGCTCAACTGTGTGAAGGTTCCCAGTGTCTTTATTGTTGACTTCCATTATGATTGGCTCCATTGCCTTGCAGATCAGACTCGTCAGGCTCATAGAGTGTGAATGCCAAGGGTCTTTTGTGGCTCCACCCCTGTGGAGTAGGAAGAACGTTGCTGTGCAACATTCTATGGGTACATATCCTGTAGAGAGGATGTAGAGAGAGGTGTAGGTATCCTTGATGAATATGGATACATCCCCGCCCTATGTGCTATGATCCAGGTTCTGATGCTGGAAGGTATGGAATGAGTAGTATCCGGGTAGTGCTGGTGTGCTCTCTGGAGCCTTGAACTAGATTTCTGTTACTGCACAGATATCAATATTCTCCATACTAAGAAGTGCCTCGAGTGTGTGCATCTGGAGGCTGATACTTCTGGCAATGAGTAGCATTTAGCTCACTTTGTGGTTATTTGTGTTGGTTATGGGGTTTGGTTTGTCCTGAGTGACCTGTGTTCCACACCTGAAGTCAACTCCTCATTGGTCTGATCTGACCAAAAGCTAATTACCCTGCATATCCACATTCTGCCCCCACACCCCATTAAGGAAACCATGTTAAAAAATTTCTCCAAAGCCAACATCATGCTTCTTAAGACAGAAGTGGTGAACTTCATGACACCCATGCAGATGGACAATACGGTTACGACTACTGAATCCTACACAATTGCACTTTATAAGCACTTACATGAGTGCATGGATCATGCTATCCCAAACAGAACCAAGACACTATCATCCAAGAAAAGGAAGCCAATCTGGTGGTCCCCTGCCATAAACAAACTGTACAACAGAAGGAAGATACTGTTGCAAAAGAGGGTAAAATCCCATGAGTGGAGGAGCTCCCTGGTCAGCCTCATTAAGAAGCTGCGATCCCTGATAAAATCCTCCAAAGCTAGTTATGAAAACAAAATCGCCACTGATTCTAAAGACAACCACAAAGCATTCTATAGCTATGTCAAGGATCTCAATGGCAACACTCAGATCTGCTCTGAGTTACAGCACAATGGCACTAAATATACAGACCCAACTGATATTGCCAACATCCTGGCAGATAGGTTCAGTGCTAACTTTACCCCCTCTCACCCATTAAAGAGCCCATCTCTATACCAGAATGCAAAGTTGCTGTCATCACGGCTGCACAGGTAAAAACCACACTCTCCAAAGCCAGGAACACAGCATCCATGGGACCAGACAACATCCCAGGCTGCATTCTACACGAACTACAGAATGAACTGGCACCACACCTAAGTACCATGTTCAATCATAGCCTCACCTCAGGCTTTGTGCCTGCTGAATGGTGCACAGCAAAGGTTATCCCACTCCACAACGGGGGAGCCACTACAGACCCCGGGAACTAGTGCCTCATTAGCCTGATGAGCCTTGTCTGCAAAGCCATGGAATGTATTAACATGGAACTTATAAACAAAGACATTGGTAATCTCCAAACTCTGGACCACAACCAGTTCGGGTTTGTAAAAGGCAGATCATGTCTCCTAAACCTGATAGACTTCTTTGAAGCAGTCACCAAAGCCGTAGACAAGGGTAAGGTGGTTCACACAGCCTATCTAGATCTTGCCAAGGCTTTTGACACCATCCCCCACTCTGGAATTATAGATAAACTCACTAAACTAGGTATAAATCCCTATGTCACAAGATGGGTTGCCAACTGGCTCACTGACAGAACCCACACTGTGAAAGTAGCAGACTCCAAATCTGACTTCAGACCAGTGACAAGTGGAGTACCACAGGGTTCAGTCCTGTGTCCTGTCCTGTTTGGCATCTACTTCCCTGAAGTACAGGCTAACACAGAAGGTCTTTGGCTAATGAAGTTCACAGATGACTGCAAACTAGGAGCCATAATTGAAACTACTAACGATGTGGACATCCTACAAAAGGGCCTCACTGAGACAGATGCCTGGTGTCAAAGCCATGGCCTCAAGCTCAATGCCAAAAAGTGCATTGTCATCCCCTTTGGCAAAAACTCTGTACCCATGAACTACAACATAGGCGGTAGTATACTTAACACCGAAAGTGTGATAAGAGACCTTGGGACACAGGTGGACAGTAGTCTCTCCTTTCATAATCACATCGCTACAGGAGTCAGGAAATCCTTCTATGTGGCACACCTCATCACAAAAGGTTTCTCATGCAGAAAAAAAGAGGTCATTGTGCCCCTCTACTCATCACTCATTAGATCCATTATAGAGTACAACGCCCCTTTTGGTATGTACCTCACAAGACATCTACAACAACTGAAAAGGCCGCAGAAATACCTCACAAAGAGGATGCAGAAGTACCTCACAAAGAGGATTACCGGTCTCAAACACATGCCCTACACAGACCATCTCAAAACACTCCAGCTTTACTCTGTCTCATATCGCCTACTCAGAGGTGATCTCTGCCTAACATACAAAGCTATGTCAAACACAGAGCTGTTGGACATGCTCCACTTAAAGAAATCCAAATCACTCCGAGCTACACGCTCTAGGGACCTAACCCTTGTCACCACAATAAATAGAACATGCCGGAGGGATAGATTCCTGTCCCAGAGACTTCCCATACTCCAGAATAAACTACCTATCTATATCAAACAAAGACCCTCATTAGCACTCTTCAAGAAAAATCTTGATGATTGGATGGGAAATAGGAAAGTCACCCCAGGGATCACTTCTGTGTCTCTGCTTGACAGTGGCACAGGAAAATAAATTTCTTGGGTGGTAAAAGCCAGGGTACCTTTTTGGCTGGGCTTTTATAGGCCCCAGGGCCGATAGCCTAGTACCTACCTTTGCCTAAAAAAGGTAATATGGGGACAGCAAGAGCCTTGACCAGTATTCAAATGCATAGGGGTAACAGGTGCAAACCATCTGTAGTGAAGCAACGAGGCTTGTCTATCATGTCATTACAGGCAGACAGAGACTGGATCTCCTTTGAATGACACCAGAAGCTTAGCCAATTGTTAAAGTTTATCATCTTTCTGTTACGTTGCAGTATCATGTAGGTGAAGGTAAAATGCTACTCAAGGTCAGGGTCATACCAGCCTGGGCTACATGATCCTAGAGCTACTATATATCTCTTGTCATGTTGTCCTGGGAGGTATGTCTCAGATCATTCACACTGACATGTACAAAGAACACGTCATATATGTACCTGTTCTGGAGTGATGTAAGTGCTTGTGTTATGTGGCGAATCATAGCACCTGACAGACAACTGACAGTAACCTTCCTCTTGTCCAGCTGAGTGAGTAGAACATCTGTGTGCCTGACTATGAAGTCACCTATTACTAGTGTGTTGGGTATGTTGTTTTGCCTTAGGGCCTGTTGTGAGGCACACTGCTTTGGTGTATTATGTGTTTTCTGGTGTGTGCTTGGAGGTGCATGTTGCTTGCATGTCTGCTTAGGAGGACACTCTCTCTTTTTCAGATTAATATTTGTATTCTCCGAGTTTGGTAATGTGTATTTATGTGTGTGTTTTGCTGGTGCTTATATTGTAGGTCTATGTGAGACAGTTGGTGCTGTGGTTGTATGACCCTACACCTCCTGACTGTATTGTCCAGTATTGAGTTGACAGAGCTTAGCCACCGGTTTGACCCTGTGTGTGCCAGCATGTGGTGCATCAACCCATATATGATATGGTCATGGCCTATGCATACAATACACTCACAATACACCTACTATGATAAGCCTGCTGAGGTTAGCAAATGTGAAAAAAAACTTTGGGCAATCTGTCAGCAAGTAATGTCTGTATTGCACCCTGTAACTCCATATTGCTTGCTGAAGTGTAAAGACGTACTTAGTTTGGATTAAGAACCCCACACTTGCCAACTGTGTGTGTGTGTGTGTGTCTGTCTCTCCCTGGGGAGAGAGCAACCTTTTTGGAGACTACTCACACCCCTTAAAAGTGGTATACTCATCTTTGTCAAGTCTGATGATGTCACAATCCTACAAATATACCTGTGGAAAGATGAAGTACTAGTAATGTGTATAGCATGTTGTGTAAATGCTTATTGGTGTAGTATCATAATGTAGTTAGGTAGGGGTTTAAATCCTACACTTACTAACTGTGTGTGTGTGTGTGTGTGTGTGTGTGTGTGTGTGTGTGTGTGTGTGTGTGTGTGTGTGTGTGTGTGTGTGTGTGTCTCTCCCTGGGGAGGAGCAACCTTTCTGGAGACTACTCACACCTCTTCAAAGTGGTATACTCATCTTTGTCAAGTCTGATGATGTCACCATCCTACAAATATATTTGTGGAAAGATGAAATCCCAGTAATGTGTATAGTGTGTGGTATAAATGTGTACTGTTGCAATATCATAATGTAGTTAGGTATGAGTTTGAATCTTGCACTTGCCAACTGTGTGTGCAACCTTTTTGGAGACTACTCACACCCCTTAAAAGTGGTATACTCATCTTTGTCATGTCTGATGATGTCACCATCCTACAAATATACCTGTGGAAAGATAAAATCCCAATAAGGTGTATAGCGTGTCGAGGAAATGCATACTGCTATAGTATTTGAATGTAGTTAGGTAGGGGGTTGAATACTGCACTTATCAACTGTGTGTATATCGCCCCTGGGGAAGAACAACCTTTTTGGAGACTACTCACACCCCTTAAAAGTGGTATACTCATCTTTGTCAAGTATGATGATGTCACCATCCTACAAATATACCTGTGGAAAAATGAAATCACAGTAATGTGTGTAGCGTGTCATGTAAATGCATACTGCTGTAGTGTCATAATGTTGTTAAGTAGGGGTTAGAAACCTGCACTTGCCAACTTTGTGTGAGTGTGTGTGTCTCCCTGGGGAAGAGCAACATTTTTGGAAACTACTCACACCCCCTTAAAAGTGGTATACTCATCTTTGTCAAGTCTGATGGTGTCACCATCCTACAAATATACCTGTGGAAAGGTGAAACCCCAGTAATGTGCATAGTGCATCATGTAAATGTGTACCGCTGCATTATCGTAATGTAATTACGTAGGGGTTTCAATCCTCCACTTGCCACCTGTATGAGTGTGTCTTTTCCTCGGGAGGAGCAACCTTTTTGGAGAATACTCACACCCCTTAAAAGTGATATACTCATCTTTGGCAAGTCTGATGATGTCACCATCCTACAAATATACCTGTGGAAAGGAGAAATCCTGGTAATGTGTATAGCGCATCGTGTAAATGCGTACTGTTGTAGTATCATAATGTAGTTAGATAGGGGTTTAAATCCTGCACTTGCCAACTATGTGTGTGTCTCCCTGAGGAGGAGCTACCTTTTTGGAGAATACTCACACCCTTTAAAAGTGGTATACTCATCTTTGACAAGTCTGATGATGTCACCATCCTACAAATATACCTGTGGAAAAATGAAACTCCAGTAATGTGTATAGCACGTTGTATAAATGCATACGGCTGTCCTATCATAATGTACTTAGGAAAGAGTTTGAATCTTGCACTTGCTGACTGTGTGTGTTCCAGGTGTATAACACCGTTGGTCAATATGGAGTGGATTTTGATTTTTCTAGTGTATGACATATCACAATGGCAACTGTATGTGCATTACACATGTAAGGTAGCTGTGGGGCTAAGCCATATACATACATGTGACCTCAATTATTTCATAGGTGGGTACTCTGCTTTCTCCATGAACACATCTGTTATCTTTGCCAGAGTGTGCTGGCACTTTCCAGACCTTAGGTCACTTCTGTATGCATAGCCGGCCTTAGGCATAGGCCAACTAGGTGGCTGCTTAGGGCGCTGCCCTAGCAGGGGCACTTTTTTATTGTTTATTTGGTGCAGGTTGACCAGGATGGAGGCACTGGGTGGTGTGGTGGGGGCGCCGTGGAGCCCTTTTGCCGCTCCTGTCTGTATGCTAGTGACAAGCTTAGCCACTGCAGTGATCCCTGGGCTACGTCTTCTGTTTCACGTCCACTCATCACGGTTTCTACTGAAGAGTGTGAGTGAGGGTTTATACTTGAGGTATATTTGAATCCTGTTCCAAAGCAAGAAAAGTCTGGCAAAGATGACTAATTATTATAGGTGTGCAACAACCTCTGTGGATCTGCATGCAAACCCTTTATTGCTTATGTGCTCCACAGGGGGATTTCCAAAACCCTTTGGTAATGTGATTATCAAAGGAGAGATGACTAAACACATGGCTCTATGTATACATTAGTACCTGTTCCACATTTTGGGGGCTACTACCTATGTTGTACTCTGGGGATACTTTGTTTTCTAAAAGTGGATAACTGTGCTTTCTTTGGCTTATAGCTTTACAGCATGAGTTTGACACCAGATATGTGTCTCTATGATACCCTTTTGGAGGATGTGTGTGTCATCTGGAGAATAATGTATAGCCCACAGTATGCATTTTCATCAGACATGGGCAGACATATCCCTACTGTGTTTGCTTGTACCGAAGAAAGCTATATGCCAAACAGGAGTGATCCCAGGACTGAGTGCAGGTGAATACCACTTGTTACTGGCATAGAATTGTACATGGAGGCTGCAAATGTTACTGTGTGTCCTACATCTGTGTGTCAGTTGTCAATCCATCATCTAACAATAAGTTATGGTCAATCTGTTGAGGTTATGTATAATACCAGAATGTGGGATGGGTATGAATTGCTGGTGAGCTGTAGCTTGGCTGTGTGGACCTCCCCTCCCTCGTCTATAGCCTTGTTAACTGGCTTGAAGTCTACTAGGTGTAGGAGCCATGATCTGGCCTTTAGAGAACCTAAGTGGGTATGGTTCAGTGTTTGCAGGTTCATAATATCACTGTTAATGAGTTCCATAATGCTGTGCTCCATAGCCTTCCCGATAACATTTGTCTGGCTTATAGGGTGAGAGTTCCCAGGACCTGTTGTAGTTCTACCCTTAATCAATTTTTTTAACATTTGCACTGGGTGTGATGAGGGTGGACAGGTTTAAGAATAAGTATATTAGAGGGTCAGGCCAGGTTTGAAGGTTAGTAGACCATGCCAGATAGGCAGGATTAAGATGGTTTGTACATGTGCTGAGGAGGGATGCAGAGTATATTGTGAAATAGATGCTAAGGATGAAGCCGCCAGGTAACAGGAAAAGAGGAATGCCTAAGATGAGGTTTATGGCTGTGGTGAGAGAGGACATGCAGGTGGATGGTGTGACAGCACAAGATGCAGAGGACAGGAAGAAATGGAAACAGATGATCTACTGTGGCGACCCCTAATGGGAGCATCCGAAAGGAGAAGAAGAAGATGTTGTAGCTCAACCCTTGTGGACTTTGAACACCATTACCGTGCGTCATTCCACAAGTATGTAACCTGTATAGAGGCTGCATCTGGACAGAGTGTTTAGGTGAGTGGTGACTTCATATGTCAGCTTGTGTATGACACAGTCAGGGACACTGTTCAGTACCATCGCCACTGTGGTTTGGACTTTGGTAAAGCAATGTTTTAACTAGAGTATCTGTGAATCATCAGGTTTTACATTCTTCAGGTCTGGAATTGTGGCCCTTGTGTAATGACAGGGTGGTGAAATCCGCATTCAAACTGTCTGACAAGAAATTGGTAATGTCAGTCAGATAAGTGTACTTTGTGACCATTTACATTAACTGTGACCCAATCTGAGATTTCCCCTGTAGATTATACACAACACTAAATAAAGCTTTAGTGTTGTCTTTGGAATCCTTGCCATTTTGTATTTTGAAGCTTGCCTTGTATGTTTATTGAGGGATTGTATTTTCCCAATGATACTGACCAAAGAGGTTATCCCTTCTTGGTATGTAACTCTTATTTGATACAACTTCACACCTTCTAATATATATTTACTTTAAGGCAGGGGTCCATGAGACTAATGCACTTTTACTGTATAAGTGAGAATTTCTTGTGTTTGTGATAGCACGGTCCATGCAACCCTGTAGGTGAACAGTGTGCATTACTAAAAGATTATGCAGCTGGGACAGTGTTAACCTTAGTAATGCAAACCAATGACAGATAGCAACAACAGCATCACCCACAGCACAGTGTCAGCTCATGTCATACACACACATGCGTACTCAGGTTCCAAAATGTGTGTAGTACAATGCATACTGGCTACCAACAGAAACGATGGAGTGTTAACACTGGCCAATAAAGGGCATGTCACCCTGCCCATGTGTCCAATATGCATGTACATGCTGACAGTGCACATCCATCATGTTCACAAATGGACACCTGCAAACGTGTGTTGCACACACCCCACACTTACTGTCCACTGTATAAGGCATGCTGATACAACTACACACATCAGCCAAGTGGCACATGGGCAAACAAAACACAATTGGAATAAACACTGGTGAAAACAATACAACATTGCTAATTACAGCTTTAATGCATCATGCCTGCTCAGCTACACCTTCAATGATATCATTACACTTTACTGCTGACAATATGCTACACATCCAATCATTGTTATACTTTATTAAAGTCACCCTGTGCATCAGCACCATGTTAGCCTGTCCTGCATCAATGTTACAGATGACAGGAGATGGCACAGGTTTCATCATATGCACAGGGTGTGTTGTTGGTTTGCCAGAAGCCTACACTGACTCATACAATCGACATGTGTGTGTGAGCATGTCTGTGAGGGCCATGAGTACTGTTATGGGCCAATGTTGATGTAATGTGTGCGGGTATGTGTTTGCCCTAGGTTTCTGGTTTACGTGTGTGTGTCTGCATGCACACAGTTCCACCATGTGGCTGCCATATACGGGGATTTGTGAGACAGCTACAGACTGTACCTGGCAGGCTTTACAGATCACTGTCTCTGGCCATGGATATGGAACCTGTGCCTGGCAGGGGTGCTACAGGCAGTATCAGGTACTAATCCAGATTGGGTACTAATCAAAGAGGTTGACATATGTCCACTGGATCCAGGTCCCTGATGGTACTGGCCAGAGCCATGTGCATGTAGTCTTCTAGGATGCTCTATGGGTAGCCCCCCAACATTGCTGGGGCTGGTACTGGCACTACGGGAGCAGCTGTGACTTGCTGGACATCTACAGCGACCTCCAGCTGATGATGTTGCTGGCATATGTCCATGTCGACGTCTCAACCTTCCCGCACTGTCCTGAAACATGGACATGACATTGTGGAGGACATCCAATGTCTCACCTCAAAGTCTATCAATGACCTCAGTGTAGTTATGTATGGCACCTGCTAGGTCACTGATACTGTCATTTACAGAGGTGTAATGAGCCCTCTGTGCCCTTAGCCCCTGTCCTGTGTACTGCTCCATTCATGTCTGTGCCTTCATGACAGCCTGGAACATGCGTGTGGTAGAAAGAGGTGTGGCACATCTGCCAGGGGCATGATGACCAGCAGTGCTCTGACGAGAAACCTGGGCATCTGCCTATGTGGTACCATTCCAGACATCTGGCTATGGCTGCTGTGTCCTGATACATGTGCCATAGATACCATACTGTCCTGGCCAGTGCCAACCATACACTGTCCCTCAGCTAAGGGCAATGGTGATGATGGATGTACAGGCAGTATGACTGTGTGCATGGATGGGGTGGAGACTTGTGTACTGTCAATTGGTGGCCCAACAACAGACCTTGACAAACCTGCCTGTGCCTCAACACACCTAGCCTCATCATCACTGTCTGTCTCAGTGACATCAGGTTCCCTGCTGTACTGAACAAGCCCCACCTCAGAACCTGTGAGAGGAAAACAGGAAACACACTTTAAGACCTGAACATGACTTCAGACCACATGCACACATGCACATATGTACACATGCACAGATGCACACATGCACACACACAAAACTACACTCCTCCCTAAAGCAGACACACACACCAGCAATCATAGAACATACACAATAGCAGGTGATGGTGGGATACAGTATCACAAGCAAAACAGTCATATCACACATCAGCATGCAGGACATGTGTTGCTCAACAGCATGCAGTGCAAGTGTAGTCAGTCCTTGTTGCTAACAGTATACATGGCTTTGATGCATGTGTTTTGTTATTAGGTGATGGCCCTCCCCCAGAACACAATGCATACATGGACACAACATTGCTGTGCAGGTATTCATAACCCTGAAATGTACTGTGCACCATAACTCACAGGTGTACATACCATTGCTGGATGTGTATCTGTGTGTCAGATAGGTATCCAATGCTGATTACAGCCTCTGTGTCTTTAGCAAATAATTGTGGACACATTTTTAGCACATGCATGATGAGTATTCACACAACATCATCAGTGGTGCATGGATAATTGATGGAATACCATTCGGCCACATACCCAATGTACGGTACTTATTGTGAGTGTAGATCATATTGTGGACATGTCAGTCTCATCCATGACATGGCATGCTAAAACACAACTGCATATTTAAACACTACACATATCCAATATGTGTCATATGACATAGCCACTCAATAGCATCACAAGACATATATGTGTCAGTTGTGCAAATGGTGATTGGTATGCATACAGTTTAGAGGTGCATATGTGTGCACACATGCAGCATTAAGGTGTATAGCAATGAACACTATGTGTAGTACTGTAGTTACAATAACTGGATGGGGTATAATATTATAGGCCATCATCATGAAGCATCAGGTGGTCACTCAAGGCTACAAATGTTTCACAAACCAGCACTAATAATGCTGTGCCAGAACTCTACTACCTTGGCTAAATTCACCATTTCACAACCAGTTGTTACGTGAGTTTGTAAGGAGGCCAGTAAGGAGCATTCCCTGACATGAATGTGTAGTGTGTTGCAGAGTGTTTAAATGCCCCATGATAGACCTCTACCCCTCAGGTATATTATGTGTAATGTGTGGATGAGATTTTGGATACTGGAGTATGTCTTTACAGAGGGTTTAGGAATCCTTTATGTGTAGCATGTTAAAATGCTCTGTGTATGACATTGATGTGTATGTTATGTGCATGCTGAGTATCAACTGTGCCTTTCCAATGGTCACTGCAGTCTAGCCACATTTGTTTGAGATGGTCTGGGTATTGCATGTGTTTGAGGCAGTTAATCACATTAGTGAGATGTGCATGCTCTTACACCAAACATACACAGCATGCATTATGGGTAGGTGTGTTACATGTGTACATGGCCTACACCTTAATTATGACATGCACTTTTTATTTACAATAATAAAGGTAGAACACACTCACCAGCATCTGTCCATTGCCTTGATGTCACCCCAGAGGGACCTACATAGATATGAGACAGTTTGTCAGTGGCCACAACTGTGGCATTGCTACTGTGTGTTTGCAGTCTTACAGTACAACAACAGTTTACATTCACAGGGCTACAGATTATGTTCCAAATGATCAGTAATGCACAACAACAGGCTCCACATCTTTGAACGACACACTCCACATCTCACATATGCATGATCTACCAATACAGATAACAGTAGTCTACAGATATGCCATGTTACCTGCATGCTCCATGTGTGCTTGTTGGGTGGCTCCAACCTCCATTATGGTGTATGTCTGCTGCTGTTGTTGTTGGGCAGGTGCCAACAGGCTCAGGAGCAGCTCCTCCACTCTGGAAAGGGGGGGGAATGAATATTAACACCACCTCCTGTTGCGAGCTGTTGTCTATGCACATCAGCAGCACGCTGACGGACATGTCTGAGAAGATCACTGCAGTGGTGGCGTACCTACTCATATTTCTGGTTATGCAGGCCTACCTCATTGAACCTGCGGACAACATCTTGCCACATTGTAGTACGCTCCTGCTGGTACTGGATGGTTCGTGAGAACATTAGACGGTAGTTCTGAATCATACTGCTAGTAATGATATCATCTTCTGCACTACATCAACTGGGGTTCCTGCAATGGGCCATGATCCCTGGAAGACATAAATGCAAAAATATGCCTGAGCAAGTCATATGGCACATTTAGCATTATACAGTACAGATATCACTGAACTGCCATATATAGCAACCTATAAGCTAACTGAGAGTGAAACACTGTAACTGCCACTTATCACTGCTCACCCCACAACTGCTTGAAAGTGCCTTGCTCACTCTCTATCTAATGAACCATGTTCTGCACAGCAACAAAATAAAATCACTATATAAGACTATACAAGAGTACCTGGCACACTGTATGCAACACAATGCACCACCTCGCCACAGCAGATATACATTAAGCTGATGTGTAAAGAAATATATCATCCATCTCAATCAGTGTAAGGTCCAGTAAATGTATTAATATTATACCACACAACTTGTTAATGCCAAACCCAAGGCCAAAATATGTGCACACTTGGGAATATAGGTTGCATACTGCTGTAGTACACTATGAATGTTGCTAGATATGCAATTATATGTTTTACCACACATACATCAAAGGACATGTTACAGACATGCCCACACACACATCAGACATAATTACAGGACACAAAAGCATGACAACCCAGATAAGCTTTCAGTGTGTGCTATACAGTACTGTGTGGCAGTACTTACACAACCTTAATCTTGAGAAATATAATCTGTGATAAATACAGGAACCACACAAAACAGTGGATGCAAGCAATGTGGACATACACCATACTTTGCTGTACAGGCCCAGAGCTTCAAGTAGTACTACAGTACACACAGGATTTGCATTCAACATCGGTACCAATCAATAATCATAGATGTAGTGCTTTAGCCTATAATGACACACCCTAGTTAAAACCAAGGGACTTAATCACACTGTATGCAATACCACTTTTTCTGCCTAGCAACAGAATACACAGCTTTTGCTAGGATCAAAGCAAGGACCCATAATACCATGACATAAACAGTTTCCCACTAAGCTATCCCACAGATACATATCTTTGACGTATTCACAAATATATTGACCATCACAGTCAGTCAACAGTACAGAGAATATATTGCAACAAGTAGATGTAGGTGTGTATGAGTATATATATATATATATATATATATATATATATATATATATATATATATGTGTGTGTGTGTGTGTGTGTGTGTGTGTATATACATATACACATCCATTTGTCTACATATACATATATATGTAGGCACATATCCATTTCACCTTTCATAGTGAGAATATCAATTATACAAAGGATGTATGGTGTACAGTAATGTAATAAAATCACACAATCTTGGGATAAATGCATTGAAGGTGTTCACAGCCCAGGTAGCTTTAGCAGGCCTTACTGGCTTCAACATTGCAAACTGAACAAACCACCCACAGTGTTTAACCACCACATGTCATATACCAGCACTGTATGCTGCCTTGTTTGTCACACACTAAAACCTACATACAAATATGCGCATACTAACATTCACCAACATATATATCTCCCCCTTCACAAACAGTTGCAATATGTCCCCTGCTCTATGCACATATACAGATGTGAATATATATGACACATATATATTTCTCTGTATGTGTGTGGCATACACACACAAGGTCCACACTGTTGTAAGTCCCTGGACCTCACAGCTGAACTGTTGGGCCTTGCTGCAACACAAACAGGTGTCACATATGAACACACTTTAACATTAGGGGGGTATATATGGCAACAGATGCTAGATAAGCATACTAGACTGCTACATCAGTTACCAATGCTAAGATACACTTTAATATGACTATCATGCATGTGTTGTTCTGTCACACCCATGTTTATATAATGTTAGGGCTAATCCCCCCAACAGCCATTGGCCACACTACTGTACAGAACACAGATAACATGGATCAGATCTTTGACATTTAATGCTGAGCTACACATTTCACAGGTATGTCCCACTGCCCACAGGTACACACTGTATTGTCCATAGCATTAGTTAAGCAGAACATCTGTGCATAAAGAAGTACTGCTGCCACATATGAATGGTTCACATTATGTAGACTATTCTTCAATAATATCTACTACATGCCAGTAAATACATATGTGTCACATACCTTTCCTTTGTATGATTTGGTAATATTTATTTTGCCTTTTCTCTGTCTCTCTCTCTCTCTCTCTCTCTCTCTCTCTCTCTCTCTCTCTCTCTGTCAGTCTCTGCAATAGAGTGATTGAGTTTGTTGGCAGAGATTGCAGCCTGCTTTTGTAGGAATTTGCACATGAGCATGTGATGGCCTCTGCACCAATTAGTGGCCACCATTTGCTAATTGCATGCAGCCTGCTGTGTAGTAATTGCAGTAATCACTGACATAGCAACCCAGTACTATAAATTGCTGACTCATGTAGGCATGGCCCTTTCAGCTTTCCAAGATGGAGATCATCCTTGTTTGGTGTGGACATCATTGTTTAAGACAGAAGGTTGGTATAGTTCTTATATCAGAAGCCAGGGGTGTAGCCAGAGATTTACATTTTGTACTCAGACCTAATGTTGCTGCTTCCAGTACCCACTTGTCAGTGTAGAAATGTACTCACCCCTCAAAATGCTACCCCAAGATACATGGAAAGATGTACTTTCTTTTCAACTGTTACAATTAACTGCCATACAAACCTAGTTATTGAGATGTATTCATTTGGCACAAGAATTGTTTGTGAACTGCTATACTGTGAATATTCAGTTACTCGGTTCTAAACAGTTTGTGCTTTTTAGTGTTGACATTAGCACAAGCTGCTCTGAAAAACTGGACACATCAGTACTGTGAGTATGCTTACCTACATCCTTGGTAGACCCTGCACACACAGGTATATTCTACATTTGGGTAGGGTTGCAGAAGTACAGAGAACGTAAGTACTATTGCGTGGATTTTATCCTGCCGGACTTACAGGGTTGTTGTGTACATGTTAGTTTATCCGGGCAAGTAGTCTGTCTGCATAACTCCCAACCGTAGACCTATCCACATGATAGCCAGAGAACAGCCTGTTATTTTTTGTCTGAGCACCACACAGGTCTTTTCAGAAATAGAGCAATGGCATTCTTACAGTTGGTTGCTACCAGTACATGGCTACATCCATTTGTATTTCAGTGTTGTATTCCTACATAAGGGTATGCTTCCAAAACTCCTTCCAATGCTATTTGCACAGTGTGTAACAGCAGAAAAGCTGATATACCTCTGTGTTTCTGTCTCTGCCAGACCTCTCAACCAATCAGGTACATATTTGAACAGACTCAGGGAAAAGTCAAGAAAAAGTCAAGGACAATCAGGGACACCTTTAAAATATTAGTGCCATTAAGTTGAGACATTGAGAGAATTAGAGAATATGAATTAATACACCTTTTCTGAAGTAAAATAAGTGTCTAACTCTTAATTATTGTCATTATTCATTAAGTGTAATTCACCACCTTTCTGGCCTAAGTCAGCAGTTTTCGGAGGGATTCAGAGGGACAGAGCTAAAATTTGTGTCAAAATCATGGACATCCCTGAAAATTAGGGACAGTTGGGAGGTATGGCCTCTGCCCTAAGCAGATATACCAGTGTTTGCCCTGCCGTGATACTGTGTGGGGTTGTAAAGTGATGGTGTAGCATTATTTCCTGCTAATATGGCTGCTTCTCTTATGACAGTCATGTAATGTAATCCCACAACAACTGTTGGTCAACATCCACAGAACAAGTTGTGTGGTATGGTATTCCTATTTTTCTTTTACATCCACTCATTCTGATGCATGATATATTTATTCAAGCACCAACTTGATGTATATTTACCGTGACTTAGTGGTACTTCATGTTGTGTAATGTGTGCAAGGTCCGGGGTTTGAGACTTACAGAGGTGTTTTATTTTGCTCCTGAGCAGAAGAAGCACTCTCACATACAGAGTGACTAAGGCACTTTTAAGCAGTTGTAAGCAGGTTTGCATGGGTGTGCGCATTGCTGCGCATTGCTTAGCCAAGCGCAAACAAGCACACACCTGCGCAACCCCCCCTAACTACTGCTTAATAGTGCTTACTCCCACTAACCCCTGCGCTTATTTCTTTGAAAGAAAAGAAAAATGGAGCGATAGGAAAGTGGTGAAAAAGGGGCACAAAGAGGGAAAGACAGTATGAAAAGTAGCTTGGGATATGCAGGATGGGTGTAGGGAAGGTCCATAGCTGCCCATTTCTTCAACAGCAACAGCTGTGCATATGCAATAAATTTGGAGGTAGATATGAAACTTTCAACCCCTGAGAGAGGGGTGAGGACAACAAAGTATGTTTTAATGCCAATTAAATAACATTTCATGTGTCCAGTGGACATGTGTGCAAAATGGGCAGCTATGTATGGGGCGTCATTTTCTTTTGGGGGGAGCAGATTGCCCTTTTTTTTTCAGGTGAGAGTGGAATGCGGGGTAGAGGAAGTAGGTATATTTGGGGAGGTAGGTTGGGGAGGTAAACAGACAAGACAAACAAGATGCATAAAGGGGCGGTATATGACACATGTGATGGGTGAACACCTTTGATGGGGAGGGATGTTTGGAAATTGCAAGCCTATGAGCCCCCAGATGGAAACAGTGGGACTGAGGTCCCCATCCATGGGCAGTCACAACTGCACCTTCACAGCCCAGAGGGTGGCTGTGCTGGGGGTTGTATAGGGTGGCAGGCTGTCCCGGGAGTTACACCACTTGGGCCTGAAGCTGGTGTAGAGATTCTGCAACAGAATGTTCAATCTCTCTACGCACCACAGCCCAAACCGTTCAAAGGGTGATAGGTGCCCCTCCTCCACCCACGCTTGCACGGGGGTGCTGAGCCCCATCCCCTGCAGTGCTTCCACCTGAAGGTGGCACAGGGCCAACAGAGGAGAAGGTCCCAGGCTGGGCACCAGATCTGCTGGTGCCAGGTGCCATGACCAGCTGAGGTGGGACAGGTGGGTCCGCTGGGACTGGCCTTCCCATACGAACTATGTTTTGGGGTGTTTAGTAAAGGTATGGGTTAGTAACAGTCAACAGCATTCCCAATTAGTTATAACGGCATGCAGAAGTATTCTCATTAACCCAACACACCAGATTTTCAACAGTTGAAAAGCAAGCATAACACAAGCATATATAGGACAACAGTGGCCATTACAACAGCATGCAGGTTTAATTGATGGCAACAGGCCACCAATATTGTGGTATTTTAACAGGGCACATGCATAAATAAATGCAAATATTTATAAACCAATAGGACATATGTCCCAACAAATGTTTTGAGATTAGACATACTGATTGAGGTGTGGGATTGCATTTTTTATGCACATACAGTAGGGTGGAAAAAGATAGCTCAATTAACAACCTATATATCTTCTAATTTTCACTACATTCCTATTAACTGCAGTTATATGTCCCTTACATGTATTATTACACTACCCAATGTCCTTATATTGTGCAATTGGATTTTGCTAGATCATTATATACATGAGCTGTATCTTACATACAAACTGTCCAAGATGCAGATGTTACTGCAACATATTTTGAGAATTGCTCACACACACTACTGCTAAGATGGTACACTGACAGCTCTACTTTCATATAATTATCTAGATATGTTCAGGTGAAAGTATCAGTTATTTGTTAACAGCTCCCTACATTTCCGCCAGCACACTGACATTTCTGGGGAACACAGTACCAAGCTACTCATATGCCAGATTAAACTGTACATGCTGGGCATGAACCAACAGTTGAGGGCTGTAAATATGCATAAAAGCTACTGGCACTCCCTTCATCCACGTTATATGGTCCTACACAAGTGTGGGTTGACACTGCTTAATACAACACTACAATTTGTAAAATGCAACAGTACAACAACATATCAAAGAAAATGACACAGACACACTCCAGGAATTATACATTTATTAAAGGATTATTACAGCTTTATTTACTGGGTTAAAACACTTTTTGAAGGCTCTCTCATTTATTTTATATAACAGTATATTCAGAATAATTACTAACCTGCCTGATGATGCAGCCTTTGCAGCCTATCTTCATGGGCTGGCTGGTTAATAGCCCGGACACCTGCAGCTGTGAAGTAAATGCAGTGATATTGAGACATACCTATCCATAGTATAGACAAGCATATCAATTCTTAACTACTTAATACAATGGCTACTTACTCAGTACTGGGGCATTAGGCATTGCATGGGATTCCTGGATCCACTGGTCCAGTTGATCCTCCCTATGTCACTTCAGGTCAGAATAATGGTGCCTGACCTGCTCAGCAGTCCGAGGAACACCAGTGGCACTGGTGAGATCATGGGCTAGACTGTTCCAGGCCTCTGTTTTATATTGGGTACCCTTGTACTGGCCCAGCAGGAGTCTTTCCTCATGATTGTGGACAAGGAGCCAAACCATTACTTTGGACTCCTCAATGCGCCAGCATTGCGCTCTAAATCAAGTGTTTTCTCCAACACCGGCCATGCTGGCTGCAGAAGGAAGCTACAACCAGTTATAGCAAGTATTCCCACCTGCGGAGGTTAAATATGCCTCATTTCCCGCACTTATTTGTGATTAGCCACTTTTGGAAAAACTTAGCTGTTAGCACACCTGCTTAGCTGATGTTGGCAATGTTTAAAATTCCTTTGATAGATGTGTGTCTGTTGAAAGTGCATGTTTATGAAATGCTGTCATGGCTTAGTGGTTAAGTACTGTGACTATAGTGCACAGTATCCTGAGTTCGAGCCCTCTCACTGCTTTTTATTTTCTGACTCGGCAGACCTGACTGGCTAAGGTACAGTAAAGGAGGTGTGGCCGTGTTTAACCAACTTTGCTCAACTTTGCCTGACTTTGCCCAACTTTGCCCAACGTTGCTCGATGTTGCTCGACATTGCTTGACATTGCCTGATGTTGCTCGACATTGCCCTACGTTGCGCTGGTTAGCGCGGTGCGCTATTATGTGCAAATACATTGTGGTTGCACTGGTTGATGCGGTGCGCAGCTACGCGCAATTGGTTTTAAATATGCTCAGTACTGGTAAAATGTGCTTAGCAGTGCTTTATATTGCTTAAAATAGGGTACTCATGCCTCAGAATGCATGACCATTTCACCTTCATATATATATATATATATATATATATATATATATATATATATATATATATATATATATAAAATTTGTTCACAACTACATTTAACATTTCAAAGCTTTTTACAAAACTTATACATAAAAAATGTCAGGAAATATTTTTGTATACAGATTTCCAACAGAAAATGGAACAATAGTGGGACTCAAACTGGGAATGTCTCCTCTTTGTGCGAAGACTCTAACCACTATGCTATCGCTATTTTGCTTAATTTGCATATATTTTTCTTATTATCCTCTTCTAGTCTCTAAGCTAACTGTAGCTAAGCAATGGCAAACCCGCACAAACACGCACAAATATGGGCAGCTATATCGGATGAAAAAAATAAATAAAAAAACTCTTTTTATTTTTAATTTTGTCAGTTGTTTAACATATGGGGGAGTGTAATGTTACATTGTGCACATGTGAGCAGACTCGCTCATGTAACTCGAAATTGCGGCATTTCTTCATTGCAGGGGCATGGATTTTTGGACTGCTCGGCAGTCTGACATGCCCCCTACACTCGTCCATGCTCCGTGTAAGCTTTAGAGTTGCGGCAGCTCACCCTCATTAATATGCATCGCGCACTGCCATCATACTCTTAGACTGGCGCTTCCGTGTAAGACTAATCTAGTCTTACACGGAAGATTAGTAAATGCGGGGGCATGTGTGTAACTTGAGCAGTTGCTGAGATATTATAAGTTGTTTACAAAATAATATAAACTTAATAGTTACATAGTCCATCACTTCACTTTGTTTGCTTAAATGTTACCATACTAATCCTGTTTTATACAGTCCCCCTTTGTGATCTTATTTTTTGTATTTTGAAATTTTCCATATTCAGATGCTTTTATATTGTATTTCTCTTCAATTATCTTTGGAGAAGCTTTTTTCTTGTATTGATTACTTTGACTTTCTCCTTTGCATAGTGTACTAAATAGTGTACTTTTCTTTCCCATGTATATGTTTCTTTTTAATACCTTTCAGAAATCTCTTGGTTTCATTTTTTATATTTCGCTCTTCCTCTGTTACTTCTGTTTCCAGGCTGCTCAAAGTGTATTTGTCTACTTAATGTTTTTCATGGGTCTATTGTATTAATAAATATGTTTTATTTGTAGCTTTTGACAGTTTGTCATGTGCAAGTATTTTTCTTTCCACTGATTTATCTCTTAATTCTTTTGCATATCCTTTGCCTGGAAATTCTGGGTTTCTTCCATAATCATTTCTTCTGGTTTAATTTCTCCAAGTTTTTTGGGTTTTTAATACCATGACAGGAATGGACCCCATCCCTAAGTCAAAGTATGAGTAAAGTTCTTAAAATTAGTATTGTTTGACTATTTGATGTTAGCCAAGAGTGCTCTTCGCAGTACCCACAATATGTCCTGAACTGACCTCTCCTGCAATTCATTTATTTTTTTTCTGCAATTCATGTATTGATAGCATACTACTATTGGAACAGAATGGTATCCTTCTTCCACATTGCTCTTGTTCCTACCTGCAAATCCTGGTATTTTCTGAATCTGTGTCTCTGCATGTAAGACATTGTAATCACTGGGTTTAGCAGTTTCAATACTACCTTTGTCTTCTTTTCATGGACTACTATATCTGTTTTTTTTTCTCATTTATTTTTTGAACTGTTGGTAATGGGTGATCCCATGTGATATAAACTACATCATTCTCTGTAATGCTGTATGGTTCATGGCTCCAATGTTTCTTGGCTACTTCAATATTGTAAATTTTGCACAATCCCCAATGCAAGTCTTGCAACATTATTATGCCTTTCAGTATACAGACCCTCTTCCATTAGTTTATCACATCCAGCAACAAGATGTGTGACTGTTTCCAGTTCTGTTTTACAGAACCTGCATTTGTCCTTTTACCCCCCCCCCCCCCGTGTTCAATGAACTATGTAAATCAATGTGTACATAGCCCACTATCCTGGGCCACCAATATTAACCATTCAAGTTTTGGTTTAAATTCACCACTCCATAACCATTCCTGCATCAGAT
Source organism: Protopterus annectens (assembly GCF_019279795.1). NCBI lineage: Eukaryota > Metazoa > Chordata > Ceratodontiformes > Protopteridae > Protopterus > Protopterus annectens. Next base: position 330,721,158 of record NC_056737.1, read on the forward strand.
CCTGATAGACATGAAGTTGTTTCAGGAGTTTTCTGTACTTACAGCTATATTTATGCCCTTTCCACATTTCTTGCCTTTTCATCTGATCCATCTCCTTATAGTCTTTCTTTTTCTTTTTGGCACATTCAGCTGCTGCCTGATTTTTGTCTGCTTCTGGTTTAATTTCCATTCCCACTTGACATTAATATGCTTCTGTTAAACTAAGTAGGGAAGTCATCTTAGACTTGTTCTCCTCATGTTTTAAAACTTTTACTATGTTTGGGTCTGGTGAGGTCAGAGACATGTATGCAGTCCTATGATTGCAGATCTATACATGTAATCAGTTTTGAGGAGGCCCATCAGAAAGAAGAATATATAATCTCAGTATACACTGAGTTTTATATATCATTTGATAAGCATGAACCATATTTCTGTTTTTCCTGCCCAACTGATCCAGTACCTTTTGGAACTAGTCACTCACCCCAGAACTGTAACTTAGAACAGGAAGAGCAAATTGGTCTATAGCGTTGACTTTGTTCCTAGACACCAATGCTGTTTTCAGTATTAAGTTCAGCCTTGTGACATATTCCTTACTGAATTTTGTTTGCATCTGCTCATGTTTTATTGTAGATCCTTCATCACTTCCAAATATTTATACTCTTCCTCTTGCTCAAGTTCATTTGTATCACATTCCTGCCCCAAACTGATATTTTCTTGGTGCTTCAGCTTTCCTGCTTTAAATGTTACTTTTGCACATTTATCAAGACCACAAAGGGCATTCTTATATCATCTGAGAAAGTTTTGACTACTAGCAACTGTGCTTTCAGTTCCTCATCTGATGAGCTATACAGTTTTAAATCATCCTGAAAAAGAAGATGAGAAGTCTTTACACTTTGTTGTTTTCTAGGAGCAAAAATGTTGTTGAGACCAGTTGTCATGATGATTAACATCTTTGCCTCCCATGAACAAGGTACAAGATTTGATCCTGACCTCCGACCAGTGCCTGTTTATAGTTTACATGTTCTCCCTGCATCTCTGTCGGGTTCCTCCCATCTCCAAAAAACATGCTGAGTTTTTCCATCTCAAAACTCAGCAGTGAATGGAGCTGTGGCCAGCAGCACAGACTCTACATGGTGCATGGTGCCCTGTAGGGGGGAAGAGTTGTACAGACCCACCACTTTGGGCATTTACTACGGTGCACAGTATCCTCAAGACAGCAGAACATGGATCACAGACTGTGCACCATGGTAGGGATAGTCGCACAGCGGTGTAAAAATATGGCTCTAGGTGATTCAGTCATGTTGACTAATGTTGCCAAAATGTGCATGGGTAATTACAGGTGATAAGTGGGTTGAGGACCCAGACTACTCCGACCTACGCCGGGGACTCATGTTAATGGTGGGAGGGGTGTATGTGCCCCTGTTGGCCAGTGTGTGTGCTGTCATAAAGCCCAGCAGCCCCGGGTCAATAAGCTACTGGCTGTCCGGCCGGTGTCTTGTTGCCCAGCCTGGGTTACCTGGGATAGCTCTAGTGAGTAAAGCTGGATGTAATATCAATCAACCTGCCAAACATGAATTAAGAATTTCTACACTTAATGTAGGTTCACTGACAGGACACAGCTTGGAAGTGGAAGACATGATGATTACAGAAAAAGCAGGACATTCTATGCATCCAAGAGACAAGATGTAAGGGCAGTGCAGCAAAGCTACTTAGCTTGAGATCCAGAGACTACTACTCAGGAGGAGGACAGGCTAGAAATCATGTGGGAATTGTGGTGAGAGAGGCTTCAAGAGGCAGTGAAGTATATCATCAGAATTAATGACACACTCATAGCAATCAGACTCCAGTGTAATAATAGGGCAGTATTCATAATCTCAGCCTATGCCCCACAGCAGGGTTGATAGTGAGGAAAAGAGTGCATTCAGACAGAAGTTGTAGGACCTACTAGATAAGCATGACAACATGGATTGGTGTTGATAATGGGTGACTTGAATGCACATATCAGGGCAGACAAAACAGGATATGAGGACTCCCTAGGTCCACATGGGCGGGACAACAGGAGTAAAGAAGGAGAAGCCATTCTAGACTTCTGTCTGGCAAATGGCTTGATAGTATCCAACAGCTTGGATGTTTGCTTTGGAGGTCTCTGTTGCTGTCATACACACGGTTCAGAAAGATAGACAATCACAAGATCATATACAAGAGTAGCCAACATGCAAATCAGGTAGACTTTCTACTTGTAAGGAAGAGGCACTGGGGTAGAATCCATGATTCCCCAGTGAAACTGTCAGCCCACACTATAAGCCACTGGTTGCCACAATCAGCTACAAGCAGTTGTCAGAGAAGGTTCTAAGGTCAACAGAAACCAGGCTGAGGGCCTGGAAGTTCACTGGAGAAAAAGTACAACAGTTCAAGGAATTACTCAGGGCTCTAGCACTCCAAGAAGAGGAGGAAATGTGTTGAAGAAGAAAGGCAGCACCTCAAAACAGCATGTGTTAGGACTGCAGAACAGATATGTAGCTGAGCCAGGTATGGAAATAAGGTACATAAGAAAAGCTGGTGGTGGAATGCAGAAGTCCAGGAAGTAATCAAAAAAAGGAATACAGAAAAAAAGGGAGATAGAATAGACCATCCAGGCTAGGAAGGAATACGGGTTGGCTAACAAAGAAGCTAAGAAAGGAGTTGCAATAGCAAAGAATAGGGCATCAGAGACACTCTACCAGCTTCTGCAAAGTGACTCAGTAGGTGGTACAAAGAAACTATAGTAGGTTGCAAGGCAAAGACAGAAAGATAAAGAAGATAGTCAGACACCCTTCATAAAGGATACCAGCAACAGCCTGCTCATCAGTCCACAGCACATCAAAGGCAGATGGAAGGAGTACTTCCAGCATCTTCTGGATGAAGAAAACTCCACAGAAGCTGTACTTCCCCAGAAACAGCATGCAATGAGAGAAGAAGAGGACCACACCCTAGAAGAAGTAAGAGTAGCACTAAGGCAAATTAAGTCAGGGAAAGAAGAAGGATCAAATGAGGTCACAGCAGATATGATAATGATGCTGGGTGAGATAGGGGAGAAATGGCTCCTGAAGGTACTCATAGCAGTGCGGAGAGAAAGGCATATTCTAGATCACTGGAGAATAAGCATACTCATACCAGTGTACAAGAACAAAGGGGGAGTCCACAACTGTGGGCAGTACAGAGGCATCAAATTCCTATCACATTGCATGAAAGTTCTGGAGAGGATGATTGATAAAGGGATATGCAGACTAGTATAATGTAAGATGGGAGATGAACAGTTTGGATTCAGATCTGGATGCAGCACAACTGACCCAATGTTTGCAGTGAGACAGGTTGTTGAGAAGAAGCTAGCGATGAGGAAAGAGTCCAACTGGGCATTCCTAGACTTGGCAAAAACATATGACAAGGTCCCAAGAAAGCTGATCTGGGCAGTACTACTGTGGTTTGAAGTCCCAGAAACATTGGTAGAATTAGCGCAGGCTATGTACAAGGACCCAGTGACTCAAGCAGGAACAGTGTTCGGCCTCGCAGAAAGGTTCCCAGTGGGAGTGCATGTACACCAGGGTTCATCTTTGAGCCCACTGCTGTTCATACTAGTGGTGGACTACAGTAGCGAATAGGTTGGAGGGGACAAATCAATAAAGTTACTGTAAGCAGACAATGTGGCATTACAGGCTGAATCTGAGCAAGAACTTCAGCAAAGGTTAGGGGAATGGAATGCAAACCTGAAGGCACATGGGATGAAGCTAAGCACAGATAAGAGTGGTAATGGCATCAAGTTGGGGAAATCAGAAGAAGCTGAGAATTAAGATAGAAGGAAATATAGTGGAACAGGTAAATAGCTTCCAGTATCTAGGAGGGGTGGTTGAGGAGAAGGGAAGTCTGAATGAAGAGGTCAAAGTCAGAATCAGAGGGGCTGCAGCCAACTGGCATAGAGTATCAGGTGTAGTCTATGACAGAAGAATGCCAAAAAGCTGAAAAGTAAGGTGTACAAGGCAGTGTTGTGACGAGTACAACTGCATGGTAAAGAAACCTGGGCAGTAAAGGCAGAGCAGATGATGAAGCTAGAGGTGATGGAAATGAAGTGCCTGAGAAGATGCACACTGTGGGACAGATGAAGAAATGAGTACATAAGAGCAGAAGCCAAAGTAGTACTAATTGCAGAAAAGATCAAACAGAACAGATTACGGTCATTCGGACACATGTGCAAAAAGGCAGAAGTCAATCTGATGAAGAAGATTTGAGACAGAGAGGAAGAATGTAAGAGGAAACAAGGACGTCCAGCAAAGAAGTGGATGGATTGTGTGAAAGAAGATCTGCGACAGTCATGCATGAGTGTTGAAGAAGGCAGGCATGTCGCACGGAATCAAGAGAGATGGTGACAGTTGACACAATACCCCGACCCCATGTAGAAAATGGAAAAAAGACGGCTGATGATGATGATGATGGCCTAATCTGTTAAGTAGACAGCTTAATGGGTTACAGGCAAGACAAAATAGCAACGGTGACAAAGAGCGAACTTGAAATATTCCCCATTGAATTTTTATCCCTGGGATAGTAATATGTTTTTTATTGTAGCTTAGTTGCAGAGTGGTTTGCCACTGTTTCATGGTCATGGTAATGTAATCAATCAGTGCAGGGTGTATCTTATACATTTGTTAGCACTCCTTATCCATGAATTTAGGATGCTGTCAAATGCTGTTTTGTAGTCTATCTATGCCATACTTAGATTATTCCCCTTTTTACAATCCTCCATTATGTCTTTATTTAACAACACACGATCCTTCATTCCATATGGCATAATTTTATTACAATTTTGTTGTATTTCCATGATTGAGTTTTCTTTTAAATGACTATAAACTTTATCTGCATCAGTTCCAATATGCAGTTTATACAGCACCTGAAGGCAAGTTATTGGTCTATAATTTCTAGGATAGCCTGTAGGTCACTCATAAGGAGAAGTATTTTTCCTGTTTTTAACCAGGTTAGTTTCTGTTGGGGATGCACATATAAATAGTTCTTACTCAGGGCTAAATCTTCATGTAAAGATGTTAATACTTTTAGCCAGAAGTTAGGTACTGGATCTGGGCCTGGGGTTTTCCAGTTAGGAGCTTCTCTTAATTTTGTTTCAATGAATCTGGCCATTACTGCATTCCATTTCCTATCTTGTACATTTGAACTTCTTACTATTTCTTTTACTTCTGTCCGTTCAGCATCTTTGTTATGTTCCACAGGGTCTGCAAAGTTATTCCTCCAAAATGTCTAGTTCTTTTTTTGTGATATTTAATTCCTTTTGCCTTCTTTCCCAATTTTCAGGTCTATATTAGAATGTCGACAGGGCAGAAGAGCAAACACCCTTACGTTGACACAGCTTAACTGAAATGGCTAAATCTCGAATGGCCAGAACATCAATTTTTTTTCCCAGGGGAAAAAAAATCACTGGGCCAAAAAAAAAAAATGACAGACAAAATAAAGTTGAGGGCTTCACCCCCCCCCCCCCATACCCCACCAACTTAAATATACCAACTCCGAGATCACACTACAGTGGAGGAAATGGCTAAGTCCTGACAATGGCCCAGCGATTTTTTTTCCCTCAGAAAAAAAATCACTGTTCTGGCCGTTAGAGATTTAGTGATGTTACCAGAGTTGGATTTTATATACTAAATTCTTAACTTCACAGGTAATCCATAACTTCAATTTCTATTTCTTTAACTTCTCCATTATTAATCCCCTTTTCTGCTTTCCCCCTTTGTTTTCTTATTTTTTTGTACTGGAAAATTTTTCATATCCAGATGCCTTTTCCTGTATTTCTCTTCAAATATCGTTGGTGCTGCTTTGTTTGTATTGATTAGTTTTGCTTTTGCCTTTGCATAAATATTCCACCATATTAAATCTCTTTTTCCTTCCCTTGTCCATATTTTGTCTTCAGATGTCTACCTCTCTTTTTTCTCCTTACTTTGAGGACTCATTTTTCCAGGGTGCTCTGATATATATATATATATATATATATATATATATATATATATATATAAAATATAATATATAACTGCCTGCTCACACCGTTGTTCTCCCCCTTCCCTGTTTATTACCTTAAGCCAATCCCAAAGTTAATAAATATTACCTGTGGCAGGCATTATTTTTAAAACTACAACCACCCTTTGAGCACTTTATGCTCAGCCCTGCCATAAAACTTACTAAAACTGCCTGAACTGGGGCACAGCTAACTGATAGTTTGTGGAAATATAGGGTACCTACCTGAGTCTCCACATTCACTATCATATGTTCTTATATCAGTTTACTCTGTTACCTGATTGTTTCCAGCCCCCTCATAAGAGCAGCTAACAGGGTCTCACACAAACAACGCATCTCTGTCTTCAATAACCTATCCTTCTATCAATCAGTCACCAACTGGTTTCAGAGTTACCTGTCTAACCGCCAACAATCCGTTGTATGGCAGAATGACACATCTTCCCAACTACCTGTCTCTATATGGGTTCCCCAAGGATCCATCTTTGGACCCCAACTCTTCTCTGTTTTCACCAATAATCTAGCCTCTGCCACCAAACATGGCACACTCATACAACACGCAGATGACTCAACCATCATCTGCTCAGCCCAGTCCCTACCCAAACTGCAAAAAGTCACACAGGAAGCCTTTTCCTCTGTTGAAACTTGGTTATATGATGCCCAATTAATACTCAACCCAAACAAAACTAAGCTATTCATCTTCCAACCCACCAAACATACTCAAAACAACTCTCACTTTAACATCACAGCAAAAGACAACACCACTATACACCCAACAGAACACACCAAATTGCTAGGAGTGGAAATAGACAATAAACTAAAATTTGACATTCACATATCCCATGACCATAAAAGAAGTCCACAAAAAACTAGGAGCATTATACAGAAATAAGCAACTTCTCACCAAAGCAGCAACATTTTCAGTAGCAAATTCCCACCTTAACTCTAAACAAGCTAGAGACATGCTACAACAAAAATGCCAAATTCGCCACAGGGGCATCCTACCGTACTCACCGCTGTCTCTTACTTGCTGAACTGGGCTGGCTTGAACTCCCTCACCTCCTTCAATGGTATCAACTCACACTTGCCAACAAACTAGTAAATCATCCACTAAAAGTCCTATCCCTCCAGAATCTACTCCAACCCTACCAGACCACTAAGATCCAGCAACAAAAATCACTTACAGGTCACTAAAGCCAATAACTCTGCTGGAGAAGCACTATTCCCTTGCTCCATAGCCAAATTATGGAACTCCCTCCCACCCACAATTACCTCCATTCCATTATGCACCCACTTCAAAACTTTACTAAAAGTGCACCTAAAAACATGCTGGCTATGCCCTTGCAACTCCCCCTCTAATATTACCCACCCCATCTACCCACTACCTTTCTTTCCACCCCACTAACTACCTTGATTATAGCAAGCTCAGATGCTCATAAGCCTAACTACTTATTATACAACAGGAACTTCTTATTGTAACAATTGTTAATGTCTGTTATGTACTTCGCGGATGATAAAGATTCTAGTTGTCTACTGATGTACTATGTTCTTCATCTGTAACTATGTAATTGTTAATTGCTATTTTGATCAAATTGTTAATTGCTATGTAAATCCAATGTAACTAATGTCTGTATATTTTAACTGTGGAGCTTTTCTCCCCGGGCCTCCGCTGAAAATGGACCTATGTCCAGTCGGACACTCCCAGTCAACAAATGTAAATAAATAAATAAATAAAATAATATAACCAGTGTTATACTTTTCACACTAAATCCTTCACTTCACAGGTATTCCATAATTTCAGCTTCTATTTGTTTAACTTCTACTTTACTAATCTATGTTCCCCCTTTGTGATCTTATTTTTGTATTGTGAAATTTTCCATATCTGGGTTTATTTCTCTTCAAATAACTTTGGACCTGTTTTTTTGTAGTTTGGCTTTCTCATTTGTATAAATAGTGCTCCATATCAGATCTCTCTTTCTTTCCCATGTCCATGTTTCCTTTTTTATACCTTTCAAGAATCTCTAGATTTTGTTCTTTATATTTTTGTACTTCCTCAGTCATTTCTTTTTCCAAATGGCTCCAGGTTTCTTGGTCTATATAACGTTTTTCATGAGTTTGTTGTATTAAGGAACACAAATTTGCATTGGAAGATTTTGACAGTCAGTCAGTGAAAGTATTTTTCTTTCATCTAATTTCGCTCTTAATCTTTTTGTATAACTTTTATCTAAAAATTCTGGCCTTCTTGCATAACAGTAACAACACATCATTTCCTTCTTATCCTCAATAGTCCACTCTATCGTCTACACGGCTCTTTTTTACCTGTCAATGTTTGTGGGTTTTGTGGACTACTACTTCCTTCTACAATAGGGGAGTCATCCTCCCCCTGAGTCTGGCCTAACCCCATTGTAAGAATATTTCTGTGTCTTGATGATTCTACACTCTCATTTTTTCCAGTCCTGGCAGCAGTGCACCTACTAGGACTGGGAACGTTTTGTATCCTGGGACTTGTGCACAAAGCTACCTTTTTTATTTTTTAACCTGCCTCTGTCCATGACACATGTTATATAATATACAGTCTATAGATCAGTAATATCTTGGTGAGATTTGGTAAAAACAGCGTCCACCTAGTGAAGGTACTCACCAAGACTTGTTGAATTCAGTTCCAGCAATATTACTCTCCTTTGCGTGCTGATTTTATCATCTTTTCTTCCAGACTCCATATGCACAGTGTGTACATGCTAATAATTACATAAACAACTATATGCATTGATATAAGCTGAAACTCACCAAAATCATAATTTATATGCTACAGTAGGAAAGTGTTGTGCAACATATGGAGCTGCAGTGTTGTGCACTTCCTGATGTTACTGGGATATACCTGCATTTCTTAAATGAACCAAGTTTTCTTTACTACCTAAGTGATGACTGTAGTAGATACATATCCCATAATACCTGCTCAAGCAAGTCAGACAGCATCATGATTCCTGTTATAGTATTTATTATAGTATCCTGTGCATGCTATGAGCATTGAGTGCTTATTTCCCTGGTTCTAAGATAAAAAGCCCTCGGGTAGTCAGTGAACATCACTGGCAGTACACCTGCTGTGTTGCAAAAAGTATAAGTGCAACACCAATGTCCTGTTTACCTATTACAGTCTGACATCATCACCTGTGTTAGTATGAGTTCTGTTGTTAACACCTATACTTCTATGGATGCTGCAAATCTATATGAAACAAATAGTCAGATCCACATGGCTCATCCTCTGTGTCTCAGTAACACATAGCAGTGGTGATAATGTGTGTTTCCTCACAAGCATCAATCTCACTCTAACTGTAGAATTTGACTGTCCATCACTTACTGGCAAAAATATAAGTTAATTAAGGCAAGTTGTATGTAACTGTAATGTAAGTATATAAGTACGTACATTAATAGAGTGTCATAGGTGAATGTACATACGTAGGCACTGTAGGGATATTACATCTACTCTGTGAATTTGTTGTAAGCAACAGTGGTCTACATTTATGCTATGGTGGCCTTGATATGACATTACACCAATACACCTATGGGGACACAGCTCCAGATACCTGCTAGACCAGGAAAGCAGTAATATAACATAGATGGTGAACTTGAACAGTTTCCTTCTGTAACACATCGGACTTCCAAGGTGCACCCCACCTACAGTCCAGTGATGAACTCTGATGAACACTTGAGACAACAGTGTTACCAGCATAGCCTCATCATCAGTTTACGGCCCAGACCACAGAATCCTTTATAAACGCATTCTATGAACACCTTCAGGAATGCATGGATCATGCGATCCCAAATAAAACCAAGACCCAATCCTCCAAACGCAGACGTCCTGTCTGGTGGACCCCAGCCATAAACAAACTATACAATAGAAGGAGGAAGCTACTAAATGATAAAGCAAAATCCCAAAAAGGGAAGGCATCACTGATCAGTATTAGCAAAAAACTACGGGCACACATAAAATTGTCTAAGGCCAGCTTCGAGAGAATAATTGCACAGGACACTAAGGATAATCACAAGGCTTTATTTAGTTATGTTAGGAACCTGGGTGGTAATTCCCAGATATGCTTAGAATTAGTCCAAAATGACAAAAAATACACCGAACCCACAGACATTGCCAACATCCTAGCTGACAGGTTCAGCGCAAACTTCTCCCCCCTCTCCCCACCAAAAGGGCAAATATCTATCCCAGCAGAGTGCTGCCCCCCTGACATCTCAGATGCTCAGGTAAGAGCCGCCCTCTCCAAAGCAAAAAACACAGCATCAATGGGACCAGATGGTGTCCCGGGCTGCATCCTACATGAACTCAAAGAGCTAAACCCAAACATAAAACTACTGTTCAATCTCAGCCTTACTACAGGATATGTGCCCAAAGAGTGGCGTACAGCAACAGTGGTCCCTCTCCATAAAGGTGGTGCCTCAACGGATCCTGGAAACTATCGCCCCATAAGCCTGACTAGCTTGGTCTGCAAAGCTATGGAAAGGATCATCATGGACCTCATAAATAAAGATATTGGGGACCTACAAACACTGGATCCTACCCAGTTCGGCTTTGTTAAGGGCAGATCCTGCCTCTTAAACCTGGTTGATTTCTTTGAAACAGTCACCAAGGCCATTGACGAGGGAAGGTGGTCCACACAGCCTACCTGGACCTTGCAAAAGCCTTTGATGCAATACCCCACTGGCATTATAGATAAGCTCACCAGCTTAAATATAAACCCCTATGTCACTAGATGGATTGCAAACTGGCTCAAGGACAGAACCCACCTGGTTAGAATTGCTGGAGCCATGTCAGACTCCAAACCAGTTACAAGTGGTGTCCCACAAGGCTCAGTCCTGGGACCTCTCTTGTTCGGTATATATTTCTCGGAGGTACAGGCCAACATGGAAGGACTGTGGCTGACCAAGTTTGCAGATGACTGCAAACTGGGTGCCATAATCGACTCTCCAGCCGACACAAGCATCCTCCAAAAGGGCCTCATAGAAACAGACAACTGGTGCCAGAGCCATGGCCTCAAGCTAAATGCCAAAAAGTGTATAGTCATCCCCTTTGACAAAAACAAAGTGACCACAAATTACCACATAGGTGGAAATCCATTAAGTACAGAAGAAGTAATTAGGGACCTGGGTACCCAAGTTGATAGCAATCTCTCATTTGACAACCACGTGGCCAAAGTGGTTAGAAAAACATTTTTTATAGCCCACCTAATCATGAAGGGATTCACATCTAGATCAGGGGAGGTCATCGTGCCTCTTTACTCATCCCTCATCAGGCCCATAATTGAGTACAATGCCCCTTTTGGGATGTACCTTACCAGACACCTGCAGCAACTGGAAAGACCCCAAAAGTACCTCACCAAGAGGATCAAAGGGCTCAAACAGATGCCATATGCTGCCCGGTTAAAGAAACTCCAGCTCTCCTCAGTGGCATACCGCCTGTTCAGAGGCGATCTGTGCCTGATGTATAAAGCCAACCCGGAATTAATGGACATGCTGCACCTCAGAAAATCCAAATCCCATCGAGCTACGCGCTCGAGAGACTTGAACCTCAGCACTGAAATAAATAGGACATGCTGGAGGGACAGATTCATAACCCAGAGGCTCCCTTCACTCTGGAATAAAATCCCAGTCCAGGTTAGGCAGAGTCCCTCATTGACTCTCTTCAAGAGGAATCTTGATGAGTGGATGGGAGATCGTAGGTTTACCCCGGGTATCACTTCTGTGTCACTGTTAGATAGAGGCACAGTATACTAACCTCGAAAAAGGGCATAGCAAAATAAATTTAAAATGGGTGGCGAAAGCCAAACACATTCTGGCTAGGCTTATAAATGCCCTAGGGCAGATAGCCTAGTATGAACCTATGAACCTATGAACATGCCTGGACATCCATACTGTTCAAGTTATATGTCTTTTATTAGCATGGTGTGTCTTATCAATAATGGCACTCATGTTACACACCTCTACCCACTAACCAATAGTGATGCTTGCTGATTCCACCCTGCTACATTCCTGCTACTCCCTACTTGTACCTCTACCTAGAGGCATTTCCTATTCTTCATTAAATGCCTGACAAGCACTGTATTGTCTGCATCACTGAAGCTAGCATATTTTTTGGCTACTCAGCATGGTTGTATTATGAACACAACGGAAGCATACTATTAACAGTTACTAGAGCAATATGTCTTATCTCCAAACAATAAAAAAAAATCACTTACATATGTAGCCATGACAAAACGTAAGTATGCTTTCAATTAAGTACTGAACAGTGCATGCATGTCATGTCATTCAACAGCCAAGCATCTGCATCACACAAAACTTCAGTGTACATGGAAATAGGCACTAAGACATAGGAATATATAAGGAAGACTGCTCACTGCTTATATTTCTGAATCACACGCCATGCATTAATATGCTAATGGCCACCTGTAGAGTGCACAGTATGTAAGGGCATATCACAATAAAGCATATCCACCTATGTAAATTATGCATAAATTCATAGCACACGTATTATATACAGATCTGGCATATCTTTCAATGAAATGACCACAGTTTAGTTAACATGGGTATGCATATACCATTCTATGATATGCAGAATGATTTTAATATTGTATGCTCACCAGTTTTCTGTGATCCAGATTATGAACCATCTGCCATGGAGGTATGCAGCCCATATGACCAAACATAAGTGATGGTGTAAAGCTATACAAAAGGTTATATGGCAGACACTACTCATCACACATGGCCTGCAGGCTGATATGTTTTTACCAGTTAATGATCACAAGGAAAGAGCCATAGGGAGAATGCCTGACAATGTCAGTGCATGAATAAGATGAAATGATGGCTGGATATCCTGTGAAATAGTAACTAATATGGTCTGCAGTGGAGCTTTTTTCATCAGATAATCATGAGATCTTCTACTACTGACAAGTATCTCGCAGAAGAAATGGAGTAAGCATAGCTAATAAAAGGGTATCAACATCTATGCTCAGTTATAACCCCAGAAATGACAGCACCATCTTAGACTCCAAGACAAACCATTAAACATTACAGTGATACAAGTCTTTGTTCCAACTACAGATGCATAAGAATAAGTCAGCTATTTTCTGCAGCATCTTCTGAATAAACGTGAAAAAAAGACAACAGTCATCATAGGTGGTTATAATGCAACATTTGCAGTCAAAGAACAACTGGAATGATGGGTGACTTTGACCTTGGGGTATGACATGGAGTGGGACACAGACTAGCATAATTCTGCCAACAGTACTCACTGGTCATATTAAATACTTCTTTGGCTTTACACATGGATATTATCAGATGCAGAATACAGTCGGCAAAAACAAGACCTGGAGCTGACTGTGGTTCAGACCCATCAGTATTTTATTGCAAAGTTTAGACTCATATTAAAGAAAACAATAAAGACCTCCAGTCCAACTAGTTATAAGCTCAGTAGTGTTCCATATGAATATGTAGAGGAGATGGAGAAAGTACAGCTGAGTAAATAAACTTATTATAACAGCAGATGATTTAAAATATCACTGTTGCAGTAACCCAAGCAATATGAGTCGCAGCCCTGCTATGTGGCCAGCTTTTCAAAGTTTAAGGGTCCCTACTTCCATATCTTCTAACTGTCATATATAGTCAGAGCATGAAAAGTTCAGAGCTTTCCCCAAAAAGAAGGTAGTCAGTAGCACTGGAAGGAAAAAGAAATACTATAAAACATAACCCAAAACTAACTATATACACAAGAGTATATATATATATATATATATATATATATATATATATATATATATATATATTTATATATATATATATGTATGTGTGTGTGTGTGTGTATGGGTCTACTTCACATCACCTAAAACCCATTTGACTGAATTTAATTTCACCAAGACCAAATCACCTAATTTGTCAAAATACTGTAAACTCATTTGCCTCAATCTCATTTCACAGAAAGCTTATAATCCTAAATTTCAAAAGACTAAACATTAAACCATAGAAAAACATACTCACAACACTAATAACTACCTGTTTTCAGAACTTAAAAAACTACTTACTTACACTCTTAACAGAAACCAGACAATATAAAACCAAACTAAGTGGGGGGCTGTGCCCCCACATCTCCCTAACTATATATACCAATGCCCCATTTGGTATGTACCTCTCAAGACATCTGCAACAACTGGAAATGCCACAGAAATACCTCACTAAAAGAATCACAGGCCTAAAGCAGATGCCCTATGCTGACCGTCTAAGAAAACACCACCTATACTCTGTCACATATCGTCTACTCAGAGGCGATCTCTGCTTAACATACAAGGCCATGTCAAACCCAAAGCTGTTGGACATGCTACACTTAAAGAAATCTCAATCCTTCAGAGCCACTCACTCCAGGGATCTAAACCTTGTCATCACAATAAACAAAACATGCTGGAGGGATAGGTTCCTGACCCAGAGACTCCCCAGACTCTGGAATACACTTCCCATACATGTCAAGCAGAGCGCCTCTTTGGCCCTCTTCGAAAGGAACCTTGATGATTGGATGGGAGATAGGAAATTCACCCCAGGGATCACATCAGTCACCCTGCTAGACAGGGGTCTAGGGAAGTAAATACTGTGGGAAGAAATAGCCAAGGAATTGTTATGGCTAGGCTTGTATAGGCCCTAGGGTCGATAGCCTAGTACCAACTTATGAACCTATGAACCAGGATAACACTACAGTGGGGAAAAAGGCATGCACCTTTTACTTGCCTTACAGTACTCTACACACTGCCACTACTGCTGGGAACACACAACGCATCTGCCATATTACTTTAGATACTTCCCATAAAAATGTAAAGAGACATACCCACATTTAAAAACACTACAACACTACTTTCTACATGACAATCGATATTTAGATAGTCAGCACTATAAGTTACAGAAACTCTGTTTATCACAAACAAGTCACAGGTGAATGGAAACCCACATCATGTCTAAGGCTTACAATTCAGTGAAATAAGATTCAGTCAAATGAGTTTTAGATAGATACACACACCCTGGCAATGCAAGAAAAAAACACATGGGGCATCTATCAAGTGATTCCTGTGATTTTTTTAAGGAGATTTAACTACATAAATTTGGGACCAGTCATTGACTTTGTTAACAATAGATGTTGTTGACCTTTTCAACTCGATTCCTATGGAAGAAGGCCTGGACACATGTAATGCAAGCTCAATTATATGTTTCTGTATGTCTCTCGGGGTACAGTACCTAAGGTCATTCACTACCCATCTAGACCCCTATCATATTATAATCATATTTATCATGATAGAGAGAGAGAGAGAGAGATCAAAGAAATCTTGTTACATTTATACCTCCCAACCTCTACAACTAATATTGATTTACAGCCAGAAGGAGCTGTCAATCATACCTTATCCAGTCTTATGACTGGGTTATAGATGAAATTGGCAGGGATAATATTAGCAGATACAGTGTACTGGGACTTCAATAATCCTTTGACTTAGGCCCACTTTCAAGGATTAGGGTTAGCATACATAAGTAAGAGTTGGCAAGGGGTCTTCAATCTAACCCTAACCCTACCCATGTCCCTGACCCAAACCCTAACACTGCATAGTTTTTTTCATAAGAGAGGGATATGGACGAAAAAATGACAATACCACTATACAAGACAAAAAGAGAGAGAAACACAGAACACCAAACAAGACATAACACTAACTCTATCTCTATACATAACCCTAACTCCAACACTAAAATGTGAACACTTGAATATACACACCAACCATTATAACTTGATCTTACAAATTTACACAACCACTACTTTTTCAGTCAGTCATTTTTCTACAACTATATAATGCTTGAATTCATCCAAATGTGATTCACACTACTATGCAGTCACACATTTGTTCTACTGCTCATGTTTATACCCTCCCAAACTTGTCAACCAAATGAGTTGTCAACCATCTGAATAACAATTTACATGAAATATTAAGAAAGTTAACTACAAAACATAACGTTATAAGGCCAATCTCTAAAAAGACCATAATTAAATTAAAGCAATGCCTCTACAAATCGAGTCTCCCTCATTTTGACATGGAAAGTGATGTCAATTATTTTGATTTTAATATGAAAATATGGGTAGCCAGATTTATTAATTGCAGCACTACTTTAAATCTGACAATTGATGACATATAAAAAGATCTGTTATTATGCATGGCTGGCAAATTATTGCACCATATTAAACATGACCCAGTGATGTTGAAGGATGAAGCCCTGACTATAGTGCAGACAACTCATATTTGATTATCAGCACTGGTGTCTGAGCGATTGAGTAGAAGAGGATGAGACTGACTGAATGCCATCAGCTCATCATCCTTGGTTGAAGAACACTGCCAGGCCTACATCACTAGTCAAACTTAAAGGTGGCTGGAGGCATCACCCACCTGTAGCATAGCAGCCACATTGTCTCTCTCTGCCTCATGCAGAGACTTTCTGACTAAATCTTGGAATAGGAACAGTGTTGGAGCAGGCATATCACTTCCCAAATCAGACAGCTAAGGTGATTCTGCAGGCAGCCTTAAAGGTGGGCTTCACTGATTGGATGAACAAGCTGACCTGCTTCCTATCACCCAGCTCTCACCACTAGGGGTATTGATGAGACCATAGGGCTTCCATAGCCAGAAAAAAATGCCATGTAACTCTTGCCTAGTGCAAAGAATGGATAGCTCCTTCCCCACAGAAAACATGGGCAGACTATGCGTAGGTAGTAGAGTCATTGGGCAGGGTCCTTTCATGCTGGGGAGGGGCATATCAAATGACATTGACAGTTTTATTCATGTTTGAGAAACATTTCCATTCAAAGAAAAACTAACAGTTAGACATTTATAAATGTAAAAGTGCTGCACTGAATGTCCACAAAGCAATCTGGCATGTATTACATTAGATTAAACAGGCTTGAAATGAATGGTAGTTTTTTATACACTGGGTTAAACATGAAAATGAAGATTTGTGAGATTTGTAGTACTGGAAGTGTCAGAATAGCACTATCTGATATGGCTCTGTCTTTAAAAACATATTTCATTTTCTCAGCTTGCTTGAGAAAATGTAATTGAAAAAATAGCACTTCAGTAAAATATAGCAGTCTTAGGTATGATATGAAAAATCTATTCAGCTGAATAGTTTCAAACAAGACAAATGAAGAATACAACAATGAAGCAAGGTAAAAAAACTATGTATGCTGACACTGTGAAGGTTCTTTTTCACATGAGGAGTACTGCTCCAGCAAAAGATGCAATATTTTTTAGTACAAACAAAAAGCACTTAGGGCTAGATCCATTAATAGCTACATGATAGCACATTATTGGGTATTTATGAAACAGCTCTACACAATGTGTAGAGATACCAATCAAAGAGAAATGACATAATATTCTAATGAAAGCATAAATAGCTGAAGTACATGCTAATTAACCAATCCAACATGGCAGCGCTATTCAGGAAGTTATAAAGATATAGTGGACACTCAGTATATTCTTTTGCCCTTTGCACCAAAACTCTTTGGAATGCAGGCACGATTACACTTAGAAAAAAAAAAACATGTTAGGGGTTGCTGCTGCTATTATGCTGTATGTGCAACGGGCTTTAAATATGGTGGTAACCAGACCTCAGGCAAGAAAAAGAAGGGTGTTTAGACCCTGTTTTACTTATCATGGACTGCATGAGACAGAAATTGCTGAGATATATGTGATGGACAGGTAAACACTGGAGGAACTATGCAACCAATGCTGCCCTCACCTCAGGCCGCAGGGAAAATTATGGAGAACTCATCCCAGCTGAAACAAAGGTATGTGTATCATTATGTATACTAGCGACTAGTACCTCCCAGAGACCCACAGCAGATATATTAGGGGTGTCACAGGCATCAGCCTCTAGAATATTACATCAGTTTTTAAATGCAATGCTACTATATGCAAGGGATGACATCTGTTGGCTACACACTTCACAGAAGAGATTAAGAGTCATGCAGGAATGCTGTGTAATACCATGCTTCCCTAAAGTGTTGGGAGCCTTAGATTGCATAAAAAAAGGGCAGGAGGTACATCAGCAGGAATGGTTTCTACTCTAACTGAAATGCTGTGTGTAATGCCCAACAGATCATCTACAGTGTCTATATGGGTAACCCAGGCAGTTTCCATGACTCACACATATGGCACACTTGTGAGCTGTACACCAGATTTGCTAGGTGTGACATTCCTCAAGATCATCTACTGGGGGATGCAGGTTATGCACTGGAGCCCCTGGCTCATGACAATGATGAGAAACCCACACAACTCTACTGAGCAAGGATACAAGGTTTACTCTCAAACTTGGAATATCATAGAGCGTGTGTTTGGTTTGCTTAAATTAAGCTTTCAATATCTAGACACATCAGGCAGTACACTGCGGTATGACCCAGGCACCTCTTCTGAAATATTGCTCCATGTTATACAATATAATTTTCATGTAACAGCTTCAACAAGGACAGCAAGGGCCACAGTTTCAAGAACCACAGGCAAGGCTAGCAGCATCAGGTACAGATGAGGAGTCAGAGGGCGAACCACCAGCTGCAGATGGTGCTGGCAGCTGGAAGTATGCACAGTATGCCCTGGCTCTGGCTTACAGGCAAAGGATAGTACACAGATAACTACCTAAGTCAAAGTCTATGGTCCCACACACATACAAATAGGTAAAATGATACCAGTCAGATTCTTACTTCATTCTGATCACATCAGACCAACCCCAAGGACACAATATGTACCTGCAGTAATGACAAGGTAAGTGTGGAACCTGTAAAGGAAAAAATATACAACTGATTACTCTCATATGGAAATATGTATATGCCTATAAGCAGAGCAGTTGTCTGAGGTGTGCACTTATGTCAGTAATATCTCCTCTGTCAGATTTTTATATTATACAGTTACATATAGGTTCATAGGTTCATAGGTTCATACTAGGCTATCTGCCCAAGGGCATTTATAAGCCTAGCCCATAGTTATGTGGCTTTCGCCACCCCTTTAGTTTGAATAAAAACTATGCCTATCATTTTGCTGTGCCTCTGTCAAGCAGTGACGCTGAAGTAATCCCTGGGGTATATCTGCAATCTCCCATCCATTGGTCAAGATTCCTCTTGAACAAGACCAGAGAGGTGCTCTGCCTCACATGTACCGGGATTTTGTTCCACAGCATAGGGAGTCTCTGGGTGATGAATCTGTCCCTCCAGCACGTTCTATTTATAACCGTGTCAAGGTTTAAGTCTCCGCCCTTGTGGTTCTGAGGGACCTAGATTTTTGAGGTGAAGCATATTCATCACATCTGGGTTTGACATGGCCTTATATGTCAGGCACAGGTCACCTCTGAGCAAGCGGTATGAGACTGAATAGAGCTGGAGTTCTTTCAGTCGGGCAGCATAAGACATATTTTTGAGACCCTTTATCCTTTTGGTGAGGAACTTTTGGGGCCTTTCAAGCTGCAGCAGGTGTCTGGTCAGATACATTCCGAACGGGCATTGTACTCAATCATAGGTCTAATAAGTGATGAGTACAGGGGACGATGACCTCCCTTGATCTAGATGTGAATCCCTTCATGATCAGGTGGGTGATATAGAAGGTTTTCCTAACTACTTTAGCAACATGAGTGTCAAACGAAAGGCTACTGTCAACCTGGGTCCCCAGATCTCTGATGACTTTTTCTGTGCTCAGTGGATTGCCACCTATATGGTAGCTAGGGGTAGCCTTGTTTTTCCCAAAGGGTATGACTATGCATTTTTGGCGTTTAACTTCAGGCCATGTCTCTGGCACCAGTTATCCATTTCTGTGAGGCCCTTCTGGAGGATATCTGTGTCAGATGTGTTTTCGACTATGGCCCAGTTTGCAGTCATCTGCAAACTTTGTCAGCCATAACCCTCCTGTGTTTGCTTGTACTTCAGAAAAGTAGATGCCGAACAAGAGTGGACCCAGGACTGAGCCCTGTGGGACACCACTTGTGACAGGCTTTGAGTCTGACATGGCTCCAGCAACTCTGACCCTGTGGGTTCTGTCACTTAGCCAGTTTGCAACCCATCTTGTGATGTATGGGTTTACATTCAAGCTGATGAGTTTTTCGATGATACCTGAGTGGGGTATTGTGTCGAAGGCCTTTGCCAGGTCGAGGTAGGCTGTATGGACTGCCTTTCCCTCATCAATGGCCTTGGTGACTGTCTCGAAAAAGTCAACCAAGTTTAAGAGGCAGGATCTGCCTTTGGCAAAGCCAAACTGAGTTGGATCCAAAGTCTGCAAGTTCCCTATGTCTTTATTTATGAGTTCCATTATGATCCTCTCCATGGCTTTGCAGATAAGGCTTGTCAAGCTAATGGGGCGGTAATTTCCAGGGTCTGTGGAGGCACCGCCCTTATGAAGTGGGACCACAGTCGCCGTGCGCCACTCCTTGGGTACGTATCCTGAGGTGAGGCTAAGATTAAACAGCTGTCCTAACTGTGGGTTTAATTCCTCATTGAGTTCATGAAGCACACAGCCGGGGACACCATCCGGTCCCATGGATGCTGTGTTTTTTGCCTTAGTGAGGGCAGTTCTCACCTGGGCGTTGGAGATGTTTGGGGCTACAATCCTCTGGAATAGATATCTCTCCTTTTGGGGAGGGGAGAAGTTTGCACTGAACCTGTCAGCCAGTATGTTGGCAATGTGTGTAGGTTCAGTAATTTTCACATCATTTTGAACTAATTCTGAGCATATCTGGGAGTTTCCTCCTAGGTTTCTAACATAGCTAAAGAAGGCCTTATGATTCTCTTTAGAGTCCTTGGCGATTTTTCTCTCAAAATTTGCCTTGGATGATTTTATGAGAGCTCTTAGTTTTTACTTATAATGATCAAAGGTGTCTTACCTTTCAAGGATTTTGCTCTATCTTGTAGTAGCTTCCTCCTTTTGTTGTAGAGCTTGTTTATGGCTGGGGTCCACCAGACTGGACGCTTGCCTTTGGTACAGAGAGTCTTAGTTTTGTTTGGGATTGCCTGATCCATGCAGTCCTGTAGGTGCTGGTAGAAGGCATTTGTAAGTGATTCAGCGGTTTGAGTAATGTTTACCACTGGCTCAGGGGCCTTAAAGGAGACCACACTAGTTTTTAGAAGTGTGAAATCGGCTTTTGAGAAGTTTTTCACTGTGGTCTTTTTGTTTCAGGTGGGGCGGGATGAGGACCTCCAGCGAGATTAGTTTATGATCTGATCTCACCAGTGAGGGGTATACTTCGGTGTTGAACATTTTGATCCCATGTTCGTGATGATGAGATCAAGTATGTTTTCTCCTCTTGTGGGGATGGTGACTAGTTGTTCCATGGCATTTGAGTTTATGAACTCCAGGAATCTTTGGGTTAGAGTGTTCGGGCTTGAGTAGTGTTCCCAGTCTATATTAGGGTAGTTAAAGTCACCTAGTATGATGGTGTTTGGAGATACATTTATCCCCTCCAATGTTTTCAGGAAGGCCATGTGAGGTTCCTGAGTTTGAGAGGGTGGCCTGTAACATGCTACAAATTGCAGAGCAGTCTTGCCTATGGTTAATTGCACCTGGATGGTCTCCGATGCATCATGCGTTGCCACCAACCTTGAGGTGTGGGTGTCCTTTATGAATATGGACACCCCTCCTTTCTTGGTGTTGTCCGGATTTTGGGGCGGAACGCATGATATGAGGTGAAACCTGTTAGTGCTGGGGTGCTCTCAGGAGCCTTGAACCAGGTTTCTGTCACAGCACAGACATCGATGTTCTCCATATTGAGAAGGGCCTCGAGTGCGTGCATCTTGAGATTGAGACTTCTGGCATTGAGCAGCATTACCCTTAGTTTTTTTCCTTTTGGTGTTCTAGGGTGGTAGGTTTAGAATTTGAGCCTTGCCTAAAAAGGCACTATGGGGTGGCAAGAGCCTTTGCCAATATCCGGAAGCCCAGGGTGACAGGTGCAAGCCGTCCCTTGAAGCAGCGTGGCTTGTCCAGCATGTCATCCCAGGCAGACAGACATTGGATCCCCTTTGAATGACACCAGAATTTAAGCCAATTATTAAAGCTGATCATCTTATCACTGTATTGTGGCATCATTCTAGGTGAAGGTAGGATACTGCTCAAGGTCAGGGTCATACCTGCCTGGGCTACATAATCAGAGAGCTCCTCGATGTCCCTTTTCATGTAGTCCAAGGAGGTACGTCTCAGGTCGTTGACACCAGCGTGGACAATGACTGAGTCGTACTTGTACCTGCTGTTGAGAGACCTGAGTGCTTGCGTTATGTGGCGGATTCTAGCGCCTGACAGGCAGCTTACTGTGACCTTCTCTTTACTCAGTCTGGTGAGCGGGACGTCAGTGTGTCTGACTATGGAATCACCAATGACAAGTGTGTCTGGCATTTTGTTTGGCCTTAAGGGCTGTGACTGTTTGACACTCTGACTGTGTGGTCTATGTGTTGCATGTGTTGGGTCGTGAGGTGCTAGTTGTTTGGGTGTCTGCTTTGGTGGCCTCTGCTGTTTTGGTAAATTTTTGATCAGAGCCTCCGAGTATGTCTTTGTGTGAGTATGTGTATGATTTGAAGTTGTGATGGTACCATGTGTGACTGGGTATGTATTGTGTGTGGTTACCTTCTCCTCCTGTCTGGTCTTGCCAGTCCTATGTTGAGAGAGCTCAGCCTCCAGTTTGGCCGTATAGTTGCATCTCTCGCATGTATTTGTGTTTTGTGGGAGAAGGAGAGGATTGTCTGTGTACATGAGGCAGTTGTAACATTGCCTCAATATTCCCAGGTTCACCAGTTGAGCTGGAGAGGACACTAGCAACTGATCCCTCGACATACTAGAAGTAGTAGATAAAGAGACTTTCAAAGGACTCCGGGGAAGTGGGTTTTAGGCTGGTGGGGTACTATCTATAATAAGAGTGCTTTATCAAGGTGCAAGTACTGTAGGAGTAAGTGCTAGGCTTTACAGATAGAGAATAGTCTACTTGGGAATCAAGTAGAGATGAACTTTTCAGTTATAGGATATGCTGGTTAGATCAGCAGTACAGCTCGAGGAAGGTAGTTTTAAGGGAAAATTGGAAGAGTGGAATTTAGATGGCCCAAATAGTTTAACCTTGTTTAACCGCCGCTGCTCTTGTGTGCAACAGTGGTAACTCCACGCTAAATCGCGCTTACGTGCGTTTAGCGTGTTTTATAGCAGGGGGCTGAAGGGAGCTAGGAATTGGCCCAAAACGACCAATGGACTACTAGTTTCTGGCTGAAACTTCACCAAATCAGACAAAAAGGCCGCTCAGTGCTTCCCACTCCCACTGGTAAGCAAAGAAGCTTCCCTCCTTCCTAATAAGGCAATGGATCAGTAACAGGAACTAAAAACAAAGCCCAGGGATCAGCAACTCTGAAACTGGACTACTCTAGTTCAGTAAGGCAGGAAAACAAGAGATTTTTTTTGTTTTATTACAGAGACAAGGAAAAAAACAGACAGTAAATGCTATAAATGCTGTAAATCGGCTAGCGCACTTTAGTGTGTAGCCTACAGAAACAATTTGCAACAATTAGTAACTTAAAGTGCAATAAACAGTGTAAAATGCAGAAATCACTTAAAGTAGCAATAAAACAGGCGAAATGCAGTTGCTAGCTTAAATAACAGTGGGAAAGCCACAAAAAATACTTATATCTGGTAGAAAGTCACTCTTTTAGCTCTCTGCTGCTTGGATCACTCTGCAGGCCACCACGAGGATCTGTGCTGAGTTGGTACAAGCTGGAAAACGCGTGTTTAGCGTGTTTTATAGCAGGGGCTGAAAGGAGCTAGAATTGGCCCAAAACAACCAATGGACTACTAGTTTCTGGCTGAAACTTCACCAAATCGGACAGAAAGGCTGCTCAGTGCTTCCCACTCCCACTGGTAAGCAAAGAAACTTCCCTCCTCCCTAATAAGGCAATGGATCAGTAACAGGAACTAAAAACAAAGCCCAGGGATCAGCAACTCTGAAACTGGACTACTCTAGTTCAGTAAGGCAGGAAAACAAGAGATTTTTTTGTTTTATTACAGAGACAAGGAAAAAAACAGACAGTAAATGCTATAAATGCTGTAAATCGGCTAGCGCACTTTAGTGTGTAGCCTACAGAAACAATTTGCAACAATTAGTAACTTAAAGTGCAATAAAAAGTGTAAAATGCAGAAATCACTTAACATAGCAGTAAAACAGGCGAAATGCAGTCGCTAGCTTAATAACAGTGGGAAAGCCACAAAAATACTTATATCTGGTAGAAAGTCACTCTTTTAGCTCTCTGCTGCTTGGATCACTCTGCAGGCCACCACGAGGATCTGTGCTGAGTTGGTACAAGTTGGAAAACGCGTGTTTAGCGTGTTTTATAGCAGGGGGCTGAAAGGAGCTAGGAATTGGCCCAAAATGACCAATGGACTACTAGTTTCTGGCTGAAACTTCACCAAATCGGACAGAAAGGCTGCTCAGTGCTTCCCACTCCCACTGGTAAGCAAAGAAACTTCCCTCCTCCCTAATAAGGCAATGGATCAGTGACAGGAACTAAAAACAAAGCCCAGGGATCAGCAACTCTGAAACTGGACTACTCTAGTTCAGTAAGGCGGAAAACAAGAGATTTTTTGTTTTATTACAGAGACAAGGAAAAAAAACAGACAGTAAATGCTATAAATGCTGTAAATCGGCTAGCGCACTTTAGTGTGTAGCCTACAGAAACAATTTGCAACAATTAGTAACTTAAAGTGCAATAAACAGTGTAAAATGCAGAAATCACTTAAAGTAGCAGTAAAACAGGCGAAATGCAGTCGCTAGCTTAATAACAGTGGGAAAGCCACACAAATACTTATATCTGGTAGAAAGTCACTCTTTTAGCTCTCTGCTGCTTGGATCACTCTGCAGGCCACCACGAGGATCTGTGCTGAGTTGGTACAAGCTGGAAAACGCGTGTTTAGCGTGTTTTATAGCAGGGGGCTGAAAGGAGCTAGGAATTGGCCCAAAACGACCAATGGACTACTAGTTTCCGGCTGAAACTTCACCAAATCGGACAGAAAGGCTGCTCAGTGCCTCCCACTCCCACTGGTAAGCAAAGAAACTTCCCTCCTCCCTAATAAGGCAATGGATCAGTAACAGGAACTAAAAACAAAGCCCAGGGATCAGCAACTCTGAAACTGGACTACTCTAGTTCAGTAAGGCGGGAAAACAAGAGATTTTTTTGTTTTATTACAGAGACAAGGAAAAAAAACAGACAGTAAATGCTATAAATGCTGTAAATCGGCTAGCGCACTTTAGTGTGTAGCCTACAGAAACAATTTGCAACATTAGAACCATTTCTGTGTATCAAGCATTTCAATTGACCACTGTCTATAAAACATGGAACAGGTCAATTATACCCTCATTTGCACAACTATACCAAGAAGCAAGATGAAAGTACCTGATGCTTCCACTGCTTTACTTACAATATATCTAAAATACAATGCAGTTCAACAATTATAGAAGCAATCATTCGCAAGTGAGTAGGAATAAGAATTCAACAACTTTTCTGCAGCAATACATATCAATAAGAGCAAACATATGCATAAGCAAGCATTGGCTATCCACAGTATGCATCAGACATATATGCAACCCTAAGTCACAAAGACATGAGCAAAGGGCAGGGTGCAGTCATCATCATTTGTACATGGTGGGGGGATAGGAAGTGAAGGCTGATACCAAACAAGTGAGTGTGTGTAAGTAAGAAACACATATATCTGTCAGAGTATACAGTGTACAGGGCCAGTAACAACAGATGTATTGCACTCAGTAGTACTGTTTAGACAGTTTGCATGTGTGTGAGTTGGTATGGGCAGGTGATTTTCTTTTAATGTGTGTGTGTGTGTGTGTGTGTGTGTGTGTGTGTGTGTGTGTGTGTGTGTGTGTGTGTGTGTGTGTGTGTGTGTGTGTGTGCATGTCTCAGCATGGATACAATCAAGCACTGTCCTAGCACTATGTCCTGGCATCTTTCAACAGGTATGAGCCATGCATGGTACAGTAGTCAGTTCAGTGTTGTTGCCCTCGACCATGAGAACCACCTCTGCCACTGGTTGCACTGCTACTTCCATGGCCCTGGCTAGAAGATGAAGTGCTACTTGATCATGACTGATGTCTGCCGGACAATTTTTCCTCACTGATACATCCAAGACCATGGCCACATGGCCTACCACATCTGAATGTGGACGCCACAATCACTGACAGTACAGTGGATGTAGTGTCACTACGGGAGTGGGATCTTGCACGGCCATGTCTGTTAATAGATGTAGCAGCTCTCTGGCCACCTGGATGCTCAATCTCCCTAACAGACATTCCATCACAGACACTGCTTGATCCAGTGTATTCTTCATTTTGTCTAAGGAGCTGCCCATACAGTACAGGGAGTCACTCACATCAGAATGCATGACATTTAGTAGTTGCATAATTTCTTTCAAAGCCCTGGTTTAACTTGTCTGTGCCTCCACTATAGCCTTACATATAATGTCCAATGACACACCAGCATCAGGAGGAGACTGGACAGCAGGTCTCCTCTGAGAACCCCTACCAGCCCTCCTGTGTGGCAAAATGCTCTCATGATGACTATGGGGAGAAGCAACCAGCTCTGCAAAAGGAGTAACCACAGTATTCTGATCAAAAGTGTCACCCTCAACCTATCCTATATCAGAGATTTCTGTGTCATGGATAAGCAGAAGCATACTGACTGTGTCCACAATATGGGTAAGGGATGTGGGAGCCACAAGATCAGAGTCAGACTGACCCTCTGCACATTTAGACTGTGCCTCTTCATCGCCACCATCATCATCAGAAGCTACCGATATTCTGACATCAGGTGGTAGGAGTTCCAAGTGCCATTCTCAAAACCACCTATGATAACAAGCAATAAACAAAAGAAACAGAAAAACAGAGAGTAAAACTGATCACATATTTTCTTTATATGAAAGTTATGTTAAACTCTAACAGATGCTAAACCAACACAAATGTTAATTTTGTGTAGATCTAAATCTACCTTAAAGACAGTAATAACAATAATCATAAATGTGCGCTTATCATACAGGAGGGCTGGCAGCCTGCAACTCAGATGTGCCAGTATGTGAGGAAGGGAAAGAAAAGAAGGCTAAGTATCATAATGCAAATGAAACAAGAAAAAGTGAACAATCCCCTTCACAGATGCAGATTACAAATTTTCTCATATAAAAAAGTAGTAATCAGTTGAATTCCCCCCAAACACCATCTATTTTTTTATGACTATGTCACCTGACTCATAGTTATTGCTGGCTCCCTATATATCAGACATCTAAGATATGTGCATATAAATACATAACAATGATACTTGTATTTTGCATACCTGCTGCCTGTGACACTTTAGGTCTGTCGTCTACATCTGCACCAATGTCAAGAATTCTGTGGGGACCCTCTGCCAAGCTAGCTGGAACTCTGGCAGTGGACAGGAACTTCTCTGTTTCAGTTAGTGGTGGTTCAGCAGCACAGCCACCCCCTGTACCCATATGTTCCTGGACAATTGTAGCCTCCCAACAGCAGCCAGAGGTTATCATATCACTTGCACATTGTTGTTTCTGGGAGTAAGTTCTCCCATGCCCTCTGACATCACTGATATCATTGACCACCTGCTGCCATATCACATCTTGGGGAGATTGGTCACCTCTACCTCTACCTAACAGAAAAGCTCCATGGTGACAAAAGGCCTGGATAATGACTTTGGATAATGACTTTATTTTCTGCATCAGTGTATGGCGGCTTGCTGGATGCAGATTTTTTCTTGGGTGCCATACCCTGTATGAGATAATATAGAACATAAACACAAAATTAAATATATAATACACAGACAAGATGGCTGTGAACTCAATTATTTGTGTGAATGCATGCATGTATCCATCATCCCTACAACAATTTAAAATGCAATACATCCTATGATTACACACAAGTTATGGCAGCCTCCCCAAAAAAATTGCATCAAATATCAACAACAATCTATAATAGTTCTGTAATGCCAATAACACAGGTTTAACTGTATAATACATTGCATTAATAATAACAGTTTAAAATGTAGCATTAGAAATATAAGATAACTATTATAAATACCATCTCCACTGTTGTGGGGCAGTCAGATAGAAACCCACAAATGTAACATTTTTCTTTCTGCTAACACAGGTAAAATGCCAGACCTTCCTACAGTTATAATACACTCATCTGCAGTAACTGTGCAAACAACAATTAAATACAACCTAAAAATATAGGTCATGTTACATTCTGTGATATGCCAAAAGAAAGGGATAAAGAAAAAAACTTTAAGATAAAAAAATACTTTTCAGCAGTCAGTACAAGTCACCTTTTAATTTTACACTAAAAGCATTATGTAAGAAATAGCAACATACCTTGACAATATGGGTCTATATTACGAGATTGAAAACCCGTTTGAGCGAATCGGAATTGAGCAACACGTATAGCATGAACTACAGTAATGGCGAACATTCAAAACCGCGAAGCACGAAATGTTGAAATGTCATGGTTGGCCCGTCTGCGGTATAGCTCCGTAAGGTAGGTGTGCGATAGTTATGGACCTTAGGGTTAGGGAGCAGGTTAAGGTAAGTGCATAGATAAGTAATGTATGTAAGGTTTAGTCTAGGGTTAGAAGTAGGGTTTTGTTAAGTATATGTGTGTGGATTATTTGTTTTGTTTGGGTATATGTCTGTAGGGTAAGTATGCAATAGTTACGGAACTTAGGGTTAGGGTGCGGGTTAAGGTAAGTGCATAGATAGTAATGTATGTAAGGTTTAGTGTAGGGTTAGAAGTAGGGTTTGGTTAGTGTATGTATGTGTTTTATTTATTATGTTTGGGTATGTAGTATGTAGCGCGCGGTAGTGTTGGCCGACTATGATGATTCGAGATTTGAAATTTCATGGTTTAGGGGGTTCAGCGTATTTGCGGTTCAGGCTATGTGTGTCAGTGTTGTGGTGTTTGCTGAAATGGGTTTTTGATTTCGTAATATAGACCCGACAGTGCAGCAATGTATAAAGTAGATAATTCTGCAAAAGTTGTGTTTATTTAGTAGTATCAAGCTCTCTTGATCCAAACAGTGTCCCAGAACAGTACAAGAACATTAACTGTATTACCTTCACATAGTACAGAGTCAGCCCTGGGAGCACTGTGAGTATGCAGATGAAGTCTGAAATCATTAGCATTCCTGAATACCACAATCTGCACTAAGTATAGTGAATGTAAACATGGTATAAGAACCTACACAATTACATGCATACATCATCAGGAAGTAAGGACGAGCATTGAGAAATGTTACCTGTTAATGGCTTGCAGGTGTCCATGATAACACTTATTGCAGAAATAATCAGCTTTCACAGTCTCCCCTCTTTGATATACACCTACTGAGGGTGTGTCAGTAAGAACACATCAAAACATCTGAAGGTATATTGACTGAGTTAGTAGACAGCAACATCCTTAACATTCAAATGCTGTTTTTTGTGACCAAAGTTACTGCCCCTTACCAAGAAATGTTGCTCATTTTCAAGGGAGTACATTATGCATTGATACAGATAACATATGAAATAAAACTGAGATAGAATTGCTCTTACAAAAGCATCAATAATGGAATGAGGCACCAGAAAGATAGGCAGAAATACACCTGTGTGTCTGCAGGCTTTTTAATATTGTGTGTGTACAGAGTTATCCTAACTGTTGGCAATATCACAATCATACTGACATTTACTGATCAATGAGAAAAGACAACTTTCATAACTTGTTTCTGTAATACTTTCATGTGATTTGATACAGTGTCACATTATCAGCATATCTAAACACTTTTTCCTCCCTGCAAATATGCCTATAGTTAATATGGGAAAGACTCTTCAATTATTTTTCTTGTTACCATTGTATGAGGTTTCAAATCTATACAGGTTCCTAATAACTAAACATCAGAAATATACATTTAAAGTACTTGATTCCATTTTTTCTATTATTTTTTCTTTATCATTTGCACACCATCTGGCATTGCAATCCATTGACTGGCAGTGGTCAGCAGCAGTGAATGGCAGTTCACTGCCTAAGTTAGAAACTGACAAATTTTATTTGGACTGCCATTAGTAGCTCAATTAAGACTGACACTGTTGGGTTTCCTCAGCAGTCTGGACAGTACTGAGTGAAGAAATTCAAGTTGTCACTCTGCTTTCTCTGTGACATAATGTGTAAATGTTATCAGCTTAGAGAAACAGTACTGATGATGCAGGGTTTGAATCCTATTCACAGATAATTTTACTGTGGGAGATCATACTAAATCTTGACACTCATACTGGTGTGTGAATGTGTTGATGGAGGAAACTCAAGTAAAGTCAGTATTGACTAAAACAGGCAGGCAGATAAGTCATTTGAAATTATGGCAATATTAATTGTGTGTGTTGTGTGAACGATGAAAGCATTCCTTCTGTTCCCTATGCCATTCTCCATTCCCATGTCATTAGCTAAAGTCCTAATATTGTGATATGGCAAGGAGATTTGAGAAGCCTGAATGTATCAATGTAATGAAGTAGTAGCTCTGCTCATTGCTAGGTATACACTGCAATTCACTGCATGTTTCTTCAACTTATTATTCCAATAAAAGTTGAATGCATACTTCTGATAAATATTGCCTTCTGCATTTGTGTGCATGAAATGAACTTTGATGACTTTTGGAAAAAGGTGAAAAATTTAGTATAGGCTGCCTTATGTAGCGCAAACAAGCTTTGCACCATTGCCTGGCTGTCAATACTCCGGATAGTACTCAATAAAGAAAATACACCTGTCAGGTAACTTTCTCTGAGGTACAAGGTGTATGTGCATTGAGATTAGAGAAAAAGGACAGCTGATAGAATCAAACTAAATGGTAAATTTACAAAGTGTGGTCTGAATATTTACTTAATAACATTTTGTGATACCATTGTGTTGTTTAAAAATCAAATATTGTCAGTATTGCTAACAGTATGTGTGCTGTTGTCTGTCCTCTTTCACATTATTTGCCACTATGAGTCCAATAGTGTGTTCCACAAAGTCCTTTTTTGATGTTGCAATGATATATGAGAAGGATGAATGTATCACTTGAATGCACTTCTTGTTTTGGTCATTGCTACATACAGTATATAAATTGATTGCATTTAATTTACTGTCAACTTTTTTCTCCACCATATTTTTTCTAATGCTTTTTCCATTTGCTGTCCACTCAGTAGTACACAAACATGGTTCACTGCCTAAGAGAAAAAGTGAAAATTTTAGTTTAGGCTGCCTTAAGTAGAACCAATATGCCTTGCATCGATGCACAGCCCTTTGCACCATGGATAGGAGTTACTGCAGAGAATGAGCTTGACAGGTATCCACTTCTGTGGCACAAGGTATAAATGAAATGAACTGAGTGAAGTAAGTCACAGGAGACATTATTTGAATCCTGTGCTGAGATCATGTTGCCTTATTCTCTATATATATGTAATGTCTTTTTTTTTTAATCTGCATTTTCTCTCCACTTGGCAGTGAGCAAAAACACTTCACTACCTAAGGAAAAAAGTGAAAAATTAGTTTAGGATGCCTTATGTAGTGCAAACATATCTGACCACATTGCGTAGCCTACAACACTCTGGATAGTAGTCATTAAAGAAAGTACACCTTCCATGTAAATTTCTCTTTGGCACAAGATGTATCTGAAGTGAATTGAGAGAAATAAGGCACATGATGCATTGCTTGAATCCTGTTTAGAGATTTATTTTTCATTTTAATTTGCATTTGCTTTCCTCTTGGCAGCATGCAAACATGGTTTCCTACCTAACTAAAAAAGTAAAAAACTTAATTTAGAATGCCTTATGTAATGCACTCTGGATAGTGCTAGTGGAGAAATTCCACCTGTCAGATGCCTATTTCTGTGGCACACGTTGTAAGTCCAGTGAGTTTAGATAAAAATACAGCTGATTACATGTTTGAATCCTGCTAAAAGATACTTTTACAAAGGGTGTAAGAATCCCATTTATCATAACATTTTGATTAGGAGTGTAATACTAAAGTGGGAGGATGGGATAATGGTTAAGGTGTTTACCTTACAGACACAAGGTGCAAAGCTTGATTCTCACGTGGGGTAATTGGCTAGGTGTGAAATGGCCCACAAGGGCAGTTAGCCTAGTACTAATCTATGAAAAATGATAATGTTAAATATGTTTATTGAAAGCAATGTATCAGTAATGCTTGCATAAGTAAACTTTTCTATTTAGCATATATCATTAATGTTTCACATATAGCTTCAGACTGTGTGTCCAGTTTTCTAAACATAACAATTATATTTAATATACAATTCACTTGCATATGTATGATGGGAACAATACTTTTGTTGTAATTATCATGACCCATCACATATCCCAACGCTGTGTTTAGGACAGTTATGTCTTGTGAAGTATGTATGCAACATACCCCAACCTTATTTCTCAACTTATTCAACTGCATCTATATTTACGAGCAGAAATGTTGACTTTTACATAGGAATGCATTCCCAGGAGTAATTAAAATCAAACACATACAGGCCTCCATGAGGTGTATCTCCATTCATTCTGAAATTAGTATTTGTGTAATTTCCATGCTTGGAAGGTAGTGCTCCTGTGGCAATCTTAATTCATAATCTAAGTCCCAATTTTTGCATGCTTTATATCATGGGTTCAATTCCCAGTTGGTGCAATGATATTTAAACATTGTGTATGCCCCAATATCACTGTATGTCACAACTCATCCTCTTTCTCCTTCCACACTGCAAGGATTAAAAGCCATGCCATTAAGAGTTATATTGCTGAACACTGGAACCTGTGTCAATATGTTGGGCATCACACATAGCAAAGCTCAGCACCATGTTTCACACCTTTAATGCTGTGTGACGTAAGTCGTGACAATGTATCTGCCAAGAAATCCATCTGCTTTAAGTTGCACAAATGCAAGATCTGAACTGGCTGCCAGTTCAGACAGATTTGGTCAGCTTGCCTTTTGCAGACAAGGCTAGCGAGAGAGAGAATGGTACTAAAGTTAGAGCACAAAGGTGAGCTGTCAAGGAGTCCGGTATATCTATGGCACTCCTCATGCAGTGCTGTATTCATAGACTGCTGCAAGGAGATTATTAATGATGATTTAAT
Organism: Protopterus annectens; assembly: GCF_019279795.1. Lineage (NCBI taxonomy): Eukaryota > Metazoa > Chordata > Ceratodontiformes > Protopteridae > Protopterus > Protopterus annectens. The sequence continues at coordinate 330,754,400 of NC_056737.1, forward strand.
GAGTAACAGTAACACACCATACAGATGTTCCTACATGTTTCACAAAACATATTGTTGCTATTCTCTCTTCATCTGTCTGTCTCTCTCTCTCTCTCTCTCTCTCTCTCTCTCTGTTCACCCCTTCTGCTTCAGTAAGTTGTCACTGTATTTCATTTGTGTTATTTAAACTTCTTGAAGTAGAAATCCCTTTGTGGTGTGGTGAAATAATGCTCGCACTAATAGACAGGTTTTTTTACTATGTTACAAGATTCTAATCCAGCCATTGCCTAAGTATTACTGACTGTTTTTGTACACTGTTTGAAGTCTACCTGTTGGCTAAATGTTGTTTTGATGCAGCATTATCCTTTTTTTGTCATACGCTACTTTGTCTCTTCCTCCATCTCACCCTGTCAATGTACCTTCTCCCTTCTGTATCATTATTCTTCCACCCCTGCATTTGCACAATGTATGGCACGAGGTAACAAGAGCAAATAAATGAAAAGCAAGTACACAGCACTTGGCAATATTATTTGATTTTGTTGCCTTTGGCTGCATTGCCCTCTTGCACTTTCTGCTGCTGTGCTTAGTTATGTATATTATGTTAAATGTACTTTTCAACAAGCTGAACAGTTAGATGTACAGATGATAGTCGTTTCTGCCTTTTTAATTTTTTAGGTCTTTTGGGTTTCTAATACCATAACAGGAATGGACTCCATTCATAATGCAAAGTATGATTAAAGTTAGTGAAATTAGCATTGTTTCAATCTTTGATCCCAAAAGTGCTTCATGTAGCACCTGCAACATTCTCAGAATTGACACATTCTGCAATTCTTATTGGGTTACATGTACTGGTATCATACCTAAATAGGACTGTAAATTCTATTTTAATGAGACCCATTGTTCCTACTACTATTGGAACTGTCTGTGTATCCTTCTTCCAAATTGCTGTAGTTGATGCCTGCAAATCATTGCATTTTACAACTTTGTGTCTTTCTGTACGTAAGACACTGTAATCACTATGTGTAGCAATTTCAATGATCAATACTATGTTTGTCTTCTTTTCATTGACTACTATACATGGTTTTCTCACCTCTATTTTTTGTACTGTTGGTAATGGGTGATCCCACATTATATTAACTTCATAATTCTCTATGATAGTTTGTGGTTCATGCTTCCAATGCTTCTCAGCAGTTCAATATTGTAATGCTTATACAATCCTCAATGCAACAGTCTTGCCACATTATTATGCCTTTCAGTATACAAGCCTCCTGCCATTAGTGTATTACACTCAGCAACAAGATCTGTGGCTGTTTCCAGTTCTCCTTTACAGAACCCGCATTTGTCTGTTTCCCCCACATGCTCAATGGGATTTGTAAACCAACATGTATGTAGTCTGCTATCTTGGGCTGCCAATTAACTTTTCATCTTTTGGTTTAAATTTATTGCCTCTCCTGAACCATTCCTGCATCAAATCCTGATCAACACAAAGCTGTTCCAATAGTTTTCTATACTTACAACTATATTTATGTCTTTTCCACATTTCTTGCCTTCTTATCTGATCCTTCTCTTTATATTCTTTCTTTCTTTTCTTTTTGGCACATTCAGATGCTGCCAGATTTTTATCTACTTCTGGTTTGGTTTCCATTTTTGCTTGACACTGATATGTTGTTGTTATTTGTCTTTCGGCTTTTCCTGGTTAGGGGGTCACCACAGCGGAACTCCGGTCCGCTAATGATTGGCAGTAGATTTTCACAAACGCTGAGGTGCCAGCTCGACATCCAACCTTCAACGAAGGCATGCCCATTTACGCATGTCTTTTGAATACCACCCAACTGCGGGGAGGACATGCAGACTCCACACAGAAGGCACTCCCCACACTCCAGCCGAGAATCAAACGGGAGAACCTCTTGCTACCGCTGCACCACCGCAGCATTATTGCTTGACACTGATATACTTCTGCTAAAGTAATCAAGGAGGTCATCTTAGACCTGTTCTCTTCATGCTTCAAAACATTTATTATGTTTGGATCTGATGAGACCAGTAGATATGTATGCAGTCCTGCAATTGCAGATCTATAAAAGTAATCAATTTCGAGGAGACCCATATATCCTTCAGAATGAGGAATATAGAATCTTGGTAAACACTGATTTTTAAATACCATTTGATAAGTATGAAGCATATCAAGTCCTCTATAGTCTGCAATCATGTTACATTGCCTAGTCAATCTGTCAACACTGTTTTAAAAATGTATGATTATATTACCTGCTTGCTCAGCTGGAGCCTGTAAACCATGTGTAACTTGTAATCATTTTATGATTTTTACTGTATGCTCTACCTTGGAGCTTTTCTCCCCGGGCATCTGCTGAAAATGGACATGTATCCAGTTGGACTATCCCAGTCAACAAATGTAAAATAAATAAAATAAAATAAAATTTCTTGTTTTCCTGTCCAACTCATCTAATACCTTTTGAGGCCAGTCAATCACCCCAAAATTATAAACTCAGAACTGAAAGAGCAAATTGGTTTATACCTTAGACTTTGTTTCTACATGCCAGGGCTGTTTTCAGTATTCATTTTAGTCTTCTAAAATATTTCTTACTGAGATTTGTTTAATCTTGTTCATGTTTTATTATCAGTCCTTCAACAATTTCCAAATACTTATACACTCCCTTCTGCTCAAGTACCTTTATATCACATTCCTGTCCCGGACTTATATTATCTTTAAGCTATAGCTTTCCTACAAATGTTACTTTTGCACATTTTTCAAGACCAGATTACATTCTTATATCATTTGAGAAAGTTTTGACCACTTCCAGCTCCTCATCTGATAAACTATATAGTTTTAAATCATCCACAAACAGAAGATGAGAAGTCATTACACTTTGTTGATTTTTGCAAGCCAAATTGTAGCCATGCCCTAAGCTGTTAAGTAGACAATTTAATGTGTTAAGAGCAAGACAAAAGAGCAACGGTGACAAAGAGTCACCCTGGAATATCCCCCTTTGAATTTTTATCCCTGGCTCAGCTGCAAAGTGGTTTGCCAGTTCATGGTTTCATGGTCACTGCAATGTAATTGATCGATGCAGGGTGCATATTATATCTGTAAGCATTCCTTTATCCATGAATGTGGGATGCTGTCAAATGATGTTTTTTGTAGTCTGTCATGCCATACTTAGATTCTTCCCTTTTCAGTTTTCCATTATGACTTTAACAACAAATGTTTCTCTGCTCAATATGACTTTCTTGTTAACTTTTTGTTCTATTGCCATGTTTGAGTTCTCTTCTTAATGACTATAAACTCTGTTGGTATCAATTCCAGTGTATAATTTATACATCATCGGAAGGCAAGTTATTGGTCTATAGTTTTTCTGATAGCTTGTACATTCATCCTTAAGGAGGAGTATCATTTTTCATGTTGTGAACCAGGTTGGTGTCTGATCAAGGTGTGTATATAAGTAATTCTTAGTCAGGGCTAAATCTTTGTATAAAAATGTTAATACTTTTAGTCAGACATTAAATGCTGCTTCTGGGTCTGGGGCTTTTCATTTATGAGCATTTCTTAATTTTGTTTCAATTTCTCTGGCCCTTACTTCATTCCATTTCATATCAAGTACATTTGAAAGTCTTATTGTTTCTTTAACTTATTTTATTCATTCACCATCTTTATTATGTTCCACAAAATCTTCATAGATATAGCTTCAAAATGTGTCTATGTTTTTCTCTTTTGGTGGTGTTTCTATTCCTTTTGCTTTGTTTCCAAGTTTTGTATAAAACTTTTTTGGGTCATCAATGAATTCCTTATTTTGTACTTTTCTTTTTTATTTATTTTCATATCTTCTAAGTTTTTCTGCCTCTGTTCATATCTTTAGTTTATTATTTACAGTAGTGTATGATAGATCCGAGTCTGTTCTGATACTGTGCATTGCTTTTATCATGTCTATCGTTCTAAGTATTTTTATTGATCTATTACCTCTTGTATATTCTTCTAATAGTGACACTTCTTGTCTTAATTTCTTTATAGTTTTCTGTATTCAATACTTCCATGATGGCATTTGATTTCTTCCCTTTCTTTCCCAAATTTGTCCTGTATTTTTGTGATAAGACTTTATCTGCTATTATACAATTCCTCCCCTAAAACGTGCACACTGATTGGCCAGCCCAACCAGCGTGCCCGTTGTAAATCCCTCAATATACTAACGGAAAAAGGTCCGTCGCCCGGACTTTTTCCGTTAATGCCATACTGTCTCGCTATGTTAAAAGAGTTTAACATAGCGACACAGGTTTAAAAAGCAACGGAGATCTCCGTTGCTTTTTTAAAGCTGTCTCGCTATGTTAAACTCCTTTAACATAGCGACACAGTAGTAACGGAGATCTTGCGATCTCCGTTGCTTTAAAGCTGTCTCGCTATATTAAATGGGTTTAACATGGCGAGACAGCTTTAAAATAAGCAACGGAGATATCCGTTGCTTATTTTAAAGCTGTCTAGCTATGTTAAACCCATTTAACATAGTGAAACAGTTTGTAAAAAGCAACGGAGATCGCAAGATCTCGTTACTGTTCGCTATGTTAAATGGGTTTAACATAGCGAGACAGCTTTACAATAAGCAACGGAGATCTCCGTTGCTTATTTTAAAGCTGTCTCGCCATGTTAAACCCATTTAACATAGCAAACAGTGCTTTGCCCACAGCTCTGATGTACTGCGTAGGCATGCGCAGTACATCAGAACTGCCACAGAATACCAGACAGCTGCGGAAGGGCAGTAAAGAGGCATTATACAATGCCATTATTTAAGAAAAGTAATTATTTCTTTTCTTAAATAATGTCATTGTATAATATCAATAACCCACTTCTGGGTGTGGGTAATGCTGGATTTACCCACGGTTGACTTTGTTTGGTCGAGGCTTAGCCCGCGGACCAAACCACGCCAACCGTGGGTAAATCCAGCATTACCCACACCCAGGCGTGGGTTATTGCTATATTAAGTTAGCTGTACAGGAATATATCCTATTTACTTCTGCTATGCACATGAATTTCTGTTAATAGTCTTGATTACTGTGTTCATTTCTTTTACTAGATTTCTAACATTTTAGGCCTTACTGACTTTCTGTAATTTGTTTTTTTCATCAATCTTAATATGTCTAGCCATCTCTATTAAATCAAGCAATTATTCCCTTGGTTAATTTTCTTTTAAACTGAGGGCACATTCTTTGTTCTCTGTTTTCTGTGGACATTGCACAGAAAGTTCCAGAACATCTTCCTGTGGCATATTCTCATCAGCTACATCCTCAATATCCATTGCTCTTTCATATGGGAACTCATTGCCCTATCACTCCACAATAGTGACTTCATCAGAGCTGCCATCATTTCCTGTTCCTTCCCTTGCTATGCAGCTCCAGCTGAGCATTTTACTGGTTTCCTACTGAAAGCTCCATAGTATCTTCATGTGGCAACTGATCAGATGCTTCCTGTTGCACATGTTTTTCCTTAATTTGGGTTCTCACTGTTCTATCATGCTGTGACATTACCAGAGTTGGATTTTCTACACTAAATCCTTCACTTCACAGGTAATCCATAACTCAGTTTCTATTTCTTTACCTTCTCCATTACTAATCCTCTTTTCTACTTTCCCCCTTTGTTTGCTTATTTTTGCATTGTAACATTTTCCATATCCAGATGCCTTTGTCTGAATTTCTCTTCAAATATCTTGGGTGCTGCTCTTTTTGTATTGATTAGTTTTGCTTTCTCCTTTGCATAAATATTGCACCATATTAAATCTCTCTCTTTCCCATGTCTACAGTTCTTCTGCAGACGTCTCCCGCTTTTCTTGTTTCTCCTTACTTGGGGACTCATTGTTCCATCGTTCTGTGACCTGTATTAGACTTTCTACATTAAATCCTTCACTTTGCAGGTATTCCATAACTTCAGCTTCTATTGGTTCAACTTCTACTTTACTAACCCGCTGTTCTATGTTCCACCTTTGTGATCTTATTTTCTCTATTCTGAAATGTTCTATATCTGGGTGCCTTTGTCTGTATTTCTCTCCAAATATCTGTGAAGCAGCTTTTTTATTTTAATTAGTTTGGCTTTCTCCTTTGCATAGATATTACACCATAGGTTCATAGGTTCATAGCTGTGTACTAGGCTAATGGCCCTGGAGTCTTTACAAGCCTAGCCCATAGGATTACCCTGGCATCATGCCACCCGACCTTAGTTCCCAGTGCCTCTGTCAAGAAGAGCCACTGGAGTGATCCCCGGGATGAATTTTCTATTTCCCATCCACTCATCAAGATATCTCTTGAAGAAGGCCAGTGAGGCACTTCGCTTGACATGTATGGGAAGTTTATTCCATAGCATGGGCAGTCTCTGGGTTAAGAACCTGTCCCTCCAGCTTGTTCTGTTGATTGTGGTAATGAGGTTGAGGTCTCTGGAGCGTGTAATGTGGAGGGATTTGGATTTCTTTAGATGTAGTATTTCTAACAGAGCTGGGTCAGATATGGCTTTGTAAGTCAAGCAGAGATTGCCTCTAAGTAGGTGATATAAGACAGAGAATAATTGGAGTTTTTTGAGTCTGTCCATATAGGACAAGTGTTTAAGGCCTAGGATCTTCTTTGTGAGGTACCTTTGCGGCCTCTCCAGCTGTTGCAGGTGTCAGTTTCAGTAATGCTACTCTCCTTTGCTTGCTGATTTTATCATCTCTCCATCTGGACCCCAGACAGTGATCAACAGGGTAATGAAGATGAATACTTGCTTTCACATTTGCTAAAATCTGCTGCCATCAGAAGCATGACTTCCTACCTGGTGTGCTTAGATAATAATAAGGTATAAAGTCTTTTTTCTTATAGTGCTCTACAGGTCCGAATCCAGATGGATGAAAAATGTTTCAGAATGTTTTGTCTGACTCCTGTGGCTGTAAATGTATCCTACACCTTCCTTTAGCACATCATTATCCTGTGGCTATATTAATGTCTGAAGCTTGTCTTCTTACAAAACATATGCAGGAAGCATTATCCTCTGACACAAGGGAATGTGATGACATTCTATATGTTGTTAACTTAGTACAGCAATGACAAGCACACATATCCCTTGCAGCATTAACATGATGTAATGCCTTGACATACTGACATCTCACAATTGTAGTGAGACTTCTAACATGGTCCATTCATCCTATACAATACCATGTGTCATCTGTTGTCAAATGCTCGGGTGTTCAACATCCACATTCAGTGCCTGTTAGCATTGTTGGGCCTTATACTGTAATGCATGAATGGCATCCACCACAGTTATACTGTGTACATTTACAGGGGGAGAGGCTTCCACCATTACTTTTATCACAGAAATTGTTTACCACACATGTTTAACTGCTCCTATGACATGTGCATTGAGTACTGGTTTGTACACCATACCTCCACAGATATTCTGTAGCTCAGTTCTGGGACAGTGTGTGTACTGCATGATGGAGACAGCTTCTTTGTCAAAGAAGCATTGATATTGTACTGCTCACTGTTGTGTGGACAGTAACATATGCAGCTCCTTTCCAGCATTCTGACTAAATCTGATTGTTCATATTATATTCGTAACTCCTTTCTTACTGTACACATTCATTTATTTGTGTCAGCCTCCATTGCTATCTGATGTGGCACATGCAGTCAATACAGAGGTCTGGAGAGAGCCTAGTATAAAAGGCAGGAGTTTGAATCTGGTAACATCTGTCAGAGAGTAGCAGCTTACACACAGACAATAGTTATAGCACAGTCAGACGACCTTATTCTACAAGGCAGAACATTCACCCCCCCTTATGATAGGAAAGTGCTGTAAGCCCTTCAAGGGTGTTCTTCATGACATAACCAATGTGCATATTTCTGATGCATCCAGGATTGATATGCATCTCTCTGATATCTGTGTTACAAATCTTTATTATATCATTCATTGCACACTCACTGGCATTACCTATTCCCATAAGAATTATGCTCTGTATTACATGTCTTCATCCAGACATTTCCTTATTAATGCTATTGTTTTCATCACACTATACAGCTTAATGACAGATGAGAGCTTTCATAAATGTTTCTTACTGTATGACATGCAGAAACTGTGACTGGTCCAGAGTTACAATACTTCCTTTTATGCTGGTGCTGTTGAATTGCTGTTGTGTTACAGTTTCCTGTAATTCCAGGTAAACATACCCAATATAATGATGTTGCAGATGTTTCCAAATTAGCAATGGAAAACTTGAAATCATGTAATGTTATCCAATCTGTGTTATCATTTGTCAGTTATGTATGTTGTATCTTATTATATTACTGTTTAGCATTGACATGATTAGACAACACTTGCTTGTCTATTACGTGTTTATATGTGATAACTTTTCCTATGGGTGGCACTTACATTTTTTTGCAAAAACATGTACATGACATTACAGCTGTAAGCTCCTTTTGTTTTTGTGTATACATGCTGAGATGAAGAATGCAGCTGTGGTGTCAGCTTGCATATGTATGTGTATATATATATATATATATATATATATATATATATATATATATATATATATATATATATATATCTCATATGCTATAATTATAGGGCCGGATTCACGAAGGCTTGCATAGAGTCTAAGAGTAGAGTAAGACTCCAGACAGCCAATATATCTGCTGAGCGATCCAGGAACAGCCGGCAGGGCCATGCATGAGAGCTCCTAAAACTACCCTTGCATGGACAGTTATGTTATGCAAATTGCCTCATTTGCTGCTGAAAGCTAAATTTGTGATCCAGGAAACACTAACCTGTCCGAGTAAGGGTAGTGTTATTTGCAGAAATGAACTCCATTGGTAACGGAATACAGTTCTGCAAATAGCAAAACGGAGCTATGACAGCGCCAAATAAAGGATGCATCCATTTGAAGAAGCATGCCAATGGCCAAATATAAGGCCATTGGCATTTTCATCTGTTGCAAAATAAAAAAAAATATTTTTTTCCCCCGATCTCCGATGTTTAAGCATAGCACAGTGCCGCGCAAACGTGCAGCACTCTAAAAACCAGAAAAAAAAAATAAAAGCCAAAAATAGGCATTTTATTAAAAATATTCATCTGCCATGCAGGTGAATGGCAGGCTGAAGACAACATGGCTAATGAGTAGCGGTTGCTAAGGGGGGAAGCTCAGTCTGAGAGATGTAACCAAACATTAGTAGGCAATCCTATGCAAATGAAGATAAGGATAGTGAATCCCAATTTTCCCTGCCATGTGAACCATGTCCCTAGAGTGTAAGAGTAGGATTAGGGGAGTAACAGAGTAGAAAATAGGTGACATCATGAGGAGGTATGTATCAAAGAGTGTAAGTTTATTGGAGCAGAGTGGCATGTGTTTGCTGTAAGTTACTCAGGACTGGAAGAGGCATGTCTACAGTTGTCTTAACTGAAACCCAGAAACTGAAGGTGTACGCCGTGGATATCACTAAAGTTTCTTCCAAAGATGCTTACACTGTGTGCGCGTGTGTGCACACCTGTAAACCCATCTAAGCCTGTGTGCGCGTGTGTGCACCCGTGTAAGCCTGCTTAAGGCTGTCTAAGCCTGTGTGCATGCATGTGCACCCGCCTAAGCCTGTGTAAGCCTGTGTGCGCGCGTGTGCACTCGTGTGTGCATGTTTGCAGTTGTTTGTGCATCACTGCCCCCTGTGGAAACAGAAAGGGAAAAGGAAGGAAAACAAATAGTAGGAAGTTAACCAAGGAGAACTAGCAGACCTGCCAGGTGAAATCAATCAGAATCAGTCAATTACACAGGCAGTACACTAGCCCAGCCCAGCACTTAAAACTCTGCAAACAACGTTCCGCCATATTTTTCTCAGAAACACTGCAACACTGCAGTCTACAAATAAATGAAAACTTAAAAAGCTTAACTGAGACAAAAAAATGTTAGGGGCTGCCATTGCTATTATAAGGCAACATGTGCAAGATGCTGAGGGTGGTGCCATTGCGAATGCTGCTGAGCAACCCACAGTGAGGAGACGGAGAAGAGTGTACAGAACCAGGGTAACCTACCAGGGGCTACATGAGCTGGAGATAGTGGAGCGCTATAGAGTGGACAAAGACCTCCTGCAGCAAATTGTTGAGCTGTGCAGGCCACGCCTCACACACAGAACCAACAGAGGGGAACCCATCCCAGTGGAAACCAAGGTATGTGTTGGCCTAAGAATACTAGCAACAGGTACCTTCCAGAGACCAACTGGTGATATAATGGGGATTTCACAGGCATCAGCATCCAGGGTACTGCACCAGTTCCTGAATGTCATGTCAGCACATGTTGGTAATCATGTATATTTCCCCAAATCCCGTGAGGTATTGGCCAACAATATGCATCTCTTCCAGCAAATAGCAGAATACCCTGAGGTAGTGGGTGCAACTGACTGCACGCACATACACTTCAAAGCACCAGCCGGTGAGCGGGGTAGGGCCTACATCAACCGCAAGGGCCTCCACTCCATCAACTGCCAGGTCGTGTGCGATGCCCAGGGCATAATACTGAATGCGTGTGCTGGCTGCCCTGGAAGCTACCACGATTCCCATATCTGGCATTTGACACAGCTGTACCAGACATTTGCCAACTGGGACATCCCTGACGGTCACCTAGTGGGGGATGCTGGATATGCACTGGAGCCGTGGCTGATGACACCCATCAGAAATGCACACACACCTGAACAAGAACTCCATAATGAGGCACACACACAAACATGAAATGTAATCGAGCATGTGTTTTGGATGCTCAAGTCATGGTTCCAGTGCCTGGACACATCTGGTGGAGCCTTGCAGTACTCACCAACTACATGTACCCAAATTGCCATGGTATGTGCCATGCTACACAATATGATCCTGTGAGAACAGCTGCAGCAGGAACAGCATGGGGCAGGGCCAAACAGCCCCCCACCATTACCAAGGCCTGCACAGGCACAGCCTGACTCAAAGGAGGAACAACCTGAGCCTGCCCCAGTAGGCAGAAGGAGGCGTGCCCAGTATACCTTGGCCTTGGCAAAGAGGCAACGCATAGCACATACACTGGCTCAGTAGGAACCCTGGAAATGATACCTCTCTCTGACTCGCACATAAAATAAAAGGGATGCCTAACTTGACACTACCTGTTTCCAAACATGTATAGGGAGTGTAGTATGTGCATCCGACATAGGCAGTCCTGCAGCACCACCTGAGGCATGATTGCCATGTTTTAAGCATTATAAAGCAGTGCTAAGCAGCTTTTACCAATATTTAGTATATGCAAACAAAATTGCCTGTGCTAACTAGCGCAACATCAGGCAACGTTGAGCAATGTTGGGCAAGGTCGAGCAAAGTTGAGCAAAGTCAGGTAAACATGCTCATATTAGCTTTACTTTCCCTTAACCAGTCTGGTCTGCCCAGCATGAAAATAAAAAGCAGTGTCAGGGCTCGAACCCAGGATACTGTACACTACAGTCACAGTACTGAACCACTAAGCCATGATAGCATTGCAGTGGCACAGACACAGCAGGACATTTGTACACTAATGTAAACACAAAGAAATGCTGTAACATGGCCCTAAAGAGGCATATGGGTAACCTCTCCCACAGGCCTATGCAGACAGAGAACATCAGGCCAGGCGGTGTGATGTGGGTTGTGTAGGCTATGAAGTCGCAATCTAATATACATGACATTGGACGCTAAGATGTGTAGTACAGTAGTATGCCTCAAGCCAGTACGATAGGCAACAGTACAGACTGAAATGGTGTACCGTACATAGCAGTGCAGGCATAGCAAATCTGTATAAGTGTCAGGTGAACCCCTCATCCTATGTACACCCACAGTAACAATCAGGTGTGCCCCTGGGTAGAAATGTACAAAGAACAGCTGTCCCCCCTGTATGTAGAAATGTTGATAAGTCTATGCAAAGTGTCTCATGGAAGCCCTGCAGGCACAGCATGATCCCAGTTGATCTATGACACAAAGGTGTGCCCTGCTGTAAAAATACAACTTGATTTTCCATACACATATAGTATAAATGTCTATACCGGGCGTGCTCACACACTCCAACAAATGTAGTGGATTTCATTCAGCATCACACTGAAAGGTCATACTGGGCATGCTCACACACTTATGCTAAATACGGAGGTGATAATAAGGGATCTAGAGACAAATGTGGATAGTCATCTCTACTTCCAGAAACACATTCACAAAGTTGTCAGAAAATCATGCTATGTGTTCACACAAACTGCCAAGATCTGTGCATGTAGGTCAAAGGAGGTTCCTACTACTCATCAGTCATCAGACCCGTCAGAGAGTACCACAACACACTTGTGATGAATCTGACTAGGCACGTTCAGCAGCCAGAAAGACCACTGAAGTACCCTAACAAGAGGATTACTGGCCTCAAACAGTTGCCCCATGCAACAAGACTGAATGTAACCCAATCTGTACTCTGTTGCATACTGTCTACTCAGGAGATCTCTGCCCAACAGACAGGTCCATGTCATGGCTATACTCAGATCTGTTCTGAGTTACAGCTCAATGGCACTAAATATACAGACCCAACTGATATTGCCAACATCCTGGCAGATAGGATCAGTGTTAACTTTACCCCCCTCTCACCCATGAAACAGCACATCTCTATAATGGAAGACTGCAAAGTTGCTGTCATCATGGCTGCACAGGTAAAAAACACTCTCCAAAGCTAGTATCACAACAGCCATGGGATCAGATAACTTCTCAGGCTGTGTTCTACACAAACCACAGAACGTACAGGCACCACACTGATGTACCATGTGCAGTCATAGCCTCACCTCATGCTTTGTGCCTGCTGAATGGTGCACAGTGATGGTTATCCCACTACATAAGGGTGGAGACACCATGGACCCCAGGAACTAGCACCCCATTAGCCTGATGAGCCCGCTCTTCAAGGCCATGGAATGTATCATCATACAACTTATAAAAAAATTACATTGGTAATCCCCAAACCCTGGACCACAACCATGTTGGGTTTGTAAAATGCAGATCATGTCTCCTAAACCTGATAGATGACATTGAAGCAGTCACCAGAACCGTAGACAAGGGTAAGGTGGTTCGCACAGCCTATGTAGATCCTGCCATGGCTTACAACACCACCCCATACTCTAGAAATATAGATAAACCCACTAAACTAGGTATAAATTGCTATGTCACAAGATGGGTTGCCAACAGGCTTACTGACAGAACACACACTGTGAAAGTAGCATACTCCAAGTATGACTTTGGACCAGTGACGACAGAACACACACTGTGAAAGTAGCAGACTCCAAGTATGACTTTGGACCAGTGACGAGTGCAGTACCACAGGGTCCATTCCTGTGTCTTGTCCTGTTTAGTATCTACTTCCCTGAAGTAAACTTTAACATGGAAGGACTGTGGCTACTGAAGTTTCCAGAGGACTGCAAACTAGGAGCCATAATTGTAAACACTAAAGATGTGGACATCCTACAAAAATGCCTCACTGAGACCAATGGCTGTTGTCAAAGCCATGGGTTCTAGCTCAATGCCAAAAGGTGCATTGTCATCCCCTTTGTTAAAAACTCTGTAGCCAAGAACTACAACATAGGCGATAGTATACTTAACACTGAAAGTGTGACAAGAGACCTTGGGTCACAGGTGGACAGTGGACACAACTGTGATAATCACATCCCCACAGTAGTCAGGAAACCTTCCTATGTGGCACACCTCATCACAAAATGTGCCTCATGCAGAATAGAAGAGGACATTGTTCCCCTCTACTCATCACTCACTAGAACTATAATAGAGTACAATGCCACTTTTGCTATGTACCTCACAAGACAACTACAACAGCTGGAAAGCCTGCAGCAATACCTCACAAAGAGCATTAGCGGCCTGAAATACATGCCATACACAGACCATCTCGAAATGCTCCATCCGTACTCCCTTGCATATCGCCTACTCAGAGGTGTTCACTGCCTAACATACAAAGCTATGTCAAACACCTTCGGACCCAAAACCATGAGTGAAATACAAAAGGAAGGGGTGTACCCATTTACCTTATGGATACCCACACCTTCAGGTTAGTGGCACAGCATGAGGCCTTGGAGACCATGCAAGTGCAACTAACATTGAGCAAAGCTGCTCATCGGATTGTAGCCTGCTACAGATCACCTACCTTGTCTCAGGAACCTCACTCAGTATTCCTGAGAACAGTGGAAAATATAAAGGTCCTATCAAACACCATTATATGAGGAGATTACAACTATCCAAACATTGAGTGTGAGAATCACTCATGTACAACGTCCTTTGCCCAATATTTCCTAGAGTTTAAAAACTGTAACACCCTGGAACAGCTGGTCACCATGCCCAGTAGAGGTGACAACATACTGGACATGATCATCACCAACATGAGGAACCAGTGTTTTACAACAGAGATAAACCTCTCACTGGTAATATCAGATCATAAAGTAATCACACTGGACATCCACGTCCGCCCCCCCCCCCACCCAGTCAATGAAACCACTGTGAAGACATTTTCAAAAGCAAACTGCACACTTCCCAAGACCAAAGTGGAAAGTTCCAAAGCCCTCTTGCTATAGGATAATGGTATACAATCTGCCGAATCATTTACAAGTGCATCCTATGAGCATCTACAGGGATGCATGGATCGAGACATCACAAATAAAACCAAGATGCACTCCTCCAAAAATAAGAAAACAATCTGGTGGTCATTGCCCATAAATAGGCTAGACAACAGAAGGAGGAAATTAACACATGATAGAGCCAACTTCACTAAAGGAAAGGCATCACCGATCATTATTAGAAAGAAACAATGATAGCTCATAAAATAATCCAAAGACAGTTTCTAAAGACAAATTGCCAAGGAATGTAAGAATAACAACCACAAAGCCTTCGGTAGCTATACCAGATATGTAGGTGTCAACTTCAAAATATGCTGTCAACTTCTGACAAATGGCAAGAAATACACTGAACCAAACTTTCATTGCCCACATCCTGGGGGACAAGTTCAGTGTAAACTTCCCCCCATCACCCCCAAAAGGACCTGTGTCCATCACAGAAGGATGCAGACCCCCAGACTTCATGGACATGCAGGTAAAGACAGCCCTCTCCAAAGCTAAGAACACAGCATCAGTGGGACTGGATGGTGTCCCAGGCTGCGTCTTACACTAGGCCCAAAAGGAACTACACCCTCATCTACATTCACTGTCCAGACTCAATCGTACCACAGGCTATGTACCCAAAGAATGGCATACACTAACAGTCATCCAGCTCCACAAAGGGGGTGCCACAACAGAACCTGGAAACCATTGCCCTATATGTCTACTCAGCCTGGTCTACAAAGCTATTGAGCAAATTGTCATGGAACCCATAAACAGAGACATTGGGGACCTCCAGACACTGGACTCTACACAACCTCCCCCTGTTAAAGGCAGATCCTGCCTCCTAAACATAGTTGACTTATTTAAAACAGTTACCAAGGACATAGATGGAGGTGAAAGTAGTCCACACAGCCCACCTGGACCTCACTAAGGACTTTCTACACCATTCCCCACTCTGTCATCATGGACAAGCTTACCAGCTTGAACATTAACAGCTATGTCACAGGATGGGTGGCCAAGTGGCTCACAGATCAAACACACATGTTCAGAGTTGCGGGTGCCATGTCTGACTCTAAGCCATCACAAATGGCATCCCACAGATCTTGGTCCTGGAACCCCACCTGTTCAGTAGACACAGTTCAGAGGTACAGGCAAGCACGGGAGGAGTATGGCTGAACAGGTTTGCAGATGACTGCTAACTGTGGTCCATAATCAACTCTATGGCTGACACACATCCTCCAGAAGGGTCTTACAGAGACAGATACCTGGTGTCAAAACAATGCCCTCAAGCAGAATGCCAAAGAATGCATAGTCATCCCCTTTGGCTAAAACAAAGTGCAAACAAATTACCACATAGGTGGTACTCCAGTATGTTCGGAGAAAGTCATAAAGGCCCTGGGGACACAGGTAGATAGTAAACTCTCCTTTGATGATCACATGGCCAAAGTGTTTAGACATTCCTTCTATGTAGCCCACCTAATGTCACCTAATGTAACCCACTTTGTCTAGTCTGATGATGTCACCATCCTACAAATATACCTGTGGAAATGAGAACTCACAGAAATGTGTATAGCGCGTCATGTAAATGCGTACTCCTGTAGTATCATAAACCAGTTAGGTAGGTGTTTGAATCCTGTACTTGACAAGTGTGTGGTTTGTGTGTGATCTCCTTGGAGAGGAGCAACCCTTTTGGAGAGTAGTAAAACACCTTAAAAGTGGTATACTAATCTTGGTCAAGTCTGATGATGTCACCATCCTACAAATATACCTGAGGAAAAAAAGAACTCACAGTAATGTGTATAGCGTGTCGTGTTAATGCATACTCCTCTAGTATCATGAAGTAGTTAGGTAGGGGTTTGAATCCTGCACTTGGTGAGTGTGTGTGTGTGTGTGTGTGTGTGTGTGTGTGTGTGTGTGTGTGACACTGTTGGTCAATGTGTTGTGGGTTTTGCTTTTACTACTGTATGACATATCAGTATGACAACAGTATGTGCATTGCACATGTGAGGTAGCTGTGTGGCAAATACATATACGTACATGTGACCTCAATTATTGCATGTGTGGGAACCCTGCTTTCTCCAAGAACACATCTGCCATCTTTGCCAGAGCGTGCTGCTGCTTTCCAGACCTTAGGTCACATCTGTATGCTTGTGACAAGGCCAGCCACTGCAGTGATCCCTGGGCCTAGGTCATCCGTGTCACACACACTCATTACGGTTTCTATTGAATTGTGTGAGTGAGGGTTTATGGCCGAAGTATATGTCAGACCTGTTCAAACGCAGCAAAGTCTGTCAATGATGGCTATTCATTATAGGTGTAAAACAACCTTTGTGGATATGCATGCAGACCCCTTATTGCTTATGTGATCCACCGAGGGATTTCAAAATACCTTTGGAAATGTGATTATCAAAGGAGAGATGATGTAACACTTGGTTGCATGTACACATCGATACCTGTTCTTCATGTTGGTGGCTACTACCTATGTGGTACTGTGGGGATACTATGCTCCATAAAGGTGGATGACTATGCTTTGGTTGGCTTATAGCTTTACAGCATGGGTTTGACAACAGGTATCTGTCTGTATTATACCCTTGTGGAGGATGTGTGTGTCATCTGGAGAATGCATTATAGGCCACAGTATGATACCAGACATGGACGGACATATCCCTACTGTGACTGCTTGTACCTAAGAGAGATATATGCCAAACAGAAGTGGTCTCAGTAATGGGTGCAGGTGAATACCACTGGTTACTGGCATAGTATAGTACCTGAAAGATCCAACTGTTACTGCGTGTCCTACATCTGTGTGTCAGTTGTCAAGACATCATCTAACGATTGGTTATGGTCCGGCTGTTGAAGTTATGTATACTACCAGAATGCAAAACAATGACAGATAGTAACAGTATCACCCACAGCACAGTGTCAAACCATGTCATACACATATGTGTAGTCAAGTTCCGAAATGTGTGTAGTACAATGCATACTGGCCACCAATAGAAACTATGGAGTGTTACTGTGCAATACACGGCATGTCACCCTGCCCATGTGTCCACTATGCACATACATGCAGACAGTGCACCTCCACCATGTTCACAAATGTACACCTGCAAATCTGTGCTACATACATCCCACACATACTGTCTACTCTCTAGCACATGCAGCCATTACTACACACATCAGCCAAGTGACACATAGGCGGACAATACACTATTGGAACTAACCCTGGTGTAAACAATACTACACTGGCAATCATAGCTTTAATGCATCATGCCTGCTCAGCTACACCTTCAAGCATATCATTACACTCTACTGCTGACAACATGCTAACATTGCTATACTGCTATAAAGTCACCCTGTGCATCAGCACCATGGTAGCCTGTTCCTGCATCAATGTTACAGATGACAGGAAGTGGCACAGGTTTCATCATATGCACAGGGTGTGTTGTTGGTTTGCCAGAGGCCTACAGTGAGCCATGCAATCGACATGTTTGTGTGTGTGTGTGTGTGTGTGTGTGTGTGTGTGTGTGTGTGTGTGTGTGTGTGTGTGTGTGTGTGTGTGTGTGTGTGTGTGTGTGTGTGTGTGTGTGTGTGTGTGTGTGTGTGTGTGTGTGAGGGCCAAGAGTACTGCTATGGGCCAATGTTGATGTAATGTGTGCAGATATGTGTTAGCCCTAGGTGTCTGGTTTATGTGTGTGTGTGTCTGCATGCACACAGTTCCACCATGTGGCTGCCGTATATGGGTATTTCTGGGACAGCCACAGACTGTACCTGCCAGGCTTTACAGATCACTGTCTCTGGCCACAGATATGGTACCTGTGCCTGGCAAGAGTGCTACTGACACTATCAGGTACTAAGCCAGACTAGGTACTACCCCCTGAGGTAGATGGATGTACACTGGACCCAGGTCCCTGCTGGGACTGTCCAGAGCCACGTGCACGTGGTCTTCTAGGACGTTCTATGGACAGCCCACCCCCAACATTGCTGGGGCTGGTACTGGCTCTACGGGAGTGGCTGTGACTTGAGGGATGTCCGTGGTGACTGCCAGCTGCTGATGTTGCTGGCATACATCCACGTCGATGACTCAACCATCCTGCACTGTCCTGACACATGAACATGACATTGCGGAGGACATCTAATGTCTCACCCCAACGTCTATCAGTGACCTCAGTGTAATTATGGATGGCACCTGCTAGGTCATGGATACTGTCAATTACAGCAGTGTTATGTGCCCTCTGTGCCCTTAGTCCCTGTCTGGTGTACCATTCCATATGTGCCTGCGCCTCCATGACAGCCTGGAACATGCTTGAGGTTGTAAGACCTATGGCACGTCTGCCAGTGGCATGATGAGCAGCAGTGCTCCGACGAGAACCCCTGGGCATCTGCCTATGTGGTACCCTTCCAGACATCTGGGTATGGTTGCTGTGTCGGGATGCATGTGCCATAGATACCACACTGTCCTGGCCAATGCCGACTGTACACTGTCCCTCAGCTAAGGGCATTGGTGATGGATGTATTGGCAGTATGACTGTGTGCATGGATGGGGTGGACACGTGTACTGTCGATTGGTGGCCCAACAACAGACCCTGGCAAACATGCCTGTGCCTCAACACACCTATCATCATTATCACTATTTTGTTCAGTGACATCAGTTTCCCTGCTGCAGTGAACCAGCCAAACTCAGCACCTGTGAGAGGAGTATGGCAGTATGACTGTGTGCATGGATGGGGTGGACACGTGTACTGTCGATTGGTGGCCCAACAACAGACCCTGGCAAACATGCCTGTGCCTCAACACACCTATCATCATTATCACTATTTTGTTCAGTGACATCAGTTTCCCTGCTGCAGTGAACCAGCCAAACTCAGCACCTGTGAGAGGAAGACAGGAAACACACTTTACGACCTGTCCATGATGTCAGCATACATGCACACATGAACACATGCACAGATGCACACATGCACACATGAACACATGAACACATGAACACATGCACACAAATACACTCCTCACTAAAACACACACACACACACACCACCAGAAATCCAGAACATACTCAATAGCGGGTGATGGTGGGGTACAGTATCACAAGCCAAACAGTTATATCACACGTGTCAGCATGCAGGACATGTGTTGCTCAACAGCATGCAGTGCGAGTGTAGACAGCCCTTGCTAATAATAGTATACATGGCTTTGATGCATGTGTGTTGTTGTTCAGTGATTGGCCTCACCCTGGAACACAATGTGTATATGGACACAACATTGCTGTGCAAGTATTAAAAGCTCTGCAATGTCCTGTGCACCATCACTCACAGGTATACATACCATGGCTGGATGTGTATCTGTGTGTCACATAGATATCCATTTCTGATTAGAGCATCTGTGTCTTTAGCAGATAATTGTGGACACAGGTTTAGCACATGCATGCTATGTATACACACAGGATGAGTGGTGCATGTATGCCTGATGGAATACCATTGCTCAACATAGCCATTGTACAGTGGTTATGGTGAGTGTAGGGCATACTGAAGACATGCCAGTGCCAGCCATGACATGGCATGCTACAACACAACTGCAACATTAAATATCACACATACACAATGTGTGTCATGTGACCTATACACTCAATAGCATTGCAAGACATATGTGTGTCACTTTCTACAAATGGTGATTGCTATGCATATTGTGTATAGGTGCATATGTTTGCACACACACAACATTGAGGTGCATAGCAATTAATGCTATGTGTAGTACTGTGGTCACTGTAACTGAATGGGGTGTAGTACCATGAGCCATTATCATGCAGCATCATGTGGTCACTCAAGGCTACTAATGTGCGCCAGACCAGCACATAGCATGCTGTACCTGAACTGCAGTACCATGGCTACATTCACCATTTCACAGCCAGTTGTTACATGGATTTGTAAGGTGCCCAATAGGGGACATTGCCTAACATGAATGTGTTATGTGTTGAAGAGTGTTGCACAGCCACATGAGAGGCCTCTACCCCTCAGGTATATTATGTGTGTTGTGTGGATGACATTTGGGATACTGGAGTGTGACCTTACAGTGGGTGTCTGAATACGCCATGTGTAGCATGTTAACGTGTAATGCGTATGACACAGTTGTGTATGTTGTGTGCATGTGTATCAATTCTACCTATCCAATGTCCACTACAGTGTTGCCACAATTGTGTGGGATGCTCTGTGTATTGCATGTGTTTGAGGCAGCTACTCACATTACTGAGATGTGCATAGTCTCACAGCAAACATGCACAGCATGCATTATGCGCAGGTGTGTGACGTGTACATGGCTTACACCTCACCTATGACATGCACATTTAATTAGCAATATTAAATGTAGAACACACTCACCAGCATGGGTCTGCTGCCTTGCTGTCACACCAGAGGGACCTATATGGATATGAGACAGTTTGTCAGTGGCAACAACTGCGGTATTGCTACTGTGTGTTTGCAATCTTACAGTAGTACAATGGTTGACAGTCACAGACCTGCAGATTATATTCCTAATTATTAGTATTGCACAACACTAGGCACCACATCTTCTAACTACACAGTACACATCTCACAGAAGCATGATCTACCAATAGAGGTAACAGTAGTCTACAGCTATGCCATGTTACCTGCACGCTCCATGTCAACTTGCTGGGTGGCTCCGGCCTCCATGATGATACATGTTAGTTGTTGTTGTTGCTGGCCAGGAGCCACCTGGCTCAGGAGCAGCTCCTCCACTCTGGTGAGAGGGGGGTGGATGGCTACCCTACCAACTGTGGCAAGCTGTTGTCTACGGATATCAGATGCACGCTGCCAGACATGTCTAATTAAATCACTGCAGTGACGGCGTACCTGCTCATATGTCTGGTTATGCATGTGTATGTCATTTACCCTACAGACAAGATCTTGCCACAGTGCAGTCCGCTCATGCTGGTGCTGGCTGGTTCTTGAGAACAGCAGGGCATAGTGCTGAACCAAGCTGGCTGTAATCTGTTCCTCCTCTGCTGGGCTATATGAGAGATTACGATGGTGGGCCATGGCCCTGGAAGATAATGAAACAATATGTGTGAGCAAGTCATGTGGCACACTTAACATTCTAAAGTACAAATATCAATTAACTGCCATATATAGCAATCTATTGGCTGTCAGAGGATACACACTTTCAATACCACATATCAGCGCTCAACCCACAACTGCCTGACAGTGCCTGGCACACTCTATATATCAAACCATGTTTTGCACAGCAACAAAGATAAACCAGTATGTAAGACTATACAACAGTACATGGCAAACTGTATGCGACACAATGCACCACCTAGCCACAGGAGGTATATATCAAGCTAATGCATAAAGAAACATGTAATCCATTGCAATGATTGTAAAGTCCAGTTACAGTATTACCAGTATACCACACTAGTCGTTGATGGCAAACTCCTGCCTAACATATGTGCACATTCGTTAATATAGGTGGCATACTGCTGTACTAGACTATACATGTTGCTAGATACACACTTATATCCTGTAACACACATATGACTGAGGCCATGGTACAGGCATACCCACACACACATCAGACATACATACCAGACACAAAGGTACGGCAACCCAGACGACCTTTACCTGTGTACCATACAGTACTGTGTGTCAGTAGTTACAAACCTTATGCCTGAGGTATGTAATCTGTGAGGACTATGGGAAACACACAAAACAGTGGTTCCAAAAAATGTGGACATACACCATACTGTGCTGTTTAGGCATACAGCTTCAGGTAGTACTAATGTTCATACAGGAGTTGGATTCACCAGCAGTAACACTCAATGAGCATACATGTACTGCTGTAGCCTACAATGGGACACCCCAGTCGACACCAAGGGACTACGTCAGACCGTATGGCATACTGCTTTTTCTACCTAGCAATAGCATACATATCTGTTGTTGTGATCACAGCTAGGACACATAATATCATGACAGAAACAACCAACAGAGGTAACAGTAGTCTACAGCTATGCCATGTTACCTGCACGCTCCGTGTCAACTTGCTGGGTGGCTCCGGCCTCCATGATGATACATGTTAGTTGTTGTTGTTGCTGGCCAGGAGCCACCTGGCTCAGCAGCAGCTCCTCCACTCTGGTGAGGGGGGGGTGGATGGCTACCCTACCACCTGTGGCAAGCTGTTGTCTACGGATATCAGATGCACGCTGCCAGACATGTCTAATTAAATCACTGAAGTGATGGCGTACCTGCTCACATGTCCGGTTATGCATGTCTATGTCATTTACCCTATGGACAAGATCTTGCCACAGTGCAGTCCGCTCATGCTGGTCCTGGCTGGTTCTTGAGAACAGCATGGGTGTAGTGCTGAACCATGCTGGTTGTAATCTGTTCCTCCTCTGCTGGGCTATATGAGGGATTACGATGGTGGGCCATGGCCCTGGAAGATAATGAAACAATATGTGTGAGCAAGTCATGTGACACACTTAACATTCTAAAGTACAAATATCAATTAACTGCCATATATAGCAACCTATTGGCTGTCAGAGGATACACACTTTCAATATCACATATCAGTGCTCAACCCACAACTGCCTGACAGTGCCTGGCACACTCTATATATCAAACCATGTTTTGCACAGCAACAAAGATAAACCAGTATGTAAGACTATACAACAGTACATGGCAAACTGTATGTGACACATTGCACCACCTAGCCACAGGAGGTATATATCAAGCTAATGCATAAAGAAACATGTAATCCATTGCAATGACTGTAAAGTCCAGTTACAGTATTACCAGTACACCACACTAGTCATTGATGGCAAACTCCTGCCTAACATATGTGCACATTCGTTAATATAGGTGGCATACTGCTGTACTAGACTATACATGTTGCTAGATACACACTTATATCCTGTAACACACATATGACCAAGGCCATGGTACAGGCATACCCACACAAACATCAGACATACATACCAGACACAAAGGTATGGCAACCCAGATGACCTTTACCTGTGTACCATACAGTACTGTGTGTCAGTAGTTACAAAACCTTATGCCTGAGGTATGTAATCTGTGAGGACTACAGGAAACACACAAAACAGTGGTTCCAAGAAATGCGGACATACACCATACTGTGCTGTTTAGGCATACAGCTTCAGGTAGTACTACAGTTCATACAGGAGTTGGATTCACCAGCAGTAACACTCAATAAGCATACATGTACTGCTGTAGCCTACAATGGGACACCCCAATCGACACCAAGGGACTACGTCAGACCGTATGGCATACTGCTTTTTCTACCTAGCAACAGCATACACATCTGTTGCTGGGATCACAGCTAGGACACATAATACCATGACAGAAACAACCAATAGAGGTAACAGTAGTCTACAGCTATGCCATGTTACCTGCATGCTCCATGTCAGCTTGCTGGGTGGCTCCGGCCTCCATGATGATACATGTTAGTTGTTGTTCTTGTTTGCCAGGAGCCACCTGGCTCAGGAGCAACTCCTCCACTCTGATGAAGGGGGAATGGATGGCTACCCCACCACCTGTGGTAAGCTGTTGTCTATGGATATCAGACACACGCTGCCAGACATGTTTAATTAAATCACTGCAGTGATGGCATACCTGCTCATATGTCCAGTTATGCATGCCTATGTCATTTACCCTACAGACAAGATCTTGCCACAGTGCAGTCCGCTCATGCTGGTCCTGGCTGGTAATGGAGATCAGCAGGGCATAGTGCTGAACCAAGCTGGTTGTAATCTCTTCCTCCTCTGCTGGGCTATATGAGGGATTATGATGGTGGGCCATGACCCTGGAAGACAATGAAACAATATGTGTGAGCAAGTCATGTGGCACACTTAACATTCTAAAGTGCAGATATCAATTAACTGCCATATATAGCAACCTATTGGCTGTCAGAGGATACACACTTTCAATACCACATAGCAGTGCTCAACCCACAACTGCCTGACAGTGCCTGGCACACTCTATATATCAAACCATGTTTTGCACAGCAACAAAGATAAACCAGTATGTAAGACTATACAACAGTACATGGCAAACTGTATGCGACACAATGCACCACCTAGCCACAGGAGGTATATATCAAGCTAATGCATAAAGAAACATGTAATCCATTGCAATGATTGTAAAGTCCAGTTACAGTATTACCAGTATACCACACTAGTCGTTGATGGCAAACCCTTGCCTAACATATGTGCACATTCATTAATATAGGTGGCATACTGCTGTACTAGACTATACATGTTGCTAGATACCTACTTATATCCTGTAACACACATATGACCAAGGCCATGGTACAGGCATACCCACACACACATCAGACATACATACCAGACACAAAGGTATGGCAACCCAGATGACCTTTACCTGTGTACCATACAGTACTGTGTGTCAGTATTTACAAAACCTTATGCCTGAGGTATGTAATCTGTGAGGACAACGGGGAACACACAAAACCGTGGTTCCAAGAAATGTGGACACACACCGTTACTGTGCTGTTTAAGCATACAGCTTCAGGTAGTACTACAGTTCATACAGGAGTTGGATTCACCAGAAGTAACACTCAATAAGCATACATGTACTGCTGTAGCCTACAATGGGACACCCCAGTCGACACCAAGAGACTACGTCAGACCTTATGGCATACTGTTTTTTCTACCTAGCAATAGCATACACATCTTTTGCTGGGATCACAGTTAGGACACATAATACCATGACAGAAACAGTTTCCCACTTAGCTATCACACATATACAGAACTCTGACACATTCACCAACACATTCACCATCGCACTCAGTCAACCTCACATAGCAATTATTGCAACAAGTACATGTGGGTGTGTATCGGTTCATAGGTGGATAATAGGCTATTGGCCCTAGGGCCTATAGATGTCTAGCCATACGCTACCCTGGCCTTTGACACACAGGTAATTTCATTTCACGTGGCCCTGTCAAGCAGAGCCACAGAGGTGATTCCCGGGGTGTATTTCCTATCTCCCATACAATCATCAGGATTATTTATGATGACTGCTAATTACAAGCTTTGTTTGCTATTGATAGGTGGTTTGTTCCAGAGTATGGGATGTCTCTGAGATAGGAATCTATCCCTCCAGCATTAGCTGTTTATTGAGGTCACGAGGTTTAGGTCCCTAGAGCGTGTAGCTCATAGGGATTGTGATCTGTTTACATGGAGCATGTCCAACAGCTCTGGGTTTGGCATAGCTTTGTATGTTAGGCAAAGGTCACCTCTGGGTAGGTGGTATGCGATACAGTCTAGCTGTGGTTTTGTGAGACGGTCTGCATAGGGCATCTGTTTGAGGCCGGTATTACTCTTTGTGAGGTATGTCTGTGTCCTTTCCAGTTGCTGTAGATGTCTTGTGAGGTACATACCACATGGGGCATTGTACTCTATAATAGTTTTATGTGTGTTGAGTAGAGGGGAACACTGACCTATATTTCCCTGGATGATACACATTTTGTGATGACGTAGACAGATTACATGACTAGTGTGGCACTGTGATTATCAAAGGGGAGACTACTGTCCACTTGTGTCCCATGGTCTCTTATCACACCTTTGGTGTTAAGTAGACTGCCACCTATGTGGTAGTTTTCATAGATTCATAGATTCATAGATTAGTACTAAGCTAACTGCTCTTGCGAGCCATTTTAAGCCTAGCCAATTATCCCTTGTGAGACTCAAACCCTGCACCGTGTGTTTGTGAGGCAAACACCTTAACCATTAGGCCACCCTCCCAACCCCTGACGAACACTGCAAACCTGACGAATCTTACCCACAGCGTTTAACCACCACATGTCATATACCAGTTAATGGGTACAGAGTTTTTGCAAGAAGGGATGCCAATGCAGTGTCAATATTGAGCTTGAGTCCTATATATACACACACACACATACATATAAACATCCATTGGTGTACATATAGATATACATATAGGCACATATACAGTCCACCTTTCATGGTGGGAATATCAGTTATGCGAAGGTTGTGAGGTATACAGTTATGTCATAATATTGCACAGTGTTGTGCGGAATGCATTGAAGGTGTTCTCAGCCCATGTAGCTTTAGCAGGCCTCACTGGCTGCAACACTGCAAACCTGACGAATCATACCCACAGCGTTTAACCACCACGTCATATACCAGCACTGTATGCTGTCTTGTTTGCCACACACGAATCCTCACGAACACCAACCACGAGCGAAAGAAAAAAATAACTAAACCAAACAAAACAAATATGAGGATCCTTGTTGGCAGAGACCACGCAGATAAAACCTTAACGCATTTATTTAAGATATCCAACAGAGCGTTTTCGCCACAGAACACCGTGGCTTCTTCAGAGGTAATAACAAACACACGTTAAAACACTCCGTTTAAATCAGGTATACCAGGAAGTGACATCTTCCTGTTTCCTGAAAACGGCAGCAAGTTTTAAAATTTGTAAACATTTTAAAAGTTTTAAAAAATGCCTAATAGTCACTCAAAATTAACAATACTCAAGACTGTTACAGCTTGTAAAGGCTAATACAATTACCGTACAGATGGTCAACGTACGTTAACTTAGAACTAAATAACCAAACAAGGAGAAAAACATCTCCTACAAGGTGTACACAGATATGCAGAACTACAAAACAGATTGCTACCAACTGTAACTTATGCCTAAATAATTAAATTATGTATAGCCACAAAACATACAGGTGACTGTAAGGCAAAATTCATTACATGAACTCTAATAAGTATATTTAGGACATTACCTAAAAGAATATAAAGCCTATAGTGTGTGTGTATGTCCCAATTATAGAACGACCACTGACCCCTATGTCTAATCAGTGGGAAACCAACTAATCACTGATCTATGCTGAAGGATAACAAACCTAAAATTACCAACAAAATGGGACAAAATCTATCTAAGATAACTTTTTAATTTTAGGACAAGGGCTATGTTGCAGTTGCTGTTCAGCCCAGGGTAACTGAATGCGTCTAAACGTAACTGCCATTCCAGCTCCCGGTTTTCCAAAATTAATGAAATAGGGCCACCCCTAACCTTTAATGGTACGTGGTCAATGGCCATGAATTGGAAACTATGACCTGGGTTCATGGCTATATGCTTTGCTAGTGCGTTGTCATCTTTACTGTTCTTGATTGCATACAAATGTTCATACATTCGGTCCCGGACACGCCTGTCCGTTTTCCCAATGTAGAACCCTTGGCAACAGTTACACATAGCAATGTAAATGATAGATTTACTCTCACAATTAAGGGTGAACCTAATGTCATACTTTTTGTCCCTGACCTGAAATGTCTCACCAATACGGACAAGGAATGTCCCTGGCCTTATGGAACCTGTTACATTTTACACCCGGTTCCTGGACGATATGTTTTTGTTGTTCAGGGGCTCGGAAGTAGAAGCTGCAGCTTTTGTGGAAACTATCAATTCAACAACTGAATTCTTGAAATTTACATTTAAATTTTCAACTAGTGAGATAGACTACCTCGACGTTAAACTAGTGAAGGACACTATGGATCAGGCATTGACGTCAACTGTATTTAGGAAATCCACATACTGCAACTCATTCCTGCACTTCACCAGCTTCCATCCGTATAAACAGAAAAGGTCCATTGTGAAAGGACAGCTGGTGAGGGCAGGAAGAATGTGCAGTACGTTGGTGGACTTTGCTAAGGAATGTTCTTTACTAAGAGAGATGTTCATTAATCGAGGTTACCCAGACAAAATGCTACAAGAACTTATAGGGGAAGTTGCTTTTAAAAGGAATAATGGTTTTTATAAACCTTTGTTATTTCAGCAAAATGTTGTACATACTGACCCTAGTATCAACACAGGTTCGGAAGTGTTTCCTCTTGGGAATGTAGTGAGTGTCACAAGAACACCAAGAGGTGTAGAATGTGATTTTTCCTTGAGTTTTATTACTACTTTCAGTAATAACTCTAAGGGTATTTTGGACATTATACGAAAGAATTGGCATCTTATTTCTTCCAATGCACTGCTGGTTGAAAAACTAGGTAGTGAGCCCAGATTTATATTTAAAAGATCAAATAACCTCAAGGAACTATTACAAAGGGACGTACCTCAAGGTACATTTCATAAAAGGAGAGGTATGTTTAGATGTGGGTTCTGCAAGTTTTGTAACAATGTCCGTATTGGTGAGACATTTCAGGTCAGGGACAACAAAGTATGACATTAGGTTCACCCTTAATTGTGAGAGTAAATCTATCATTTACATTGCTATGTGTAACTGTTGCCAAGGGTTCTACATTGGGAAAACGGACAGGCGTGTCCGGGACCGAATGTATGAACATTTGTATGCAATCAGGAACAGTAAAGATGACAACGCACTAGCAAAGCATATAGCCTTGAACCCAGGTCATAGTTTCCAATTCATGGCCATTGACCACGTACCATTAAAGGTTAGGGGTGGCCCTATTTCATTAATTTTGGAAAACCGGGAGCTGGAATGGCAGTTACGCTTAGACGCATTCAGTTACCCTGGACTGAACAGTAACTGCAACATAGCCCTTGTCCTAAAATTAAAAAGTTATCTTAGATAGATTTTGTCCCATTTTGTTGGTAATTTTATGTTTGTTATCCTTCAGCATAGATTAGTGACTGATTGGTTTCCCACTGATTAGACATAGGGGTCAGTGGTCGTTCTATAATTGGAACATATACATACACTATAGGCTTTATACTTTTTTAGGTAAAGTCCTAAATATATTTATCAGAGTACATGTAATGAATTTTGCCTCATAGTCACCTGCATGTTTTGTGGTTATATATAATTTAACTATTTAGGCATAAGTTACAGTTGGTAGTAACTTGTCTTGTAGTTCTGCATATCTGTGTATACTTTGTAGGAGATGTTTTTTCTCCTTGTTTGACTTTTTAGTTTTAAGTTAATGTATATTGACCATCTGTACGGTAATTGTATTAGGCTTTATAAGCTGTAATAGTCTTGAGTATGGTTAATTTTGAGTGCCTATCAGGCATTCTTTAAAACCTTTTAAAATGTTTACAAATTTTAAAAAATTTGCTGCCGTCTTCAGGAAATAGGAAGATGTCACTTCCTGGTATACCTGATTTAAATGGAGTGTTTTAATGTGTGTTTTTTATTACCTCTGAAGAAGCCACGGTGTTCTGTGGCGAAAACGCTCTGTTGGACATCTTAAATAAATGCGTTAAGGTTTTATCTGCGTGGTCTCTGCCAACAAGGATCCTCATATTTGTTTTGTTTGGTTTAGTTATTTTTTTCTTTCGCTCGTGGTTGGTGTTTGTGAGGATTCCTGTTTGTTTCGGCAGTTTCCTAGCAAGGTGCTTTATGGTGAGTGGCAGTGATAATGCTGATATGGATCTAGCTGGTCTAATAGCCGGGCTGTCCGCCAGGCTTGACCAGATGAATTCAAGGATGGATGATATGCAGGCTACGTTTCGGGCTTCGAGAGAAGGACTTTCTGGTGATGCTAGGAGGACGGGGCTGAGCCAAGGAAGCCTTGACGACTGGATTCCAGCTGCACAGCCGGAACGGCGGAACATTATGGCTAACAATGTGGCTGGTTCAGGAAATAGCCGGGGAGGTATTTTTTCACTCTCCGGTGTTGGTTCTGTGAACGAAGAGGAGGCGGGACGCCCAGCCTCTTATGCAGTAGCGGTTTTAAATGATCGCTCTAACCCTGACCAACGGACTGTTACAACAGGATGGGATAACGCTGAAAACGGACCCGCCGGAACCAGCTCTGGGTTACCGGACCTAGGGGGCTGGCTGTTGGACACCACTAACCTCATGTTTGGCCAACAAGGTATGCTAACTGGTACTGTTGCATCTAATAATAACACATGTTTAGCGGATAAGCTTAAAATGTTTGACTCCAAACTGCTTAAGTTGAAAAAGTTGCAGTTGGAGTCGGCTTATTTTAAACAGTGTATTATTGAAAACTTGGTACCGAAAGGGTTACAAAACAACTTTACGCCATCAGGCTTAATAACTGACCAGGACTTCTCGGTGGACTTAGAAGTACTTTTTCAAAAACAAGGTGTTGAATTGTTAGAACTGATTATCAAGCATTATGCATTGCACATGGACTCTTTAATGAACGAAATTAACAACTTGGACAAAGACATTAAAATTGACCTGGACTTCAATAGATATAGATTCGATTATGGACGGATCTTATCTAGCATTGATACCTTGTTGATAAAGTTGAAGGGAAATAAAAATAAAAAACTGGTTAGAGATAGGGAAGCCTATTTGAAAAAATGTGCCTATCCTAACTTAAAGGGACTTAGGTATACCCATCTTAGTGGTATTGGTGACAGCCAGACGATAGAAGTAGAAGAAGACACGACTAGGTTGGATGACATAATAGAAGAAGACAATAATGAAGGATATGTTAACCCAGGACCTAGGAGGAGCAATAGAATTAAGGGGTTTGCCAGAAATAAAGGGGGACCTGGTAATTTTCAACACGGATCAAACATTAACAACAAATCAAGTAACCAGAACATAGGTAACAATAATAATTTTTTAGGCCAACGCAGCAGCAAGCCTCATGTGAACAGGAGAAGGAATTAGATGTAATTTTTGATTCTAATAGGCCAAACAGAGTTGGTCTACCCTCTCCTTTACTGTTGCACACTGACCCACCCCACTTAACCTTAGAAACAGGCCATCCCGCCATTCTTACTAATAAGAATGGCGATTTTAAGATTTATAATTTTTCCGACATTATCCTAGATGACCAGCTGGTTGAATTACTAGCTTTTGGTAACACCTTTGTTCCGAGTAGGAATGGGAGTATTGCTAAGGAAATCATAGAACTTAAGTGTTTTGTGAGGAAACTGAATCTTAAATTGATGTTTAATCAATCAACCGACACTGTGAACTTAAATGAAGAAGGAAGAGTTGCTAGTACATGTACCTTGAAATTAGCTAGTGTGTTTAACCCTCCATTACACTCAACTTTACAATTGTTTGAGAATATTTGTGAAATGGACTTTAGATTTCTAGCTACTAACAGTAATGATAGAACTAGTGTTAAACACTCCAATATTACTAAAGAACAGATACTATTACTAGATGAGATAAGTCGGTTGCCTGTAATGGGTATTAAAACCTGATAAGGGTGGTGGGTTAGTGATATTTCATAATACAACATATAATGAGAAGATGACCTTGTTACTTGAGAGTGATGCTTACATAAAATCTTCAAAGAATGAAGTCAATGGTAGCACCCAGAGAATTAGGGGATATTTTAGGGACCTGTTCCTGACGGGAAAAATTGATATGAACTTGTACAACTATATTGATATCAATTGTTCAAAAATACCCGTCATGTTCGGAATCCCCAAAATTCATAAGAGTATTAATAATCCCCCTATGAGGGCGTTGATTGACGGTAGGTCGTCCATCACCTATCCTTGCTCGAAGCTTATTACAAATATACTGGATAAATATATCAAAGGGATTCCTAGCATATGTAAGGATTCGTGGTCGTTCCTTGATAGTATAAATTGTATCCCTTATAATAGTGGTAATAACTTTTTAACCATAGATGTCATAGACCTATACACTTCTATACCGCATCAAGAAGCGGTGGAGTGGATTGGGTCTATGCTTCAGGGCTTTGGGGCTTCTAAATTGGAAGTTGATCTGGCCACAGAATTACTGGAAATTGTTTTGACCAGTAATTATTTTACCTTCAACGGTGATTTTTTCCTACAGAAACGGGGTG
Organism: Protopterus annectens; assembly: GCF_019279795.1. Lineage (NCBI taxonomy): Eukaryota > Metazoa > Chordata > Ceratodontiformes > Protopteridae > Protopterus > Protopterus annectens. Next base: position 330,786,777 of record NC_056737.1, read on the forward strand.
TGGCAATGGGCTCCCCTTGTGGGGCTGGAGTAGCAAACTATGTTATGGGATATTGGGAGGCTAACATCTTAAAGAGGGTCCCTGGCCTTATGGAACCTGTTACATTTTACACCCGGTTCCTGGACGATATGTTTTTGTTGTTCAGGGGCTCGGAAGTAGAAGCTGCAGCTTTTGTGGAAACTATCAATTCAACAACTGAATTCTTGAAATTTACATTTAAATTTTCAACTAGTGAGATAGACTACCTCGACGTTAAACTAGTGAAGGACACTATGGATCAGGCATTGACGTCAACTGTATTTAGGAAATCCACATACTGCAACTCATTCCTGCACTTCACCAGCTTCCATCCGTATAAACAGAAAAGGTCCATTGTGAAAGGACAGCTGGTGAGGGCAGGAAGAATGTGCAGTACGTTGGTGGACTTTGCTAAGGAATGTTCTTTACTAAGAGAGATGTTCATTAATCGAGGTTACCCAGACAAAATGCTACAAGAACTTATAGGGGAAGTTGCTTTTAAAAGGAATAATGGTTTTTATAAACCTTTGTTATTTCAGCAAAATGTTGTACATACTGACCCTAGTATCAACACAGGTTCGGAAGTGTTTCCTCTTGGGAATGTAGTGAGTGTCACAAGAACACCAAGAGGTGTAGAATGTGATTTTTCCTTGAGTTTTATTACTACTTTCAGTAATAACTCTAAGGGTATTTTGGACATTATACGAAAGAATTGGCACCTTATTTCTTCCAATGCACTGCTGGTTGAAAAACTAGGTAGTGAGCCCAGATTTATATTTAAAAGATCAAATAACCCCAAGGAACTATTACAAAGGGATGTACCTCAAGGTACATTTCATAAAAGGAGAGGTATGTTTAGATGTGGGTTCTGCAAGTTTTGTAACAATGTCCGTATTGGTGAGACATTTCAGGTCAGGGACAAAAAGTATGACATTAGGTTCACCCTTAATTGTGAGAGTAAATCTATCATTTACATTGCTATGTGTAACTGTTGCCAAGGGTTCTACATTGGGAAAACGGACAGGCGTGTCCGGGACCGAATGTATGAACATTTGTATGCAATCAGGAACAGTAAAGATGACAACGCACTAGCAAAGCATATAGCCTTGAACCCAGGTCATAGTTTCCAATGCATGGCCATTGACCACGTACCATTAAAGGTTAGGGGTGGCCCTATTTCATTAATTTTGGAAAACCGGGAGCTGGAATGGCAGTTACGTTTAGACGCATTCAGTTACCCTGGGCTGAACAGCAACTGCAACATAGCCCCTGTCCTAAAATTAAAAAGTTATCTTAGATAGATTTTGTCCCATTTTGTTGGTAATTTTAGGTTTGTTATCCTTCAGCATAGATCAGTGATTAGTTGGTTTCCCACTGATTAGACATAGGGGTCAGTGGTCGTTCTATAATTGGGACATACACACACACTATAGGCTTTATATTCTTTTAGGTAATGTCCTAAATATACTTATTAGAGTTCATGTAATGAATTTTGCCTTACAGTCACCTGTATGTTTTGTGGCTATATATAATTTAATTATTTAGGCATAAGTTACAGTTGGTAGCAATTTGTTTTGTAGTTCTGCATATCTGTGTACACCTTGTAGGGGATGTCTTTCTCCTTGTTTGGTTTTTTAGTTTTAAGTTAACGTACATTGACCATCTGTACGGTAATTGTATTAGGCTTTATAAGCTGTAATAGACTTGAGTATGGTTAATTTTGAGTGCCTATCAGGCATTCTTTAAAACCTTTTAAAATGTTTACAAATTTTAAAAAATTTGCTGCCGTCTTCAGGAAATAGGAAGATGTCACTTCCTGGTATACCTGATTTAAATGGAGTGTTTTAATGTGTGTTTTTTATTACCTCTGAAGAAGCCACGGTGTTCTGTGGCGAAAACGCTCTGTTGGATATCTTAAATAAATGCGTTAAGGTTTTATCTGCGTGGTCTCTGCCAACAAGGATCCTCATATTTGTTTTGTTTGGTTTAGTTATTTTTTTCTTTCGCTCGTGGTTGGTGTTTGTGAGGATTCCTGTTTGTTTCGGCAGTTTCCTAGCAAGGTGCTTTATGGCGAGTGGCAGTGATAATGCTGATATGGATCTAGCTGGTCTAATAGCCGGGCTGTCCGCCAGGCTTGACCAGATGAATTCAAGGATGGATGATATGCAGGCTACGTTTCGGGCTTCGAGAGAAGGACTTTCTGGTGATGCTAGGAGGACGGGGCTGAGCCAAGGAAGCCTTGAAGACTGGATTCCAGCTGCACAGCCGGAACGGCGGAACATTATGGCTAACAATGTGGCTGGTTCAGGAAATAGCCGGGGAGGTATTTTTTCACTCTCCGGTGTTGGTTCTGTGAACGAAGAGGAGGCGGGACGCCCAGCCTCTTATGCAGTAGCGGTTTTAAATGATCGCCTAACCCTGATCAACGGACTGTTACAACAGGGTGGGATAACGCTGAAAACGGCCCCGCCGGAACCAGCTCTGGGTTACCCGACCTAGGGGCTGGCTGTTGGACACCACTAACCTCATGTTTGGCCAACAAGGTATGCTAACTGGTACTGTTGCATCTAATAATAACACATGTTTAGCGGATAAGCTTAAAATGTTTGACTCCAAACTGCTTAAGTTGAAAAAGTTGCAGTTGGAGTCGGCTTATTTTAAACAGTGTATTATTGAAAACTTGGTACCGAAAGGGTTACGAAACAACTTTACGCCATCAGGCTTAATAACTGACCAGGACTTCTCGGTGGACTTAGAAGTACTTTTTCAAAAACAAGGTGTTGAATTGTTAGAACTGATTATCAAGCATTATGCATTGCACATGGACTCTTTAATGAACGAAATTAACAACTTGGACAAAGACATTAAAATTGACCTGGACTTCAATAGATATAGATTCGATTATGGACGGATCTTATCTAGCATTGATACCTTGTTGATAAAGTTGAAGGGAAATAAAAATAAAAAACTGGTTAGAGATAGGGAAGCCTATTTGAAAAAATGTGCCTATCCTAACTTAAAGGGACTTAGGGATACCCGTCTTAGTGGTATTGGTGACAGCCAGACGATAGAAGTAGAAGAAGACACGACTAGGTTGGATGACATAATAGAAGAAGACAATAATGAAGGATATGTTAACCCAGGACCTAGGAGGAGCAATAGAATTAAGGGGTTTGCCAGAAATAAAGGGGGACCTGGTAATTTTCAACACGGATCAAACATTAACAACAAATCAAGTAACCAGAACATAGGTAACAATAATAATTTTTTAGGCCAACGCAGCAGCAAGCCTCATGTGAACAGGAGAAGGAATTAGATGTAATTTTTGATTCTAATAGGCCAAACAGAGTTGGTCCACCCTCTCCTTTACTGTTGCACACTGACCCACCCCACTTAACCTTAGAAACAGGCCATCCCGCCATTCTTACTAATAAGAATGGCGATTTTAAGATTTATAATTTTTCCGACATTATCCTAGATGACCAGCTGGTTGAATTACTAGCTTTTGGTAACACCTTTGTTCCGAGTAGGAATGGGAGTATTGCTAAGGAAATCATAGAACTTAAGTGTTTTGTGAGGAAACTGAATCTTAAATTGATGTTTAATCAATCAACCGACACTGTGAACTTAAATGAAGAAGGAAGAGTTGCTAGTACATGTACCTTGAAATTAGCTAGTGTGTTTAACCCTCCATTACACTCAACTTTACAATTGTTTGAGAATATTTGTGAAATGGACTTTAGATTTCTAGCTACTAACAGTAATGATAGAACTAGTGTTAAACACTCCAATATTACTAAAGAACAGATACTATTACTAGATGAGATAAGTCGGTTGCCTGTACGGGTATTAAAACCTGATAAGGGTGGTGGGTTAGTGATATTTCATAATACAACATATAATGAGAAGATGACCTTGTTACTTGAGAGTGATGCTTACATAAAATCTTCAAAGAATGAAGTCAATGGTAGCACCCAGAGAATTAGGGGATATTTTAGGGACCTGTTCCTGACGGGAAAAATTGATATGAACTTGTACAACTATATTGATATCAATTGTTCAAAAATACCCGTCATGTTCGGAATCCCCAAAATTCATAAGAGTATTAATAATCCCCCTATGAGGGCGTTGATTGACGGTAGGTCGTCCATCACCTATCCTTGCTCGAAGCTTATTACAAATATACTGGATAAATATATCAAAGGGATTCCTAGCATATGTAAGGATTCGTGGTCGTTCCTTGATAGTATAAATTGTATCCCTTATAATAGTGGTAATAACTTTTTAACCATAGATGTCATAGACCTATACACTTCTATACCGCATCAAGAAGCGGTGGAGTGGATTGGGTCTATGCTTCAGGGCTTTGGGGCTTCTAAATTGGAAGTTGATCTGGCCACAGAATTACTGGAAATTGTTTTGACCAGTAATTATTTTACCTTCAACGGTGATTTTTTCCTACAGAAACGGGGTGTGGCAATGGGCTCCCCTTGTGGGGCTGGAGTAGCAAACTATGTTATGGGATATTGGGAGGCTAACATCTTAAAGAGGGTCCCTGGCCTTATGGAACCTGTTACATTTTACACCCGGTTCCTGGACGATATGTTTTTGTTGTTCAGGGGCTCGGAAGTAGAAGCTGCAGCTTTTGTGGAAACTATCAATTCAACAACTGAATTCTTGAAATTTACATTTAAATTTTCAACTAGTGAGATAGACTACCTCGACGTTAAACTAGTGAAGGACACTATGGATCAGGCATTGACGTCAACTGTATTTAGGAAATCCACATACTGCAACTCATTCCTGCACTTCACCAGCTTCCATCCGTATAAACAGAAAAGGTCCATTGTGAAAGGACAGCTGGTGAGGGCAGGAAGAATGTGCAGTACGTTGGTGGACTTTGCTAAGGAATGTTCTTTACTAAGAGAGATGTTCATTAATCGAGGTTACCCAGACAAAATGCTACAAGAACTTATAGGGGAAGTTGCTTTTAAAAGGAATAATGGTTTTTATAAACCTTTGTTATTTCAGCAAAATGTTGTACATACTGACCCTAGTATCAACACACGTTCGTAAGTGTTTCCTCATGGGAATGTAGTGAGTGTCACAAGAACACCAAGAGGTGTAGAATGTGATTTTTCCTTGAGTTTTATTACTACTTTCAGTAATAACTCTAAGGGTATTTTGGACATTATACGAAAGAATTGGCACCTTATTTCTTCCAATGCACTGCTGGTTGAAAAACTAGGTAGTGAGCCCAGATTTATATTTAAAAGATCAAATAACCTCAAGGAACTATTACAAAGGGACGTACCTCAAGGTACATTTCATAAAAGGAGAGGTATGTTTAGATGTGGGTTCTGCAAGTTTTGTAACAATGTCCGTATTGGTGAGACATTTCAGGTCAGGGACAAAAAGTATGACATTAGGTTCACCCTTAATTGTGAGAGTAAATCTATCATTTACATTGCTATGTGTAACTGTTGCCAAGGGTTCTACATTGGGAAAACGGACAGGCGTGTCCGGGACCGAATGTATGAACATTTGTATGCAATCAGGAACAGTAAAGATGACAACGCACTAGCAAAGCATATAGCCTTGAACCCAGGTCATAGTTTCCAATTCATGGCCATTGACCACGTACCATTAAAGGTTAGGGGTGGCCCTATTTCATTAATTTTGGAAAACCGGGAGCTGGAATGGCAGTTACGTTTAGACACATTCAGTTACCCTGGGCTGAACAGCAACTGCAACATAGCCCCTGTCCTAAAATTAAAAAGTTATCTTAGATAGATTTTGTCCCATTTTGTTGGTAATTTTAGGTTTGTTATCCTTCAGCATAGATCAGTGATTAGTTGGTTTCCCACTGATTAGACATAGGGGTCAGTGGTCGTTCTATAATTGGGACATACACACACACTATAGGCTTTATATTCTTTTAGATAATGTCCTAAATATACTTATTAGAGTTCATGTAATGAATTTTGCCTTACAGTCACCTGTATGTTTTGTGGCTATATATAATTTAATTATTTAGGCATAAGTTACAGTTGGTAGCAATTTGTTTTGTAGTTCTGCATATCTGTGTACACATTGTAGGGGATGTCTTTCTCCTTGTTTGTTTTTTTAGTTTTAAGTTAACGTACATTGACCATCTGTACGGTAATTGTATTAGGCTTTATAAGCTGTAATAGTCTTGAGTATGGTTAATTTTGAGTGCCTATCAGGCATTCTTTAAAACTTTTTAAAATGTTTACAAATTTTAAAAAATTTGCTGCCGTTTTCAGGAAATAGGAAGATGTCACTTCCTGGTATACCTGATTTAAACGGAGTGTTTTAATGTGTGTTTTTTATTACCTCTGAAGAAGCCACGGTGTTCTGTGGCGAAAACGCTCTGTTGGATATCTTAAATAAATGCGTTAAGGTTTTATCTGCGTGGTCTCTGCCAACAAGGATCCTCATATTTGTTTTGTTTGGTTTAGTTATTTTTTTCTTTCGCTCGTGGTTGGTGTTCGTGAGGATTCCTGTTTGTTTCGGCAGTTTCCTAGCAAGGTGCTTTATGGCGAGTGGCAGTGATAATGCTGATATGGATCTAGCTGGTCTAATAGCCGGGCTGTCCGCCAGGCTTGACCAGATGAATTCAAGGATGGATGATATGCAGGCTACGTTTCGGGCTTCGAGAGAAGGACTTTCTGGTGATGCTAGGAGGACGGGGCTGAGCCAAGGAAGCCTTGACGACTGGATTCCAGCTGCACAGCCGGAACGGCGGAACATTATGGCTAACAATGTGGCTGGTTCAGGAAATAGCCGGGGAGGTATTTTTTCACTCTCCGGTGTTGGTTCTGTGAACGAAGAGGAGGCGGGACGCCCAGCCTCTTATGCAGTAGCGGTTTTAAATGATCGCTCTAACCCTGACCAACGGACTGTTACAACAGGATGGGATAACGCTGAAAACGGACCCGCCGGAACCAGCTCTGGGTTACCGGACCTAGGGGGCTGGCTGTTGGACACCACTAACCTCATGTTTGGCCAACAAGGTACGCTAACTGGTACTGTTGCATATAATAATAACACATGTTTAGCGGATAAGCTTAAAATGTTTGACTCCAAACTGCTTAAGTTGAAAAAGTTGCAGTTGGAGTCGGCTTATTTTAAACAGTGTATTATTGAAAACTTGGTACCGAAAGGGTTACGAAACAACTTTACGCCATCAGGCTTAATAACTGACCAGGACTTCTCGGTGGACTTAGAAGTACTTTTTCAAAAACAAGGTGTTGAATTGTTAGAACTGATTATCAAGCATTATGCATTGCACATGGACTCTTTAATGAACGAAATTAACAACTTGGACAAAGACATTAAAATTGACCTGGACTTCAATAGATATAGATTCGATTATGGACGGATCTTATCTAGCATTGATACCTTGTTGATAAAGTTGAAGGGAAATAAAAATAAAAAACTGGTTAGAGATAGGGAAGCCTATTTGAAAAAATGTGCCTATCCTAACTTAAAGGGACTTAGGGATACCCGTCTTAGTGGTATTGGTGACAGCCAGACGATAGAAGTAGAAGAAGACACGACTAGGTTGGATGACATAATAGAAGAAGACAATAATGAAGGATATGTTAACCCAGGACCTAGGAGGAGCAATAGAATTAAGGGGTTTGCCAGAAATAAAGGGGGACCTGGTAATTTTCAACACGGATCAAACATTAACAACAAATCAAGTAACCAGAACATAGGTAACAATAATAATTTTTTAGGCCAACGCAGCAGCAAGCCTCATGTGAACAGGAGAAGGAATTAGATGTAATTTTTGATTCTAATAGGCCAAACAGAGTTGGTCCACCTCTCCTTTACTGTTGCACACTGACCCACCCCACTTAACCTTAGAAACAGGCCATCCCGCCATTCTTACTAATAAGAATGGCGATTTTAAGATTTATAATTTTTCCGACATTATCCTAGATGACCAGCTGGTTGAATTACTAGCTTTTGGTAACACCTTTGTTCCAGTAGGAATGGGAGTATTGCTAAGGAAATCATAGAACTTAAGTGTTTTGTGAGGAAACTGAATCTTAAATTGATGTTTAATCAATCAACCGACACTGTGAACTTAAATGAAGAAGGAAGAGTTGCTAGTACATGTACCTTGAAATTAGCTAGTGTGTTTAACCCTCCATTACACTCAACTTTACAATTGTTTGAGAATATTTGTGAAATGGACTTTAGATTTCTAGCTACTAACAGTAATGATAGAACTAGTGTTAAACACTCCAATATTACTAAAGAACAGATACTATTACTAGATGAGATAAGTCGGTTGCCTGTACGGGTATTAAAACCTGATAAGGGTGGTGGGTTAGTGATATTTCATAATACAACATATAATGAGAAGATGACCTTGTTACTTGAAAGTGATGCTTACATAAAATCTTCAAAGAATGAAGTCAATGGTAGCACCCAGAGAATTAGGGGATATTTTAGGGACCTGTTCCTGACGGGAAAAATTGATATGAACTTGTACAACTATATTGATATCAATTGTTCAAAAATACCCGTCATGTTCGGAATCCCCAAAATTCATAAGAGTATTAATAATCCCCCTATGAGGGCGTTGATTGACGGTAGGTCGTCCATCACCTATCCTTGCTCGAAGCTTATTACAAATATACTGGATAAATATATCAAAGGGATTCCTAGCATATGTAAGGATTCGTGATCGTTCCTTGATTGTATAAATTGTATCCCTTATAATAGTGGTAATAACTTTTTAACCATAGATGTCATAGACCTATACACTTCTATACCGCATCAAGAAGCGGTGGAGTGGATTGGGTCTATGCTTCAGGGCTTTGGGGCTTCTAAATTGGAAGTTGATCTGGCCACAGAATTACTGGAAATTGTTTTGACCAGTAATTATTTTACCTTCAACGGTGATTTTTTCCTACAGAAACGGGGTGTGGCAATGGGCTCCCCTTGTGGGGCTGGAGTAGCAAACTATGTTATGGGATATTGGGAGGCTAACATCTTAAAGAGGGTCCCTGGCCTTATGGAACCTGTTACATTTTACACCCGGTTCCTGGACGATATGTTTTTGTTGTTCAGGGGCTCGGAAGTAGAAGCTGCAGCTTTTGTGGAAACTATCAATTCAACAACTGAATTCTTGAAATTTACATTTAAATTTTCAACTAGTGAGATAGACTACCTCGACGTTAAACTAGTGAAGGACACTATGGATCAGGCATTGACGTCAACTGTATTTAGGAAATCCACATACTGCAACTCATTCCTGCACTTCACCAGCTTCCATCCGTATAAACAGAAAAGGTCCATTGTGAAAGGACAGCTGGTGAGGGCAGGAAGAATGTGCAGTACGTTGGTGGACTTTGCTAAGGAATGTTCTTTACTAAGAGAGATGTTCATTAATCGAGGTTACCCAGACAAAATGCTACAAGAACTTATAGGGAAGTTGCTTTTAAAAGGAATAATGGTTTTTATAAACCTTTGTTATTTCAGCAAAATGTTGTACATACTGACCCTAGTATCAACACAGGTTCGGAAGTGTTTCCTCTTGGGAATGTAGTGAGTGTCACAAGAACACCAAGAGGTGTAGAATGTGATTTTTCCTTGAGTTTTATTACTACTTCCAGTAATAACTCTAAGGGTATTTTGGACATTATACGAAAGAATTGGCACCTTATTTCTTCCAATGCACTGCTGGTTGAAAAACTAGGTAGTGAGCCCAGATTTATATTTAAAAGATCAAATAACCTCAAGGAACTATTACAAAGGGACGTACCTCAAGGTACATTTCATAAAAGGAGAGGTATGTTTAGATGTGGGTTCTGCAAGTTTTGTAACAATGTCCGTATTGGTGAGACATTTCAGGTCAGGGACAAAAAGTATGACATTAGGTTCACCCTTAATTGTGAGAGTAAATCTATCATTTACATTGCTATGTGTAACTGTTGCCAAGGGTTCTACATTGGGAAAACGGACAGGCGTGTCCGGGACCGAATGTATGAACATTTGTATGCAATCAGGAACAGTAAAGATGACAACGCACTAGCAAAGCATATAGCCTTGAACCCAGGTCATAGTTTCCAATTCATGGCCATTGACCACGTACCATTAAAGGTTAGGTGGCCCTATTTCATTAATTTTGGAAAACCGGGAGCTGGAATGGCAGTTACGTTTAGACGCATTCAGTTACCCTGGGCTGAACAGCAACTGCAACATAGCCCCTGTCCTAAAATTAAAAAGTTATCTTAGATAGATTTTGTCCCATTTTGTTGGTAATTTTAGGTTTGTTATCCTTCAGCATAGATCAGTGATTAGTTGGTTTCCCACTGATTAGACATAGGGGTCAGTGGTCGTTCTATAATTGGGACATACACACACACTATAGGCTTTATATTCTTTTAGGTAATGTCCTAAATATACTTATTAGAGTTCATGTAATGAATTTTGCCTTACAGTCACCTGTATGTTTTGTGGCTATATATAATTTAATTATTTAGGCATAAGTTACAGTTGGTAGCAATTTGTTTTGTAGTTCTGCATATCTGTGTACACCTTGTAGGGGATGTCTTTCTCCTTGTTTGACTTTTTAGTTTTAAGTTAACGTACATTGACCATCTGTACGGTAATTGTATTAGGCTTTATAAGCTGTAATAGTCTTGAGTATGGTTAATTTTGAGTGCCTATTAGGCATTCTTTAAAACTTTTTAAAATGTTTATAAATTTTAAAACTTGCTGCCGTTGTCAGGAAATAGGAAGATGTCACTTCCTGGTATACCTGATTTAAACGGAGTGTTTTAATGTGTGTTTTTTATTACCTCTGAAGAAGCCACGGTGTTCTGTGGCGAAAACGCTCTGTTGGATATCTTAAATAAATGCGTTAAGGTTTTATCTGCGTGGTCTCTGCCAACAAGGATCCTCATATTTGTTTTGTTTTGTTTGCCACACACTACAACCTACATAGAAATATGCACATAACAACCTTCAACAACATATATATGTCCACCTTTCACAAACAGTTGCAGTATGTCCCTTGCTCTATGCACATGTACAGATGCTAATATATCTGACACAGACAGATCTCGCCGTATATGTGTGCCATACACATACAAGGACCACACTGTTGTAAGTCTGTGTACCTCACGGCTGACCCGTTGGGCCTTGCTGCAACATGAACAGGTGTCACATGTGAGCACACAGTAATATTAGAGGGTGTATATATAGCTGCAAATGCTAGATTAGCATACTAGCCTAGTACAGCTGTTGCCAGTGCTAAGCTACACGTTAATATGACTATCATGCATTTGTTACTCTGTCACATCCATGTTTATATAACATTATGCGCTACTCCCCAAAACAGATATTGTACACACTACTGTACAGAACACAGATAACATGGATCAGATGTTTGACATTTAATGCTGAACTACATATGTCACAGTCATATCCCACTGCACACAGCTACACACTGATTTCTCCATGGCAGTAGTTATGCAGGGCATCTGTGCATAGATACGTACTGCTGCCACATATGGATGATTCAAACTATGTAGAGTACTCTTCAAAAACATCTACTACATGCCAGTAAATACATATCTGTTACATACCTTTCCTTTGTATGTGTTTGTATTAGTCAGTTCCGTGTGTTTTGTCATTTTTTTTTATATCTTATTTTTTTTTCAATATATTTTTTATTTTTCAATATATTTTTTATCTTTTTTTTTCAATATATTATTTTTTTCAATATATTTTCTTTTATATCTTTTGTTTTTTTTTTCTGTTGCTGTGGTCTGTGGCTCTCTCTCTCCATACCTGCAATGAAATGATTGCATGTGTGGACAGCAAGTACAGCCTGCTTTTATAGGTATCTGCACATGTGCATGTGATGGCCTCTGCACCAATTGTTGGCCACCATTTGGCAATTGCATGCAGCCTGTTGTTTGGTACTTGCAGTACTCACTGACATAGCAACCCAATGCTATAAATTGCTAAGTCAGGTAGGTGTAGCCCTTTCAGCTTTCCAAAGTGGGGACCATGCCTGTTTGCTGTGGACACCGTTGTGTAAGTTAGAAGGTTGGTATACTTCTTGTATCAGATGCTAAGGGTGTAGCCAGTGATTTGAATGTTGCCACTTCCAGTATACAGTTGTCAGTGTAGAAATGGACTCACCCCTACAAATGCTAACACAAGATACATGGGAGTATGTAGTTTATTTTATACTTGTACAATTAGCTGCCACACATACGTAGTTATTGAGATGTTTTCATTTGGCACATGAACAGTTTGTGAACTGCTATACTGTGAATATTAATGTACTCACTTCTGCACAGTTTGTGGATGTTTTTTTGTTGACGTTAGCACAGGATGCTCATGAAAACTGGACAATTCCAGTACTGAGTACGCCTTGCTGGACCTTGAACACACAAGTATTTTGTACATTTGGGTGGGGATTGTCCTGCTATGATACTGTGTGGGGGTTGTAAAGTGCTGCTGTAACATTATTTACTGCTAAAATGGCTGGTTCTGTTATCACAGTCATGTAATGCAATTCCACAGCAACTGCTGGTAAAGTTCCACAGAACAGATTTTGTGTTATGGCATTCCTATCTTTCCTTTACATTCACTCATTCTGATGCATGATATATATAATTCAGCAGCAACCTGCAGTATATCTACTGTGGCTTAGTGGTACTTCATGCAGTCTAGTATGTACAAGGTCCGGGGTTTGAGACTGACAGTGGTGTTTTATTTTGCTGCTGAGCAGAACAAGGGCCCTCACATGCAGGGTGACTAAGGCACTTTTAAGCAGTTGTAAGTGGGTTTGCATGGGTTTGCGTGACGCTTAGCAATACTTAGCTAAGCGCACACAAGTGCACACTCGCGCAAACCTGCTAACTACTGCTTAAAAGTGCTTACTCCCGCTAACCCCCGTGTTCATTTCTTTGAAAGAAAAAAAATGGGGAGATAGGACAGTGGTGAAAAATGGACACAAAGAGGGAAAGACAGTAGAGAAAACAGCTAGGGATGTGCAGGACGGGTGTAGGGAAGGTCCATAGCTGCCCATTTCTTTAACAGCAACAGCTGTGCATATACTAGTAATTTGGAGGGAAATTTGAAACCTTCCACCCCTGAGAGAGGGGTGAGGACAATGAAGTATGTTATACTGCCAATTAAATTTCAGTTTATGTGTCCAGCGGACATGTGTGCAAAATGGGCACCCCAAAAGTACCTCACCAAGAGGATCATGGGCTACAAACAGATGTCCTATGTAGCTCGACTAAAGAAACTCCAGCTCTACTCAGTTGCTTACTGCCTACTCAGAGGCGATCTATGCCTGACATACAAAGCCATGTCAAACCCAGAATTAATGGACATGCTCCACCTCAAAAAATCCAAGTCCCTTAGAGCTACACGCTCCAGGGACCTAAACCTCAGCACAAAAATAAATAGGACATGCTGGAGGGACAGATTCATTTCCCAGAGGCTCCCCTCACTCTGGAGTAGAATCCCAATTCATGTTAGACATAGCCCCTCGCTGACCCTCTTCAAGCGAAATCTGGATGCGTGGATGGGAAATCGCAAATTCACCCCTGGGATCTCTTCTGTGTCCCTGCTAGACAGAGGCACAGTAAACTAATCTTAAAAGGGTACCTTCTGTGACCTACTTTACAAAGGCACAATAGGCTAATCTAATAGGGAGATGGAAGCCAAATACACTCTGGCTAGGCTTATAAATGCCCTAGGGCAGATAGCCTAGTATCTACCTATGAACCTATGTATGGGGTGTAATTTTTTTATGGGAGCAGATTGCCCATTTGTTTTTCAGGTGAGAGTGGAATGTGGGGTAGGGGAAGTAGGTATATTTGGGGAGGTAGGTTGGGGAGGTAAATAGACAAGACAAGCAAGACACACACAGAGGCAGAATATGACACATGGGGTGGGTGAACACCATTGACGGGGAAGGATGTTTGGAATTCGCAAGCCCATGAGCCCACAGATGGCAACAGTGGAACTGAGATCCCCACCCATGGGCAGTCACCACTGCATCTTCACAGCCCAGAGGGTGGCTGTGCTGGAGGCTGCATAGGAGGGGCAGGCTCACCCGTGAGTCACGCCACTCTTGCCTCGAGCTGGCATAGAGGATCAACGACTGAACACTCGATCTCCCTACGCACCACAGCCTGGACCATTTGGAGGGTGATAGGTGGCCCTCCTCTGGCCACGCTTGCACAGGGGGGATGAGCCCCATCCCCTGCAGAATTTCCACTCGAAGGTGGCACAGATCCAATGGAAGAGGAGGTCCCAGGCTGGGCACCGGACCTGCTGGTGCCAGGTGCCATTGCCAGATGAGGTGGGGCAGGGGGGTCCGCTGGGACCGGCCTTCCCATACGTTCTATGTTTAGGAGGATTTAATGACAATATGGGTTAGTAATAGTCAACAGCATTCCAAATTAGTTGTAACAGCATGCAGTAGTATTCCCATTAACCCAACACACCAGAGTTCCTACAGTTGAACAGCAAGCATAACACATGCATATGTAGAACAACAGTGGACATTCCAACAGCATGCAGGATTGATTGGTGGCAACAGGCCACCAAGATTGTGGTATGTGAACAGGGCACATGCATCAAAGTAAATGCAGATATTTATAAACCAATAAGACATATGTCCCAACAAATATTATGAGATTAGACATACCCATTGAGGTGTGGAATTGCACTGTTTATGCACATACAGCAGGGTGTAAAAAGATAACTCCATTAACAACTTATATATACTTATAGTTTACACTACATTCCTATTGACTGCAGTTATATATCCCCTACATGTATTATTACACTAGGCAATGTCCGTTAAATTGTGAAATGGGTTTTGCTAGTTCTTTATATACCTGACCTGTATCTGACATACAAACTGTCCAGGATGCAGATGTTACTGCTACGCATTTATATATTTCATTTATATTTATATATCTACATATCTGGATGTGTTCAGGTGACATTATCAGGTATATTTTAACAGCCCCAAACATTTCTAGCAGCACACTGACATTTCTAGGGAACACAATAACAAGCTACTCATGTGCCAGATTAACCTGTACATGCCGGCCATGAACCAACAGTTGAGGACTGTATATATGCTTAACAGCTACTGGCACTCCCTTCATCCACTTTATATGGGCCTACCCATGTGTGGGTTGACTGCGCTTAATACAACAGTACTATTTCTATAATGCAAGGATACAACAACATATCGAAGAAAGTGACACGGACACACTCCAGAAAGTATACCTTTATTAATTACATTACACACTTTTCTAGTGGCTCTCTCATTTATTTGATATATCAGTGCATGCAGAGGACTTTTATTCAAGACGTATTATACCTTTATTAATGGGTTACAACACCTTTTCACGCTGTCTCACTTATTTTATATAACAGTACATGCAGAGAAGTTATTCAAGATTATTATACCTTTATTAATGGGTTACAACACTCTTTTTCAGACTCTCTTACTTCTTTTATATAACAAAACATGCAGAATAATTACTAACCTGCCTGGTGGCGCAGCCTTAGCAGCCTATCTGCATAGGCTTGCTGATTCGCAGCACGGACACCTGCAGCTTGTGAAGTAAATGCAGGGATATTGAGACATACCTATCCATAATATAGACTACAATAGCAATTCTTGCATACTTCATTCCATGGCTACATACACAGCAGTGGGGCATTTTCCATTTCACAGGCCTCCTGTATCCATTGGTTCAGTCGGTCCTCCTTGCGTCTCTTCAGGTCTGAGTAGTGGTGTCTGACCTGCTCACCAGTCCGAGGGATGCCAGTGGCACTGATGAGATCATGTGCTAGACGGTTCCAGGCTTCCGCTTTGTACTCAGTGCCTTCAAACTGGCCCTGCAGGAGTCTTGCATCATGATGATGGACGAGGAGCCAAACCATTACTTTTGACTCCTCAATGCCCCACTGTTGCGCTCGAAAATGAGAGCCCTCTCCAACACCGGCCATGCTGACAGCAGATGGGATCTACAACCAGTTATGGCAATTATTCCTGCCTATGGAGCTCAAATATGCCTCATTTCCCGCACTTATTTGTGATTGGCCGGTTTTGAAAAATCTCAGCTAAAAGCAAACCTGCTTAGCAATGGGTAAACTTCCATTGATATATATGAGTGTGTTGGAAGTGCATCCATACGAAAAGCTGTCATGGCTTAGTGGTTTAGTACTGTGATTACAGTGCATAGTATCCCGGGTTTGAGGCCTGTCATTGCTTTTTATTTTACCACTGGCCAGACCGGCTAGGAGGTGTGGCTGTGTTTAGCCAACTTTGCTCAACTTTGCCCAATGTTTCTCGACATTGCTCTATGTTGATCTATGTTTCCCGACATTGCCTGACGTTGCCTGACATTGCCCGACATTGCACTAGTTAGCGCAGTGCGCAGCTCCGCACAAACATGTTTTGTTTGCGCTAGTTGGCACGTTGCACAGCTCCGCGCAAAGCCATTGTGCTAGTTAAAGCAGTGCTAAACTATGAGCAATTATACTTAACTGTACTTAATACTAGTAAACTTTGCATAGCAGTGCTTCACATTGCTTAAGATACGTTACTTATGCATTTATCAGTATGCATGACCATTTCACCTTCTTATATATATATAAAATATCGTTCACTACTACATAGGCCATTTCAATGCATTTTACTAAAATTTAAAAGGTAAATGTCAGGAATTATTTTTATGCACAGATTTCCTACAGAAAATGGGAAGGGGAGTGGTGGGACTCAAACCAGGAATGCCTCCTTTTTGTGCGAAGGCTCTACTACTACACTATTGCTATTTGGCTTAATTTGCATATAAGTAATTTATTATCCTCTTCAATGTCTAAACTGCTAACTGTAGCTAAGCAATGGGCTAACCCGCGCACACACGTGCAAATACAGGCAGTTATATTGGGAATAATAAAACAAAAAAAGTTTTACATTTTATTATATTTGTACAGGGGTTTAGAATGTGGGGGAGTGTAGTGTTGGGGATATACACATTTGAGTGGACGCGCTCATGTCTGGTGACATTTGCAGTTTAGGCACTTGCAGGGGCATGGATATTTGGACTGCTCGGCAGTCTGACATGCCCCCTGCACTCATCCACGCTCCGTGTTAGCCTTAGAGTTGTGTCAGTGCACCATCATGAATTTGCATGATGCGCTGACGTTATACTCTTTAGGCTGCAGTTTCCGTATAAGACTTATTTAGTCTTACACGGAGGATTTCTGAATCCCGGCCATAGTCTTTGTATTTATCCCATACTGTATCTTCTGTCCTTGTTGTTACCTTGATTCATCATTTTATTATTTATTTATTTATTTATTTTACATTTGTTAACCGGGAAAGTCCAACTGGATACAAGTCCATTTTCAGTGGAGGACCGGGGAGAAAAGCTTCATGAACAATATTACAGTAAAAGATAAAACAATACAAGTTGCATTAACGACATACATGTAATTCATTTAGACATATCTGACAATCCAGGCATTTGATTTATACATAGACATAGTTAATTATTCATAATACAGTTTTTATAGATAGTAAATGGCTATAACCATACATTTAGTAACAAAATGTCCAGCTATCCTGGGGTATTACAGGAGCATAGTCTGTTATTGGAGAAATATGTTTTGAGCAGTTTCTTAAATTGGGTTAGTGAGTTTGTAGCTGTAATTTGGGCAGGGAGAGAGTTCCAGGATTTGGAGATGTAATGACTATAGATGGATTTTCCTGCCTCATTGTTAATCCTGGTTACCTTAAGGAGGTGTTGGGTACTTGGCCTTAAGGATCTGGTGGGGTTATAGGACTGAATAAGTTGTTGAAGGGATGGTTTTTTTTCTGAGTGGTAAAGCAATTTATGGGTGAGTGTTAGCTGATTTTACTGGAGTAGTAGTGGGAATTCTAGCCGTTGTAGTTTAATAAGGCTGTCACAATGGTGTGTTCTTGGGGAGGATTCTGTTGCAAATCTAGTTATCTTGTTATAACAGTTGACAAGTTTGTTTAGGTCTGTTTTGCAGAGGTTGGTCAGCATGGGGGATGCATAAAGTAATGTGGATAATAGATGTGTCCTGGCTATAGTGATTTTGGAGTGGTTAAAGAGGAATTGTTTGTTCCAATAGAGTAGCCCTATTTTTTTATGTACTTTTTTATGGTTTGGGAGATGTGTATGTCCAATATTAGGTGATTGCCCATTTCCACACCTAATAGTTTGGCTTGATTGGTGGTGGAGATGGCAGTGTTGTTTTGTGAAGATCTTGTGAGGTTATACGAGGGCGGTGCATTTCTGTGGGGGCTAAAGATTAGTAGTTCAGTTTTAGCGGTATTGAGAATGAGGTTGTGGTTAGCGATCCAGGCTTCAGCTAAAGAGGAACATTCTTGTGTTTGGAAGTGGAGAAGGTTAAGGTCGTTGGCTGCACATATTATGGTGATATCGTCTGCGTATTGGACTACTGATGCGGTGGAAATATTGGCTGGGAGTTGGTTAGTAAATAGGGTAAAGAGCAAAGGCCCAAGGATGGAGCCTTGGGGGACCCCTAAGGTTACAGGTAGTGGGGGAGAGAGTTGGTTTTGCCATTTTACTGCTTGCTGTCTGCCATCTAGATAGCTCTTGAACCATGAGATAGCTGGGGGGGGGGGGTTGAGGTTTAGGGTGGTCAGAGAATTAATCAATTTTTGGTGATTAACCATGTCAAAGGCTTTAGAAAGATCTAACAGTGTAGCAGACATGAGTAATCCATTGTTTATATGGTTATTAACGGTGTTAGTGAATGAAGTAAGGGCGGTGGATGTGCTGTGGAAGGGTCTAAAACCATGTTGCTGTGGGCCTTTGTAGGATTTTTGCTAAGGGTGGTAGTATGGCTATTGGTCGGTAGTTATTGAGTTCGAGTGAGCTACCCCCTTTGTGTAATGGTGTTACATGTGATATTTTCCAAAGCTGGGGTACTTTTCTCTCAGAGATAGATCTCTTTATTAAGATGTACACTGGGTAGGCTATAGCTTCAGCAGCTAGTTGAAGATATTCAGACAGTAAGTAGTCAGCTGCTGTGGATATTGGTTTCAGTTTTGAGAGTAGTTTTTCTATTACTTTGGTTGGGACTGGGTTAAAGCTAAAGTTGTGGGTTTTGCTATTTGTTTTAATTGGAAAAGGTAATGTTGTTCGAGTGGGGATACTGTGGTTTGGTTGGTTGCTAGCTAAGGTTTGTATAGTTTCTGTGAAAAATTTGTTGAACGGTGTGGGTATATTGTCTTGGCTATTACCTGTTTTGGGAGTGGGGGTGGTTGTCTTCCCTGGTTTTAAGACAGAGTTGATTGCAGCACAGAATTTCTTTGGGTTGTTTATATGTTTATTCTGGATCTTTTGGTAGTAGGAGATTTTGTCAGTTTTAATACGCTGCTTGGCTTTGTTCTGTAGGTTTAGGTACTTTTGTTTGTCTAATTGGCTTCTGGTTTTGTGATAGTTTGTCCAAGCTTTGTGTCTATTTTTGAGTAGTGTTTTAGTTTCTATGGTTAGTCATGGGGCATGTTTGGTCTTGATTCTAGTGGTTCTGGAGGGGCGGTGTTGGTTTAGTATATTTATAAAGGTGGTATTAAAGTGATGAACTGCTTCGTCGAGGGGTAATGTTTTTAGGGGGAACCAGTTGCATTTCTTTAGATCAGTGTTAAATTTAGTTGAGTTAAACTGTTTTTTGTTCCTAATGTCTTGGACAGTTACTTGGGACAGCTGGGCAGTTTTGCTTCTAAGTAAGAATGTTGCTTGGTGGTTACTGAGGGCATCTGGCAGACATCCTGATTATTAACGTGTTTATCATATTTTAACTTCCCTTTGTATACTGCAGCTTTATAACCCTATCACATCTGTGTTAACATGTCTGTTTTTATGTGTATAAAACCAGTATTGTCACTGACATTTTAATTATTAGTACATCAGTAAAAATGTTAAATAAACAAATGTTAAATATATAAATTATTAAATGAATAAATCAGTATGGCAGGATTTATGTTAGGAAAATTTCTTTGACATTTTATCACATATGACTGCACTTATATAGTGCAGGCAAATGTGTTTCTTTAACATTTCAGCACATTTGCCTGTGCTATTTAAGTACACTTTACCTATTTCTCCTTCTCTATTAATTATTGTGCAGTACAATCCATTTATTCTTTGTCTACAGTTCCTGTATTTCACCTCCCCTCCTTCAGAATTCTTTTGTTGTACTTGCCCTTAACATTTCAGGGCTCCATCACGTGCTCATACATTAGCTTTGCCTGTGAGCAAGACGTTTTGTTTACATTCTGTGATTGTGCACACAAGCACTTTCCATGACCATGAACACTATTGCTGGCTCTAAAAAGGTGCTTGCAACATGTAGGCATGACAAGCAGCATGCATTTTCAATTAGCCCTGCTGCTCATCGCACTAACACGCTTGCATTGCGTAAGCTTAGTGTGATGCTTACATAATTGTTAATGATTCCCAGGGTTAGTTTAGCTAAAATGTATAAATGCTCAAATAACAGAGAATGAAGACTGCCCAATATCAGAGAAAATTACTTGACCTGACTATTTGCAAAGTGTATTACTCACACTAACTTTATAGACTTTTACCTCTCTGGTGTACATGGCAAATACAGTCGTAGAATTTAGGTGTACTTACTTAAACTAACACTACACATTTCCGAGGGTACAAAGCAAATACAGCAAAATAATCTAAATCTGGATTAATTACCATAATCTATACATAGTCCGCATGGGTACACTGTAAGTAAAGTAATAGCATTTAAATGCAGATTACTTACACTAACTCTGTAAACATTTACTCTACAGGGGATCACATAAGTAAATTAAGGAAATTTAAAGGTTGGTTACTTACACTAATTCAACATAGTTAGTCTTCTTGGGCACACTGTAAATAAAGTAATAGTATTTTAATGTGCACTGCTTATGCTAACTATGTAGACTCTTACTTCATAGGGATTCATTGTAATTAAATTAAAAGTAGATTAATTCCACTAACCCTACTCATTTTTTCTGGTGTGCATAGTAAATACAATAATAGAATTTAAATGTGTATTGCTTATACTAACTCTACACACTTATTCTCATTTGTACACAGAAAATTCAGGAATGGATTGTAATGATGGATCACGTACACATAATTCTATAAACACTTGCATCTCATGTACACTCAGTAAACACTGTATTGGAATTTGCCATGTGTGAAACCATCTGTGGCCAAAAGAGCTGCTTCCCACACACATGCAAATGCACACAGACATTGCAATACCTCTTACTTCCCTCTGAATTTACAGAACATCCCAGATAGTGCTTTGTTTTCCCATTTCTCATAAATGATGGATGGCTGCAGTCAGTAATGCCAGACATTAGAGCTTTAGTGTTATTTTTCAGAAGATGGATTGTGATACAAGATCTGCTGCTATATTAACATTTGAAGTGGCTAAGGTGACCAGGTCAGTTTGCGCTCTGATTAAGTTTTTGATTTACCTTGGGTTTACTGATTGTTGCTGTGATAAACTAAGAGGGTGCCAGACCAGCTAGATAGAATTTTGTAAATAATTCTATGTCATTGTATATATTAATATGCTCCACAGGCTGGTTTCACAAATGTAAGAAAACTGTGTTATGTGCTGAGCTTCAAAAATGTTACCACAGTGCACCCTGCTGGAAGAAAGCTGATAAGTAAAGAATTTTATGAATGTGTGTGATCTCAAACTAGGAGACAGGATATCTGCAGCTGGAAATTCTTTTTATTGTCTTAAGACAGAGAGAATTACTAGGTTTCACATGTAAAGTGTCTTTTATTGCTGTGACTTCCTGGCAGCTGCAGATCACAAAAAAATGTTAAATTTTGAGTTCTGTTAGCCTGGAAACTAAATCAGAAGTGACAAAAATAATGTAATCTGAAATGACTCAGCAGTAATGTGTATTATCAATTTAAGGACTATCTCAGAAAGAAAGAAGTGCATTTTGCATTTTGTTCTGAAGCTGACAACTCACCAGCACTTGCGTTGGTCTGTAAGTAGGATTTAGATCTTAGTATTTCTCTTAGGGATGGATAGGAATATAGCAAGATTAGTATTTCTCTTAGGGATGGATAGGAATATAGCAAGATTAGTCTAACTGGTTTCTATATTTATGTCAGACTGTCCTACAATGTTGTTTTAAAGTATTTCCTGTGATTTCTGAACTCTCTATTGTCACTGTGTTGAATTGAGTATTGTCTTGTGTTTTTATTATTTATTATTAAATATATTTAGACCTTTTAACTGTGGCTGTTTTATGTAGAAATAATTTAAGCTCTTAGCATACTTGCATGTATTTGGTGATACTGTACAAGCCACTCCAATAGCCATAGTCCTGGGTCACACTTACTATTTGGATAACAGTAACATTGCACAGTAGAATTGGACACCCTTTGGTAAGGGCCTTTAGAGTAGCTGGTAAGAGTAGTTGGTGGTAGTGATTACTACCTTATAGCCTGGGCATAAGGGGGCATAGCTAGTGAACCTGTGCCAGCCTTCCCCAGGAGTGTCTGTGTGTTTGTATATAAATCAAATCTCAAAGTGTGTGTGTGTGTGTGTGTGTGTGTGTGTGTGTGTGTGTGTGTGTGTGTGTGTGTGTGTGTGTGTGTGTGTGTGTGTGTGTGTGTTAGCTACGAGGGCAGGGACACGAAGCACTGGTTGGACAGAGAGGGGACTGGAGGTTTTGGCTTGACTGCTCAGCTGAGATCTGAACACTATAGCTGTGCCAGTGGGGAGTCTTATTGGGGATCTGGAAAGAAAGGGAGAAACCAGCCCCAGAGTGACTGTGATCTCTGTGTGCTCTTAAGGGAAATTGTACTTTACTGTGTGTGTACCTGTTATCCTCCTAATGTGGACGCCCCTAACTGGTGTTATTGGTGAGGACTGAGGCTCCTTGATTACTGGGCCAGTGCACGTGCATTACATATTAATTGTTTGGTAGTGGTGGGATATCCACATCAGATATTAATTGGTTGATAGTGGTGAGTTAGCCACATCACATATCAATTGTCTTGTAGTGGTGTGAATAGTGAATTCCTGTAGATTGTGTACAGTGATCACTGAAGGTGTTTTTGTACTCTAAATCAGCCATTCAGTGAACATTCAGAGTTCAGATCACAATTGTTTTATTTCTTTTGTTAGCTTAGTTAGTCAGGGAGAGCAGGCAAGCATGTTGGCAGAGGAGTATGGCAAGCTGACATGGAGCCATTTGGCTGAGATGTGCCAGGCTAAAGGACTGATGCATAGAAACCTGACTAAGGCAGACAAGATTGCAGCTTTGGTCACAGAATAGCAACCAGGAAGATGATCAGAGTGGCCATGTAGATGTACAACACTCAGAGAATGGACAGCTCAACCTTTCTACAGAGGACTTAAAAATTTATCTGGAGCTAAAAATACTTGAGTTGGAGGCCAAGCGTTTGGAAATAGAAGCAGCAGAGAGACTGAGGCATCTAGAGACTGAGGAAAATGAAAAACTGCTATGCCTGAAAGCTGAGGAGGAGAGGCAGCGATAACATGAAAAGGAGATGCTGACTCTTTGCCAGAGTCATCGAGGTAATGGGGAAGGGAGAAACTGAACCCCAGAAGCAAAAAAAGGTCAGTAAATTTCTTCCGCAGTTTACAGAGGGAGATAATTTTAATAGTTTAATTCATATGTTTGAGAGGGCATGTATAAAGTATAATGTTGACCAAGGGCTCTGGGTATGATTCCTGACCCCCTTATTCCTTGGTAAAGCTTTAACTGTTTTGTCCAAACTGTCTGACAATGACTTTTTAAATTATAATGCTGTAAAGAATTGTTTGCTAGAATTTTTTAAGCTAACACCTGAAGCTTATAGGAAAAAGCTTTGTGAACATAGACGCAAGACAGATGAAAGTGTGTGTGAATACGTTGCTGAACTAAGCACTTATTTTCATAGGTGGGTGAGTGGATGTCAGGTCACCACTTTTGAATGGCTGGCAGACTTTTTGGTGGGGGAACAAGCCCTTAGCACATTGCCTGAGGACATGAGGATCTGGTTAGCTGATAGACAATGCTGTACAGCAGATGAGTTGAGGAAGAAGGGAGACCTATACCTAGCAAACAGTGCATCCCTGCACAGGAAAGGGTCCCCCAGTGCTGCTCATGGGTCTAAGGAAATCCATGGTGGGCATCCCAGAATGCTCCAACAGGATCTGCCAGTAGCAGGTGAAGCCACTAGTCCAGGTACATGTCCAGGACCTAGGGTTAAATGTTTGGAATACAACCAGTGGGCCGTATAGCATATAGATGTCCATGGAGACAAGGTGGGGAACAAAATATGAGGGAGCCAGTAAGTGGGAATGACAAAATGCCAACAGTAGGTTGTCTTGAGACAACAATGGTACCAAACTACCACAAGAGGTTATATTCTCTCTTAATGAATTGCAAAGAGACCAGTGCTAAGAGAGACACATCCTCTGACATAACAATTGTGAAGCCTGCAATGGTTACAGAGGAGCACTACTTGCCTCTCCAGTCTACTCCAGTCAGAGCTTTAGGAGAGACCCCATTCCAAATACCTTTGGCTAGGTTTCAACTTGCCTGGGAGGGTGGACAAGGAAACCAGCAAGTAGATGTGTTTGAGGATATCCCTGCAGATGTCCTGATAGGGAATGATTTTGATAATGCAGTACCATGTGTTCATGCAGTTACATGCAGTCAGGCTTGGAGACAAGCATGTGGGACTGGTAGCCTGAAAGGAGACCCAAACAGACTGCACACTTGTAGACAGGACTGGTGAGGTTACTTCAAGGAGGAAGCTACCCTGTAGCAGTGAGAGTGGAGTTGAATCAACAGCTGCTTGTTGGTACTGATGTTCCCTTGGACAGAGTGACTGAAAGGGCAGAGGTGAGTAGTAATACCTAGGCTGACAGTGAGGCACCACTGTCAGAGGATACCAGACTTCCTGTGGAAGGGGAGCTGGAAAGGCTTACAAAGAGAGAGTTGAGACAGGCTCAGCTCTCAGACCCTACATTGCAAGACCTGAGAGAGCTAACTAGTGAGGCACCTGATTTTCAAGGGAAAGGGGGATCTGTATACTGGGACAAAGGGTTACTGTATAGAGAGTGGACCCCTGTGGAATGGCATGAGGATGGGAGAATACAGCAGTTGGTAGTGCCTAGAGCCTACCATCTGCACTTCTAGCCACAGCCCATGATATTCCCTTTGCAGGTCATATGGACATAAAACATACAAAGAGACGTATTATGCAGAACTTTTATTGGCCTTGGATTTCCAGAGATGTAACAGAGTACTGCAGGACCTGTGAGCAGTGCCAAAAGGTACGAAAGGCAGGAGACAAGGTGAAAGCTCCTTTGATGCCTTTGCCTGTGATTGAGGAGCCATTTCAGAGGGTAGCTATGTATATTGTGGGGCCTCTGAGAACGCCATGTTCCACAGGGAAAAAGTATATCCTAGTGGTAGTAGATTATGTTACAAAATACACTGAGGCAGTGGCTTTGCCCTCCATTGAGGCAGAAAAGGTGGCAAATGCTTTGTTAGAGATTTTCAGCAGGGTAGGTTTTCCAAAAGAAATACTGACTGACAGAGGTGCCAATTTCATGTCAGACTTGCTGACTTGTCTGTGGAAGTACTGTGGGGTGAAGCACCTAAAGACCACCATCTACCATCCCCAGACTAATGGTCTTATTAAGAGGTTAAACTCTACACTCATGTCCAAGCTACGGGCATTTGCAGACCAGTTTAGGAGGGAGTGGGATGAATATTTGCCCCATTTGTTATTTACTTACAGAGAGGTTCCCCAGGAATCCACAGGTTTTTCAACCTTTGAGTTGTTGTATGGGCATAGGATGAGAGGGCCTCTAGACTTAATTCAAGATGAGTGGGAGGGTGAGTGTGAATCTCATGAGTCTGTTGTGGCATATGTCCTAAACCTCAGGATAAGGCTCAGCGAACACATGGGCTTGGCCCTGGAGAACCTGACAGAAGCCTAACAACAGAAAAGGGTCTGGTATGACAGGAATGTTCGAGCTAGAGAGTATGCTGTAGGGCAGCAGGTAATGGTTATCATTCCTGTCAGACACAACAAGCTGCAGGCAGTTTCTGAGGGACCCTACAAGGTAGTAAGGAAAGTCAGTGATGTTAACTACATGTTGGAACTGCTAGGCAGAAGGCAGGGGCAGAAATTGCACCATGTTAACATGTTAACATTTGTAGTTATTAGGAAAATACTGCACCACACTGACCTGGAATTAACTTAGCTTGGTTTTTCTGTTTTCTTTTTAGCAGCTGTCTTAGTCCAGTTTTTTTGACTCACAACCTTGCATTACTTTGTGTCTACCCCCTCCCTCACCTTGATCCAGTGCACCTCCCCTCCCACTCCTGCTTAATTACAGAGGTATCAAAAAACCTGATGTAGAAAGGCACCATCTTTTGAGTGAGCTTTTCTGCCTTTCTTCCTAGGAATCCCAAGTAGTGTGCTTGCATTTAAGTAGCCCACTGCCCTCTAGGTGGCTCCATACTATTAGCTTTAGGGTCTCCAAATCCCTTTAGTTACTCTTCATCGAATCCCCCTAACACAGTTCTTAGTCATCTCTTTATTATTGTTCTCTCTCACACTGTGGTCCCAGTATAACCATATAAATATTTCCTTATATCACTCTGCTATAATCCCACTTCTATCTTTTTAAGCCTCTTACCTTCTTATATATCTCACCACACTTACCTTTAGACTTCAGCACTCCACTGATTGATTGTGCTCCTCGAGCTTCTTCTCTTTTGGCTCTACCTGCTCCGTTCGCCCTGTGAGCTCAGTCCGCTCCCCTACCCTGCCCCCAATTCTCACCCACCCTCAGTTGTCCTACACTTATTATCACCTTGCCACTCCCCCTCATCTGACACCACTCCTACTCA
The DNA here is from genome assembly GCF_019279795.1 of Protopterus annectens. Lineage (NCBI taxonomy): Eukaryota > Metazoa > Chordata > Ceratodontiformes > Protopteridae > Protopterus > Protopterus annectens. The sequence continues at coordinate 330,813,811 of NC_056737.1, forward strand.
TCAGAATCAATCAGCATTAACCAATCATTCACAGGACCCAGCCCTATTACTCAAACTCTATCCACTCTCTCACTATATGCTAATTATAAACACCCCAACTCTATTTTAAACAAGCATTACTCAAATACCCCTACAATGCCTCCACATACTTTTAACAAATCTTCAAACTCTAATCCTATTTACTGCCTAATACCCCCCTTATAATTCTCTATCTTCTCACAGCCTATGAATACCAACACCTCCCTGGCACCCACTACCCTAGAACCAAAATCAGTACTACTAATCAGCCACATAATTCTAACCAACCACTACCCCACCTCTCATCAAACTCTTCTAAAGCAAAAACTCAACATCCCATTTGTGCTTCATGTAGCAATCCTAGAACTAAATACTACCACAGACTCTTATTAAAACTCCAGAAACTTGCTACTAGATTACTACCTAACCTGATAGTGGATGATGACATCCACCCTAACCCAGGCCCAACCCAACCTGTTACTATCAGCGCCACAAATAACACCCATAGTAGCCTATGAAACTCAAATATTGCCCCCAACTCACTCCTAGTGTGTCACCTAAACATTAGAAGTATAAACAAGAAAATTCCCTACTTACATGCCCTCCTGGATGTCCAGTCCACTGATATACTATGCCTTACCGAGACCTGGCTCAAGCCTACTACCATTGATAATGAGATTATACCCCCAGGGTACAATATATTAAGACTTGATCACATCTCTAAGAAAGGAGGGGGGTAGCCATCTTGTATAAATCCACCTGGAAGTATCCAAAACTAGTACCCCAAATGCCTTGTTTACTAACAGTGCAGAAATACTCATCACAAAGGTCCAACTCAACAAACGCAAATCTATAAACATTGCATGTATCTATATTCCCCCAGGTGACAACACAAATACCTTGGAGTATCCTCCAATGGCTCTCAACTAACTGTCCCCAGGAAACTATTATTCTCGGGGATGTTAATATCGAATGGAATACTTGCTCTTCAGACTTCTCCTCCACCCATATAAATTTGATTTGCATGGTTTCTCCCAAATGATATCTTCTCCAACCAGAATCAATAAGCCTAACAAAAAGGAAAGTATCCTAGACTGGATATTAATAAACAACCTACCCCAGATATATAAAACAGGCACCCAGGACTTTAGTGATCACTTCCTAACCTATATAATCAGAAAAAGAAATTACATCCCTCAACTATCTTCCTTTAAAACCATTAGAAGTTGTAAGAACTTTATTCAGACTAAATTTCAGAATGAACTTAACACATGTGACTGGTCCAACCTATGGATACTTCCACTAGATGAAGCGGTCTCATACTTTAACTCTACATTTCTTGCTGTCCTGGATAACCATGCTCCCCACGCACTATCAGAACCAATAACAAAGTAACACCATGGCTGTCCAATGATACAAGACAAAAAATTATTAACAGAATCAAAGTGGGAACCTCCTGGAGAACCACTAAATCCCCAAAAGACCACCTTATATATAAACAGCTGAGAAATTATGCAAAGAAGTATATTATGCTAGACAAAAATAATTATTACTGTAATCTGCAACAAAAGCACCAAAATCAATCACAAAAATTCTGGTCAGGCATAAACAAACTTCTCCACCCAGGTCAATCAACTACCCCTACCCCCTTAACTACCCTCCAACAACCTCCTAAATTTGTTGCTAACACCTTTAACACTTTCTTCACAGAAACCGTGTAATCCTTAGCTAGTAAGCTATCTCTCTATACCCCAAGTACCACCAACCCCACACCTGATAATAAGATCCCCTTTAAGCTTGATCCAGTACCAACATTTTTTAAGTCCCTACTTAAAAAACTGAAACCCACCACCCTTTCAGCAGACCTACTACCTGCAGAATATCTCCAAAAAGCCAGTAATGAAATAGCATACACCATATCAATTTTAATCAATAGAACTATCCACGAACCCTATATCCCCCACATCTGGAAAATCTCCCACATTGTTCCTCTTCATAAAGGGGGAAGATTCCACTGAACTTTTAAATTATAGGCCTATAGCCATTCTGTCTCCCTTGGCTAAAATAATGGAAAAATGTATCCACAAGCAATTTCTTGCCTATCTGAATCAAAACACTCTCCTAGATCCCTCCCAGCATGGATTTAGACCTTGCCATATCTCTCCTTCTCCCATACAATAAATCAAAACCGTAATGACAACAAGCTCTCCTCAGCTCTCTTCCTTGATCTATCCAAGGCATTTGATATGGTAAATCACCAGCTACTCCTAAACACATTAAAATCACTCTCCATAGATAATCTAGCAATTACCTGGTTTCATTCTTACCTAAGTGACAGACAACAAGCTGTACTATGGAAGAATAACCTATCGTCCCTTTTACCAGTCACCCTTGGAGTCCCACAGGGATCTATATTAGGTCCCTTCCTATTCTCCATATTCATTAATGACCTGTGCAAAGTCATTCCTGATGCAACTTGTACTCAGTATGCAGATGACTCAACCCTAATCTGCTCTGCCACCTCTCCCACAGATTTACAATCCTTGTCCCAAATCACTTTTAACAAAGTAGAGAACTGTCTCACTGGTCGCCAACTACTATTAAACCCAAATAAAACCAAACTATTACTCTTCTCCCCCACTTGCAAGGTCCCATCACCACCTCTCACCATAATATCTAACAATGGTACCATAATTTCTCCAGAATCTAGTCCTAAACTACTGGGAGTGATCATCGACAACAACCTCAAATTTGATGCTCACACAGACAAAACTATTAAAACAGTTAATAAAAAATTAGGCTATTTATACAGGATTAAACCATTCCTAACCCCATCTGCTTGAACTGTTATTGCCCGTACACATCTGCTCTCAACCCTTCTTTATGCCTCACTCATGTTCGTAAACCTAAGCAAATCAAACCTCAATAAATTTACTAGGTGCTACAATAACATTGCCATATTTGCCACAGAATCAGCTTATAGAACTCATCACTGCCTTAACCTTCAATCGTTAGACTGGCTTGAACTACCCTATCAACTACAATATAACCAACTAATAGTTGTTCACAAAATCCTCTACCAACCAGACAGTACACCCATACTGAAAAATGTTATTACCCCCTACAGTAACCTAAAATCCCTTCGCTCTTCCAAAAAATTGCTAGTGCAAACTGTTAAAACCAACAATTCAGCTGGTGAATCAATATTCTCCAACTATGCCGGTAAAAACTGGAACCTACTTCCTGCTGAATTCACCACTGACCCCTTCTTATCCCAATTCAAAAAATCCTTTAGGAAATGCCTAAAAATACAGTGGCTTTGTCCCTGTACAAACCCTGACTAACCCCCACTCAAACATAATTCATAAATGAGAACCTCAATACAAGAACAAAACTCTGACTTTTTAACTGTTTAAAATTCAATGCATCATCCACTTACTGGAAAGATTTAAAGTTAACACTACACCATGTATGATAGCCACCTTAATATATGTGTTTTCCTTTTTCAAATGAAATCTTTAACTATTTCTTTCTCAGCTACTTGCTTCCAACCTTTGCTGTGTGAATGTGAGACAAAATGTACCTGTGTGTACATATCATTAAACAAATCTCAGTTTTGTGATAACTCACTGTAATAGTTTCACTGTATTTACACTTGTTTTTGTACATTTGGAGCTTTTCTCCCCGGGCCTCTGCTGAAAATTGGCCTGCATCCAGTCGGACTTTCCCAGTTAACAAATATAAAATAAATAAATAAATAAAATGATGAAACCTTATCATGACATTGAGGCCCTTGTGCTGAGTATTTACAGTGGATTGCAGGAAGAGTCTGAGGGAGATCTGGTGACTGATCTCCTCAGTGCGGCCCATGCTACAACCTCAGTGGAAGGGGTAGCAATGTCCCAGCAGCTATCTCCTATGCAGGTTCGAGAAATCTGAGCCATGTTACAGGAGTTTAGGGACATGTTTACTGGGAAACCAGGGTGCACCCACCTGGTGCAGCACCAGGTGGATACAGGACCCCAAAGGCCTATTAGGCAGGCCCATTATAGGGTGCCTGAAAGAGTCAAACAGACTCTGAGGGAGGAAATACAGGAAATTTTGGAATTAGGGTAATTCAGAAGTCCAACAATCCGTGGGCCTTCCCAGTGGTGCTGGTGCCAAAGAAATATGGCAGCACCAGGATCTGTGTGGACTGCAGGAAATTAAATAGTCACACAGAGTCAGATGCTTACCCCATGCCTAGGACAGATGAGGCCCTAGAGAAGCTGGGTGGGGCTAAGTATCTTACCACCATTGATCTTACCAAGGGTTACTGGCAGGTGCCCTTGACTCCCAGTGCTAGAGACCAGCCAGCCTTTGTGATGCCTTTTGGCTTATATGAGTTGACAAAGATCCACTTTGGGATGAAAAATGCCCCAGCGACTTTCCAGATGCTGGTAGATCATATCCTAGCAGGAGCAGGAGATTTTGAACCTTGCTTATCTAGAAGATATTGCCATCTACAGTCATTCCTGGCAAGAGTACCTTCAGCATGTCAGGGAGGTGCTGGGCAGACTACAGAGGGCACGGCTTAAGCCCAGGAAATGTCGGATTGGTATGGCAGAGGTCTCCTACCTGGGACATAGAGTGGGGAGTGGTAAGATCAGGCCAGAACCTGCCAAAGTGGAAGCCATTCAGGCATGGCCTGCACCTGTTACAAAAAAGCAGGTGAGGGCATTTTTAGGGACAGCAGGGTACTACAGAAAGTTTGTCTCCAGTTATAGTACAATAGCTGCTCCCCTCACAGACCTGACAAGGAAAAACAGGCCAGATAAGGTAATTGGGACCACAGCATGTGAGTAGGCATTCCATAAGCTTAAAGAAGCCTTGGGAGGACCTTCTGTGTTAGCCAGTATAGATTACAGCAAATATGTTGTGTAGGTGGATGCTTTGAACCATGGGGTGGGGGCTGTACTTAGCCAGATTTCTTTAGAGGGAGAAGAGCGCCTAGTGGTTTATCTCAGTTGTAGGCTCCAACCCAGGGAGGAATGCTATGCAGTGGTAGAAAAGGAATGTCTAGCCATAGTGTGGGCACTGCAGAAACTTCAGCCTTATCTGTATGGAAGGAAATTCACTGTAGTTACAGATCACAATCCCCTAACATGGTTATATCGAGCCAGCCAGCAAAATGACAAGTTACTAAGGTGGAGCCTAGAGTTGCAAGCATATATGTCAGTTCAGCACCACAGTGGGATTAGCAATGCCAATGCAGATGGGGTCTCAAGACAGGGAATTGGGTAAGGTATACCCAGACAGACTAAACCATCTCAAGCAACATTTCTCAAGGGACACTTGAAAAACTAGCTTGAGTTCTCAGGGGGGAAGAAATGTGATAAATTGAGAGGCTGCCAGCCCAGCTAGATAGAATTTTGTAAATAATTCTATGTCATTGTAAATATTAATATGATCCACAGGCTAGTTTCACAAATGTAAGAAAACTATGTTATGTGCTGAGCTTCAAAAATGTAACCACAGTGCACCCTGCTGGAAGAAAGTGGATGAGTAAAGAATTTTATGACTGTGTGTTATCTCAAGCTATGAGACAGGATATCTGCAGCTGGAAATTCTATTGTCTTAAGACAGAGATAATTAGTAGGTTTCACATGTAAAGTGTCTTTTATTACTGTGACTTTCTGGCAGCTACAGCTCACAAAGAAATGTTAAATTTTGAGTTATGTTAGCCTGGGAACTAACTCAGAAGTGACAAGAATGATGTAATCTGAAATGACTCAGCAGTAATGTGTATTATCAATTTAAGGACTATCTCAGAAAGAAAGAAGTGCATTTTGTATTTTGTTCTGAAGCTGACAACAACTCATCAGTACTGCTTTGGTCTGTAAGTAGGATTTAGATCTTAGTATTTCTCTTAGAGATAGATAGGAATATAGCAAGATTAGTCTAGCTGGTTTCTATATTTATGTCAGACTGTCCCACAATGTTGTTTTAAAGTATTTATTGTGATTTCTGAACTCTCTATTTTCACTGTGTTGAATTAATGAGTATTGTCTTGTGTTTTTATTATTTATTATTAAATATATTTAAACCTTTTAACTGTGGCTGTTTTATGTAGAGATAATTTAAGCTCTTAGAGTACTTGCATGTATTTGGTGATACTGTACAAGCCACTCCAGTAGCCTTATCCCTGAGTCACACTTAACAGTTGGATAATAGTAACATTGCGCAGTAGAATTGGACACCCTTTGGTAAGGGCCTTTAGAGTAACTGATAACAGTAGTTGGTGGTGGTGATTACTACCTTATAGCCTGGGCAGAAGGGGGCATAGCTAGTGAACTTGTGCTAGCCTTCCCCAGGACTGTCTGTGTGTTTGTATATGAATAAAATCTCAAAGTGTGTGTGTGTCAGCTACTTGGGCAGGGACACGAAGCACTGGTTGGACAGAGAAGGTACTGGAGGTTTTGACTTGACTGCTTGGCTGAGATCTGAACCCTATAGCTGTGCCAGTGGGGAGTCTTATTGGGGAATCCTGGATAGAAAGGGAGAAACCAGCCCCAGACTGACTGTGATCTCTGTGTGCTCTTAAAGGAAATTGTACTTTACTGTGTATGTACCTGTTATCCTTCCAATGTGGATGCCCCTCACTGGTGCTAGTGATGAGGATTGAGGATCCTTGATTACTGGGCCAGTGCTCGAGTGTCACAGTTGTGTCTTGGTGTAATGGTTTGGTTTCTTGATTATTTTGTCAATATCTTAAAGAGAATGTGAAGTCAGGTTGTTGATTGTCTCTGTGGTTTGGTTGTAAAGTTTAGTTTACCTGGTTTGGCTGTCTTTGTTCTCAGTTAGCATTTGAGCAGATCTGAAATATGTGTGCAAATAATCTTATCATGGAACTGTTTTTACTGTGAGGTTATATCTAAAGTTTTCTAGAATAATGCATGATCATATTCTCGCTCTTCCATTATTGCAGTTATTTATCCATTCATCTGATGTTTTGTGAAATTAGTCAAGTCCAAAAATTTAGGTTGCTTCAAGTCCCAATGTTGGGTTGCTTCAAATTAAGATAGCCCATGTCTCCAACTGGCTGGAATGGATAGGTACTTTGGATCGTTCATTATGAATTGTTTTCAGTCCTGGTGGTTGGTCCATTGTTGAAGCACTTGTCAGCTTTGGGGTTGGTTGTTCTGTTACTGATAGGTTAATTTACATTATTTTAACTAGAGCTTAGCTGCTGGTTCTAATTTATGTTTAACATCTATTTCAATTGCATATATACCGTGGTGGTGCAGTGGTAGCATTGTTGCCTTACAGTAAGAGGTTCTCCTGTTCAATTCTCGGCTGGAGTGCGGGGAGTGCCTTCTGTGTGGAGTCTGCATGTCCTCTCTGTGGTTGGGTGGGTGTTCGAAAGACATGTGTAAATGGGCGTGCCTTCGTTGAAGGTTGGAAATCGAGCTGGCACCTCGGCGTTCGTGAAAATCTACTGCCAATCATTAGCGGACCGGAGTTCCGCTGTGGCGACCCCTAACTGGGAAAAGCCGAAAGACAAACAACAACAAACAACAACATCTATTTCAAATGCATGAGGTGAAGTATAGTTGCTCATCTTTGGGTGTTTTCTTCACTCACAAATTGCAACAGTATTGGATTTCTCTTATTGCCAGGAACTTTGCATTGAAAATCTGTCAGGATTTTAAGCTTTAGATTGGGACACTGTAGTTGCTCTCACCTTGATTAATGGAGTAATTTCTTCATATTATGCATAGTGGGTTAATTAGTGGGGCATTAAGTTGGGTTTACTTTTGATGATGAGGCAGCCAGGTATTTCATATTATTCTTTTATTAAATTTTATGTAAAACTAAAAAAATAAATATTTATTTTAATAAAAATATGTTTATCAGTAGATTTAATTAGTCCTTTTTGGAGAGAGTAAGGGGCATTGATTTGAAGTCTCTTAAATTTTGTTTATCATTGTAGATATTTTTAAGCAACTAATATAAGTAAAATGGTATAGATCTGGTTGATGAAGTGGATAGAATTCTCATATGAGTTTGATAGGTTGCAAGGTTGGGTTCTTAATTATGATACCTTTATTACAGACTGGGAGAATCATTAAGTAGTCAATAAATGTATTTTAAGTACATTTTGAATGTTTTGTTTAGAGTTTAAAAACTAATCAGATATTACAAAAGTTTATTCAGTTTAACATGCTAGGTTATAAAAAACTAATAAGATGTTACAAAAGATTATTCAGTTTTACATGCTGGGTTATAACCTAAATGTTCTGCATCCATAATCAGGGCTGCTTTTTACCTTTATCTGCCCTTGCTCACCTTATCTTCACCATTTTAATCTCTTACCTCTGGAATCAAGGATAAATCTCAGCAATAATCAGGGTTTGTTGGGGATACTATGAAAGTATTTGGTATATTCAAGGTCTTTCAGAGTAAGTGAACGTGTATTTACTGAATGAAAATTTAGAATTATAATTTAAGTGTTATCCGTCACCATTTTCTCCCTAATCAACAGTTTAGGAGGTATTAATAATGACAAAGCAAAATGGCTAGTGCCTCTTGTTTTCAACATTTTTGGAATATTGATTAATGAACAAAAATTGTATGACTTCTCTTGGTTTACTCTTCTATTGACATTATTTGTTGGCAACCAGAGATAGTAGCTGGATAACCATTACACAAATCATAGTAGTACAGTTTGACACTGGTGAATAATGTGCTGACTTCAGTCCCCTCACAGACATTCTTTTGATTATATTTTTCCTTTCATTATCTTTCTGTTTATAATTGTGTATTATTTAGGAGAATGGCATCAGTTCCAGAGACTGTTTAAAGATGGCGACATATTACTGAAGAATCATGAGCATTGTTTGAAGATTTGCTATCTGAATGTAGAGAACAACCTGCATATCTGTCATATGGTAGTTTGAAGAGAAACAATCAGCAGACATCTGATGCAGCTATTCAAGAAGCGGTGCCGCCAACAAAAAGAGCAAGGCACAAGGTAAGGAAGGATCCTATGGCCCCAGTTGAAAGAGAAATATCTGGTGCATCCCACCCAGGTAAAAAGTCTTACGGGATGGAGAGTGTCAGCAAGTAGATGAATAGTTAGAAAACTTTTTCAATGCTCAAGCAGGAAGGGAGAGAAAGTTGTTCTAACTGGTTTTAGTCATGAGCCTGCCTTCTGATATAGAGGTAAGTCTGGATTCAAATGAGGAGAATGCAGGGGGGTTCAGATCCTAATAGAGAGTTATTTATCCAATTACAAATGCAAACTTAAATGTTAAATGTAATAGATTCATGTCCAATGGGCATTGTAGAGAATAAGAAAGGTTCATTGGAGGATGTTTCTGTTGCTGCCCAACAAGGTTCATCAATCACTATGAATATTCCAAAGTCATTTAAAAACAAAATATGGTGCGAGGATTATGTTGAGATGTTTGATTTACTAGATCCATTTGGGATACAGCTTACAGTACAATCTGATATAGTATAAGCAAAGGATCTGGTATCTGCTCTGGTAGCATTAAGCAGACTTCAACCCAATAATTTTAAGGCAAAATCTTTGAACAATTTGGGTTGTTAGACTTTATACATATTATACCTGTTGCCACTGAAAATAAATTTTCATAAGCTTGAATTAGTTTTTAATTATTACAGAGGCTCATTATTTTATTGGAGGTTTACCTTGGGTTTTGTTATTACAAAATCTTTTGGAAGCTGAAGATGGTGAGGAAAGAAATCATATGGGCTGAACGGCATGCTGGCACTTGTTTGGGGTTTATGATCAACAGGCCAAACGTACTGCCCCATAATAGTGAAGATTATGTCAATTCTAAATTCAAAGCTTATTGAGTTTTAACATAAGCAAATTGCACATGACCATCACATAGATATTGGTTTAACTCACTCAAACCTAAAATTCCTTTTTTTTGTATACTTCCATTTCACACCCATGCTGCCTTATGGCATTCAGAACTTTTTGGGGTCTGGTTTCTTTAACTAACTAATTTACCAGCTAATAATAGACAGTATTAGAAAGAGCAAGGAGTTATTAATAAAATGACACTAAGATTGTTAGTCTGAGGTGTCCTGCAGTGGAGAAATGAATCTTTATTTGCTACTTCTCATTTATATTTTCACAGTTATGTTCATATTTTCATAAGTGAGGTACCTACATGTTATTGACGCATATGATATGGAACACCAATGTGGAAGATGGGACAATTCACTAAAAATATTGGTTCATATTACACTATACTGGAAATATTGCTAGCTGTTTGCTAGTAATTATGAGAACAAACAATGTTTCCGTATGTATTTAATAATTCAGAAAAACAAGTGACTTAAATTGTTGCATGACATTAAGTGAAACATGTTGTTGAATAAAACTGTCTGTGATATTTGCTCTGTAAATTGCACATCCTGAGATATATTCGTTATTCTTTGTTTTGCTAATTATACCATTAAGTATATGTTATACCATTAAGTGTATGTTTTCATATTTCTGTAAATATCTCAATAATCATTCACTTATAGAGGAATTTCTTGTGGTCATGTGAAAGCTTATGTCTGGTTAACAAAAATTTTCCAGCAATATATGTCTAGGCTGTACAGTTTTCAAGATATAAAAGTTTATTAAAGTTTGCAAAAAATATAATTTGGAGTTTGTGTGCATTATAATATATTCTATTACAAGTATTTATGGAAAAGGCTATCAGGGGGATTCAATAAAACTTACACGATAATTTTTACCATGTGCACATCGCAGCACAATGCGTACATGGGTGCAGACATTTTTAGATTCAGTAAATTCCATGTAATGGCACACTGCAGCATGCATGCACACGCAAATATGGAAACTTTCGTGGCATGCAAAGTACATCATAAGTAGCTGAATTTCATGCTAATGAAGCAAATCAACACAGTGGAGCAATTCAACAACCTCTGAAGCAACCATGTAGACTCCATGTTCGTGTTGGCCGTGTGTTCCAAAACTTTCTGAATACAGTCACGGAAAGGAGTCTACACAGAAACAAGAGCAAGTAAAAGGTCTTGCATTTGTACAGAACTGCACTTAACATGTAACATCACACATATTCTGACCTAATTACACAGGGTGGATGCTAGAAAGTTAGTGCAACAGTCATAATAATTCCTTCTTAAATGCCATGACATAAATGCAGCTTCTCTCCCCAACCCTCAAATGAAGAATATACTTGTAAGTAATGCAGGCTACTAAAATGTTAAACCTTCATGAACAGAGTATTATACTGTAATGTATGCCTATGCAGGATGCAACTGATGGATCAGAGTATTCCTCTGTTGTTACAGCATTGGACTCCCGTGAAGTTTCCCCGCCTACACCATTACTAATCATGTAGCTTCTGGGCTGTCAGCATGGTGAAGATGCAAATGAGGTCAATACTCATTAGAATTGTTGAATCTCAAAAAAGACTAAACATGTAGGGATGCTCACTTCCTGTAGGCACTTCCACAGTGTTTGTTTGAGTGCATGGCAACAGTGAATGCTGACATTGGGGGGTATCAAGTTACACTTGTAGAGGTAAACATTTAAGGTTGTGAAGGGTGAAAGTGCATGTAAGCACTGCACAGTTCCCAAGTTATCTGTCATCCTCTTTATTGTTCATTAAAATATATTGGATCTGTTTACATTAATTTAAAATGTTATTTTTTAATTTTCATCCTTTGTGTGATGCAGTGCTTAGTGCAACCACAAGAAACAGAGGAATGAATGGCAGGTTTCTCTGTGTTGTTATGTAACTATTCCTGTGGCATCACATGTATGTGTTAGGGTTGGAATATACATGGTCCTGGGTTCCACTCTATGGTGTGCAACCTTTCCTTCACTTTTTCTGGTCCATGTTTGTGAGATATCCTGAGAACAGAGGACATGTCAATTTTGCCTATGCTTATCTTATTTATGTGAAGGTGCACTGAGGTGTGTGAAGGTGCTCATAGCTGCACGTAGTGCACTAATGAGCAAGTAACAGGTCTGTTTAATAACTGCTATTTACAGCATAAACAGTTGAATTACATGTTAGTCAACCAATCCAACACGGTGGAGCTATTCAACAATATATAAAGTATCCATATAGCCTACATCCTGGTTTTAACTTTATCCTTCAACACCACTGGAGTAGAGAAAAATATATTTTAACTGACACAGTGCTAGGGGCTGCAGTAGCTATTCTACATCTGCATGTGCTAGAGGCTGAAGCCAGTGCTGCTGATGTTTCTGACAATAGGCCTAGCCCTAGAAGGAGAAGAATGTTCAGGCCCAGGGTAACGTTCCAGCTGTTACATGAGATGAAGATTGTAGAGTGCTACAGGGTGGACAGGGACACATTACAAGAACTCTGTGAGCTCTGCTGCCCTCAACTCAGAGCGGACAGGGACACATTACAAGAACTCTGTGAGCTCTGCTGCCCTCAACTCAGAGCCAGAGCCAACTGAGGGAAGCCTAACCCAGTGAAAACTAAGGTATGTGTAACCCTTAGAATATTAGCCACTGGTACTTTTCAAAGACCAACTGGGGACATGATGGGTGTCTCACAGGCATCAACCTCCAGGATCCTCGACCAGTTTCTGGATGCTATGCTCATAAATGCCAGTGAGCACATATTTTGCCCCATAGATCTGAAGAGAGGGCCAGTAATATGTCGCTGTTTCACCATGTAGCACATTACCCTGAAGTACTAGATGCTATAGATTGCACTCATGTACATATTAAGGCACCTCCTGGTGAGCAGGATAGAATCTACATTAACCACAAGGGATACCACTCCAACTGCCAAGTTGTGTGTAATGCCCAGGGAATTATCTGGAATGTATGTGCTGGCAACCCTGGCAGTTATCATGACTTCCATATCTGGCACATATCACAGCTGTACCAGATGTTTGCTAGGGAGGATGTCCCACAGGGCCATTTAATGGGAGATGCTGGCTATGCCCTGGAACCGTGGCTGATGACACCCATCAGAAGTGCACACACACTCATGGAAGAATGCCATAATTAGGCACATTCTCAAACTAGAAACATCACAGAGCATGTGTTTGGGCTTCTGAAGTCACAGTTCCTGTGCCTAGATATAGTCGATGGAGCCCTGCAGTATAATCCAAGCACATGTACACAAAGTATGTGGCTATGCTCCACAATCTGATCCTGCAGAAACAGCTGCAGCAGGATCAGCAAGGGGGAGGGCCACACATTCCCCCACCAATGCCTAGATCACTACAGCCACAGTCAGAGGAGGACTCGGAGGAGGAGCCCCCAGCTACTGTCCCTGAAGACAGACATAAACATGCTCAGTATGCCCTTGCTTTGGCTAAGAGACAATGCATAGCACATTCACTGACCACCTAGGGACCTAATACCTTTCTCCTACTCACGTACATATAGTAAAAGTGATGACAGGCAACTCACACAGCCTTTATCTTCCCATGTAATGGCTGTGTACTGCTTGCATCAGACAGAGTCAGCCCTGAGCTAAAGGTGTGTCAACTGCTAAATTTGCAAGGTAAGTCCTGAACCTAGCATGTGTTCTTTAATAATATTATGGCATATCCTTGTATTTCCTATCTTGGTACAGTAAGCAAGTAAATAGTGTTGGATTTGTATAGAAAGCACCTTGACGTGTGACACCAAACACTTATATTTTCCCATTAGTAATTAGTAGATCTCAGGCATGAAAGAATCACACAGTCATACCGCTGAAGAATTCTGATGTTCCATGCATGGCCTTAGTAAAGCACCATACCCTAGTACTAGTAAATCATTGAAGACAGAAGTTAGAAAATGATGATACACATTGCAGTTTCAGACTTCAGACTTTGTGTCATAAGTAACTAAGCCTTGTTTTCCCCCTCAAAGCAGGAGTGTACCCTTGCTCCTGCCCTAAGAGTAACTCAGCTATGCCACCCCCAAAAGAAGAGTATATGAGTATTTGTGCTATCCAACCTGGACTTCATTTTTGGCAAATGCATATTATATTATTTCCATTTAATATCCTTTCACATGTTAAGGCCAATGATATAGAATGGCTTACACACTGCATGTGTTAGATAAATGATAATTGTTTAAGAAACACAGAAAGGTAACACAGAGCTGTATATTTATAAGAATGATTATGACAGGTTGTATGATCAATAACTGCCCTGTGTCCAAATATAGTAAAGAGAACTAAGTGTACAAATAGCTGATGGTTTGAAAGCAGTGGACATGCTGATGCAGCTGGCTACGTGAAGAATGACTTTCCATTTCATTGATGCAAAGCTGTTTGTGTATCCAAGAGGACTAAGGTATCCCTCCTGTTTTCTAAAGCTGTATTGGTATGAGGGTTCAAATCCTGACATGTAGAAATTTGTGATGTGTACTATCAAGTTTTACTGTGCTTGTAGTGATTTTGTGTATGGGTTCCTTAGTTTTAGTATCTTTCCTATTTGTCTTCTTTTAATTCCAGTTTTGTGCAATGTGCCACATCCCAAAAAAACATTTGGCTAAGCTTATCTTGCTTGTGCAATGCGCAACATTGCAGAAACAGGGAAAAAACAGATTTCCTAGAAAACAGACACCCAAAAATAGAAAATGGATACATTCAATTAGTGCTCTTAGCCATCACAAAAATCTGACCTGGAGTAGAGACCAGGATATGGTAGCAAGCATTAGCAATGCACCTTACATTTGCGCACTGCTTCCCTGTGTGCAAAAAGGCCTAGCTCACATACATGTACACTTTGTTAATCATCGCACAAATCCAATGCTTGCTGCACTATGGAATTATTGGAATTATATATATATGATATTGTATTATTGCTGTTTATTGTACATTTCCTTTGTATGACATAAAACTACATGTGGAAACATTGCAAACTAAAGGCACAATATAATATAATATAATATAATAATAATATATGTTATGACAATAATAATATACATTATATACAACACATTCATTTGTCTCCCCACCCCAAACCATCCCAAACAAGCACAATAACCCTGAGGTCTCATTACCTTTTCCACACATATTATCAACCACAACACAGTGTTATACATAATGTTGTGTGCACACTCATGGATAGGGCCACTTAGTGGTGCTCACAGTCTTGCTCTGCAAAACTCAAACAGACAAGTATGCTCAATCAGGATAGTTGTGTTGTTACACAGCTAGACTTCCAAACAACCTACTGCTATTATGCTACTAGCCTCAGATGATACTATGAAGCAATATACCTATGCAGGCCTCCCAAACTCTTGTCTTCCACATGGCTTGTCAATGTTGTCTACTATAAGTTCACCTGCAGTCCTGTTAAAATCAGACTTGTGCTATGGTGTGTGCAATAAGTATGTGTTCTGTAGTCTGTGTCCTTATATAGGTAGGGGTTCTATTCTCATTTCAGTCAACTGAGTATGTGTGTGTGTCTCTACACAGAAGTGTGCATCCCACAGTTACCTGTCTTGTGATATGGCTTGTCAATTTTTTGAGACTTATACACACCTACACATCCATGTTTCATGCAGGCATCCCAACCTCTTGTCTCCCACATTGGTCTGCCAATGTCATCTAGTATAAGTTCACTGCAGTCTTGTTAAAGTCAAACTTGCGCCTTGGATTTGCGAAAAGTACTGTGTTCTGTAGTCTGTGTACTTAGGTAGGGGTTCTATTCTCACTGCAGTCAAATGGGGAGGGGTTGTGTGTGTGAGCTGTTGCTGGACTTTACAGTGAGCCTTTTACAGCAGCCTGTGGGGCACTGTTATCATGTCCTCAACAAACACTGCTGATGTCATCATTTATAAAGTGTTGTCTGGCACACTCCAAATCGGACTTGAGTCATGGCACTTGTGTTAAGAAGTGCTTTTCTAGTGTGTGTACTTAGGTTGGGGTTCTATTCTCACTGCAGTAAGCTGGGTGTGTGTGTGTGTCTACACAGAAGATCAAAAGTATGTATCCCACAGTTACTTCTATAATGGCATGGCTTGCCAGTTTTTTTGAGACTTGCACAAGCCTACACATCCATTTCATGAAGCCCTCCTAACCTCGGCCTGCTGATGTCATCCACTATAAGTTGATCTACAGACATGTAAAAGTCAAGCATGAGCCGTGGCACTTGTGTATAGTACTGTGTTCTGTATTCTGTATACTTAGGTAGGGGTTCTGTTCTCACTGCAGTCAAGTGTATGTATGTGTGTGACAGATGTTACTTGACATCACAGAGATCTTTTTATGCCAGCATGAGAGACATTGTTATCACCATATGTTCAGCAGACAATGCTGATGTAATCAGCTATATCAAATTATTGCATATCCAACCATCTCACCAGGCCATGATCAGACATTGGCTTGGAGCCCAGGCAGATGTCACCTTAAGTTCATAGGAAGTTACTAGGTAGAGGAATGGTAACAGGTATGCTTTGGGTATGTCTGGTGGGGACAAGGGGTGAAGTTTGCTCCAAACTGTCTGGTAGCAGGTTGGCAATGTCCTCAGGGTCAGTATATGTGGTACCTTCCACTACTAGTTGTTCACAAAGCTGGGCCTTCACTTTTAGATGCCTGACATAGCTAAAGAATGTTTCCTGATTATCTTTAGGTCTGTACATAGGTTTAGAGGACCTTTAAGATATCTAGGACCTTTAAGATATCTAATTTTCCTGTTCAAGCTGTGGAAGATGGCCTTCCTCTGCTGAGTCAGTTCCCTCTTGTTCTTAGACATTACTTTCTTCCACTTGTTGCATAACCTATGTATTCTTGATACCCACTAGGGTGGCTTGTTTTCTGTGAGGAACGTGTTTTGATCTATTCAAGTTCAGCCAACTCTGTACATTTGTATAGCTGTTTATACAGGCCATGTGTGTACATCTCTGTATAGCAGTCATTGTTGTCAGTTGTAGCAGGGGGTTTGCAACTCTTTATGGCATTGGTTAGGAGCCTATAGTTTGCATTGGAAAAATGTTTCATCTTTTCTGCTCTTCATGGGCTGTCAGGCATAACTGTGAATGTGAACGAGACTGAATTGTGATCTGACCTGACCATGGGGAACAACACACACAGGGGTTAGTGCAGAGAACCACTATGTTGGTCAATACTAAGTGTAGGACATTCAAGCCCCTTGTGGGGTTGCAGACTATCTGTTACACAGTATGTGTATTAACAAAGTCCAGGAACCTTAAAGTGAGTGTGGTTGTCCACATATATGACTCCAAATCAATGGAAGGAGAGTTGAAATCACACATGACCAAGGGTTTTGCATGTCTACTGAGTGACTCTTTTAGGCTGAAGTAAGTAGAGTGGTCCTCATGGTTCATGGTGGGGACCTGTAGCTATTCATGATGAGGAAGGGGGTTTTACATATTGTTAGTTGGACGTGGAGTAGTGCTACAGAGTCGTACTCTTTGACCAGTCATACGGTGTATTTGTCTTTAATGATGATGTACACACCTCCCCCTTTGGTTCTTTCATGCTCATTTTGATGTGTGAACATGTGGAAGGCATTGTACCTCTGCATGGCCAGGGTGCTCTCTGTGACCTTGAACTGCGCAGACATAGGCATCTTCCAAGGTAAGGAATTCTTCCAATGAGTGCACTTTCTGATTTACACTCCTTGCATTAAGCAGCATAACGTTAGTTTTATCTATGTTGGACTCTATCTCTTTTGGACTTTAGTTGTTCTGAAATTGCCTAAAACGGCCACTGTGGGGAGGCAAGCACCTTCATATAGCACAATGAGGTAAGTCTTCAGTCATTCGCTGCAACATGGACTATGACAGAGTCATAACAGTACTTGATGAGAGACTTGACTGAGTGCGTGATCTGACAGACCCTGGCACCTGCCAGGCAGCTAACTGCGACATTCTCCTTGTCCAGCCTGGTGAGGGGGACATCTGTGCGTCTCACTATGGAGCCCCTGAGGGGCTTATTGGCTGAGACACTGGTGTGTGTATTATTATGTGAAGTGGATTCTGTTGGGTCTGCACTATAAGCAGCAGGTTTGCACCTGGGAGCAGACCTCTCAACTGTACCAAATTCATTGGTATTTACCAGCTTTTAGGGAAAATTATTGATGTGCCACAAATTCCTGAGTGGCCCCCTTAATTTCCAAATTTCCTGGTCTTTTTTTTATTTTTTATTGCCACTTTAAATTTTTGGCTGATGTCAACATGCATCACCAGCCTATAAGGGCATGCGTGATAACATCAGTTACTGCTACAGCCTAATGAACTCAGAGGGAAATGGGAAATATGCGCTGGAAGGAAGTATAATTTAAATTTTGTAGAGTCCTCCAGGTAAGAGGAAAAATAACTGTACCCATATTGTTAAGCATTATTTTATTTATCTGCTGGCCAGTTGTATATGTATGCCTTTTTTTAACTCCACCAGCCAGCCAGCCTTCAGTCTTCAAGCATTTATTTGGTGTGTATGTATGTTCAACCATTGCCACGGCATTCAATTTATCAGCCCTTGGCCAAGATACTGTGTGTAAGTTCATTGGCTCTTTGCTGCCATTCAGTTTATCATTGCTGCAGTTCATTATACTGTGTGTGTGTAAGTTGCATTGGCTCTTTGCTGCAGTTCATTATTCAATTTATTTTCACTGTCTGTGTTATTTTAAGGGGCTCATTGCTGCAGTTTGTTATTTTAATTGGCTCTGGCTCTGTGTTATTTTAATGTAATGGGCTCTTTGCTACACAGTGTGTGTATATGTGTAAAATGCCCCAGTTAGTTATACCAGGTGGTTATGGTTACTCAGGCTCAAACCCTGTACCTTAGGTATAGGAAGCAAGAGCCTGAGTTCTCTACCTATACCACCACTTCTGATTGAAGGAGTTATAGCTCTCAACTGTACAAATTTTCACAGAATTTCTGGAATATTTGGTTCATACTTTTGGTCTGTTCCTTTTAAAATTTGGATGGTGCACTGGTAGTGTTGCTGCCTCGCAGCAAGAGGTTCTCTGGCTTGATTCTCAGCTGAAGTGCCTTCTGTGCAAAGTCTGTATGTCTTCTCTGCATTTGTGTGGGTTTCCTCCTGGTGCTCTGCTTTCCTCCCATGATACAAAGACATGTATCTGGAGCATTTCTGCCTGGGCCTGTGCTGAAAATTGGCTGCGTTCCAAGTTGGACTTTTCCAGTAAACAAGTGTTAAATTAAATTTATGGTTTTCTGGCAAATCAGTGAGAACTGAATTCACTAAATAATGATAGCCATTTACGTTTCAGTATTCCTATCTTTCAGGAAACACACGGTAACACATTTTATTCTGGCAACTATCTAAGATTATACAAGCAATGTTTAAAATGCATCCCTGGTTTTGGGCCTTTGCCCCCCCCCCCCAAAAAAAAATCATTTTGGCTTTTTCCTGATTTCTTATGCTGCACAGTTCTTCAGAGAAAGAGAAGTTTAGTGCTGCTTATCTAAAATCTGCTTGCATTGTTAGTAGCACAACATGTAATATGCTTGCTTTTACTGCAGAAGGCTGTGGGTTCTACTCCCACAGTATGTAGATGGATTACTGGTACTGTACTGTGTTGTACTTTTAAAAGGGGTGGATGCTGCAGTCCTAAGAATCTCCTCCTTTGGCAGAGATACCTAGTAACTATGAACTTGTTATCAGTTTGCCATCTACTTCCTATTGAAATTTTACTAGCTTATCATTCTTTTAATGTAACATAGGCAATTTATTCTTCAATGGAAACAGGCACTTTACTTGTAGATGAAACAATTAAATATAAAGTTGTTTGCTAGCAGCAACATCTTCATTCGTTACAGATCTCTTTAATGTGGAATTATTTAGATGACTTTTACTTCTGCAGAGATTGTGCATATTTACTGATACTGGTGGATTGTAGAAGTTTGAGCAGACTTTTATGATGGAAATGTTCTGAAATGGGCAGTTTTGTCATTATTGGTCCATGCATTTTGTTTCATTGCTTACTGGAAAATGTTTAAAACAATAAATTTAAAACGTGCTCTAACAAATGTGCTATATTATACAAGGAATATAATTGAATACTGTCAGGAAGGTGTATCAAAGAACACATGTATGTTTTGTCTGCAAGGGGCCTATGATTTGAAAACAGCCCAAAGATAATCTTTATCCGCCACTGGCCAGATGCATTTTCTTTGGCTGTGGGTTTCAATGCTGTTTCAATGAATGTAAGTTTCAAGGGCAGAGAAGTTTTAATGCTAAGTCTATATTCATTGTGAGACTGTATTGCTTTGTTTAGCAGATGTCTATTAGTGTTTGTGCTATAAAATCGAAAATAATATCTAAAGCATTGTAGAAGTAAAACAGTATGCACATTACAGTATTTATGGTAAATGGGGTGAAATAGTCAATGTTTCATAATGCACACCTGAGTTGCTCGCAGGGCAGCAGTGCAAAGCTCTGAGCAGGTATGGTAAACTGAGTGCAAACACCCCAAAACACAACACTGGAATACAAGTGAAATTAAACTATTTTAAACAAGTAAAACAAGGGAAAGGCCAGCAGGGAGCCTTATTCTAGTAAACATCAAGTCAGGTTGGGTTTTGGCTGCACAGTTCTGCACAAGGGTGCAGGGGGGCCTTCTGAATGTAAGAAGGCTGGTTTTAGTTCTCCAGTGATACCAAACAATCTAGATTCAGCAAGCCTCTATCAAGCCTATATTATAAAAAGCAGAAGTCCTAGAAATCCAAACAGCAAAAAATCGCAATCACAATAGAAGAGCAAACATTTTAAATAAAGCAGCAATCTACTAGAATACTCCAACAAGAGTGTAGACAACAAACCTTCCTAGTGTGAAATAAGTGGTCTGGAACATGAATGCTTAAACCAGAACTAAGACACTTTCAGAATAACAGACAAAATAAGCAATTCCCAGCTTAGAAGGGTGTAGGCTATCCCCCACTGCCACGGGAGTCTACACCATAAACCTTCCAAATGTAAAATAACTGGTTTGGAGGCCAAGTGCTAAATCCATAACAAAGAGACTTAGAATAACAACCACAATAAGCATTCAACCAACAATTTTCTGCTCAGATGGGCAGTGGCTACTCTCTTCTCTAACCAGAGTGTAGACTACAAATCTTCATAATGTACCTGAAGCCCTAGTGCTTAAACCAAAAGTAATAGGCTTAGAATCACAGTTACAATGAAATGCTATATCAGACAGATGACAGTGACATGTCTGTTAATCTTCCTACATACATCATGTTGTGGCTATTAGGCCCTGTGATATCTTGATAAGAAAGCCCTCTGGTCTCTCCAGCTGCTGCATGTGTCTTGTGAGGTTCCTGCAAAAAACAGCATTATACTGTATTACTGTTCTAATGAGTCTGACTACAGTGCTGTCATACAATCCTAAGATTGCATGTGGAGTGTCTTATGATGTACACCATATGTATGTACTAGAAAACAATAAAGAGAAAGGTTATAAAGTAATAAATGAAACACATTGCAGTTCCTGACTTCACAACCCTTACAAGAGAATGCACTAGTAAGTACTGTCATGATGATGCTATCCACTGTATCATTTGGCAAGGCACATATAACTGACAGGTACAATTATCAATTCAACAACACAAATGCAGATATACTAGGCACTAATGTAGCCATGCACTCTGTGCATCAGACACAAAGCTTTTAATCCCTGAATCCAAAAGAGAGAAAACAGCAATATGGCACAGTTATCACTTGCAAAGGGTCCTGAGTGGGCAGGAGGCAAAAGGTCTGTGAGTGTGTGTGAGGGAGAAAGTGAAGCAGGCAGGCTGTGTGTGTGCAACTGTAGGGGTCCTCCATGTGAAAGTGGTGTGTGAGAGTTTGCATGAACACAGCCAAGCTCAGAGCTAGCTCTATGTCTTGCTATGTTGGACAGGTTATAGCAGTCATGGTAGAGGTTGCAGTTCATTGTTGTCACCTCTGACCACAGGAACTGGCTCTTCCAGGAGTTACACTGGCACCAAAATGCCCAAGATGAGATGGAGTGCTGCTACCTGAGCATGACTGATGTCTGCTGGATGTGCTCCCTTCACAGGAATGCCCAAGACCATGATCCCATGACTTGCCATGTCTGGGTGTGGACAGCACACTCCCTGATGGACCAGCGGAAGTACCACCGCTATGGGAATGTGATCAGGAATGGCCACATTGGTTCTCACCAGATGTTGCTGACCTATGCCCATGAGGACACCATTACCCTCCAAGCAGATGTTCTATCACAGACACTGCTCATTCCATGACAGACACCCCTCGGTCCATAATAGATCCTTGTTCTAATATGTCATTCATCTGATCCAGGGAATCGAAGACAGGGTGGAGGCAGTCACACATGTCAGATTGTGCCAATCCACAACCCTGAGCATCTGTCTGGAGCACCTTTCTGAACATTCCTGAACCTCCATGATGCCCCTAAGCATAAGTTGAGTGACACTGGACGAGACACCTGCAGCAGGTGGAGGAGGGACAGCAGCACCCTCTGAGCACCCCTATCAACCCTCCTGCATGGCACCTTGCCAACACTTTGGCTATGGCCAGACACAACAGACAATGAAGCCATAGTAGCCACAATTCCCTGCTCAATGTCATCACCTTCCACATGTCCTTCATCTGTGGACTCAGTGGACTGGGTGGGAGTTGGCCTACTGGCTATGTCCTAGGAAAAAGAAGGGAGTGGCTAGATGTCAACCTTTGTGTCATATTCAACCTGTGTACCCCCCCCCATCTGTGCTTCAGTTTTGCCACCATCGTCGTCAGTGTCTGATAACACACTGACATCAGATGGCACAGGGCCCACAGTTCCACTGTCATGAACACCTGTGATAAAAAGGAAGAAACACAAGTGCATATTAATACCTGCACTACTATGGTGCAATATATGATAAACTACTAGCAATGCTACCACTATTAGAGACAGTGCAGCAATACAAACAACAGGCCTAAAATGACACATTAGATTACTAGAAATGGATATGCAGTACTGAAGTAACTTTATTTGGTTTACCACCTGCAAGAGGCCTAAGAGGCCTACAGTGCTGGATTTCTGATGGTCTTGAAAGAAGTTAAGCAAGAGGTAAGGTCAACATAATCACATTTAACAGTAAGACAGGAGGTACTACATATACTCCTCTCAATCAGCATGACATTTTACTTTAACAGGTACGTGGCTAACTACTCCAAACTGAGCTTATTATCACTATACTAATATTCAGTCTCCCCCCCCAAAAAAAAACATAAGTAACACAGAAATAACTTTTATTTCAGTTGTTTTACTATACAACAGTATTGAACTGGTTATATAACAAGCTTACCTGGAAGCTCTTCCTGGAACTGAGAAGGAGCTGCACCCACATCAAGGACATATTGTGGGCCACTCTGCTGTGAGTTTCCGTGTCAGAAGATTCAACAGGAATTTTTCACTGGGGATGAGAGATAGTTCTGCAGCAGGTCCACCCCTGGTTACCCTCTGATTTTGGGCAACAGCAGCTTCATGCCTCCTTGCAGATGTGAGCAGGTCAGTGGCCCTGTGGCGCACCTACTCATAAGTACAGCAGTGGCCGTCCATGGCACTTATGTTTGCGATGATCTGTTGCCATAGTCTCAGCCTCTCTGGCATATTGGGACGACCCCTTCTGAGAAGAGAAGAGTAGTGCCATGTTGATGGAGCACATTCACAATTATTGTATTCTGTGCCTCACTGAAGGAGGGTCTGTGCCTCAATGACATTTTTTAGTCCTAAAACACAACAGAATGACAATACACATCACTATCCAGGTGGTCCATGCCTGCCGGTAAGCAAATGTTATTTTTCTACCTCCAGGGATCTGCAAAATCAGTGATTCCTTGATGTATTTCTTAAACTGTTTATAATTCCTTGTCAAACTGCTATAAATATTGCTTTATATACCTTGTAAAAACCTCAAGCATCTTTGTAACTTGTAAACTAAATTAAGCAGTCGCACATATAGACGCTAAACCGAAGTACATCAGACCAGGTTTTTAAGCTGACTAGCCATATAAAGTGTATGAATGTGTGCTTTTACACCCATGTATCTGCAACCTGCGAACTACATTAACCAGTCACACATACAGACACTAAATTGAGGTATCTCAGACCAGGTTTAGGCTGACTAGCCATATAAAGTGAATGAATGTGTGCCTTTCCACCCAAGTATCAGTAAAACACCATATCTTGGTGTAGCACAGATCTAACTTGAGCTGCCTCAGAACAACATTTGCTAATAGTGCTGCTTCATTTATTCTGTAAAAAATACTAAAGATAGTATTTTCATTTGTAATATAATTATCTGCTTCTCTTACTGTGTTAAAAACACTGCTGCCACTATATTCAGTTGTGTAAGGTTCATCCTTTTTTCACTCTAGCATAGCATTTAAGCTAAATACCAAAAGGACTGATTGATTTCTTTGAATGACTAGACTAAGACCTAGAAAAGTGCAAGGCAGGGAATGTGATTGTGTTGTCAGGAATTTATCAGTAATATCCTACATTTACTACTATTTGACTGTTTGTTCCCATATTAAATGTAAAAAATGTATTGTTAAAGCATAGTCAGCACAGTAATTTCTGTTATATACCTGTTATGCTTGAATGCCCAACACTAGGAGTTAGTCTTTCCTGCTCAAACCCACAGTGCTCCAATTGACAGTACTGTAGCCCAGTTTTTAGAAAGGCTTACCTCACTCACTCAATACACTGTTCTAGTGGCATAGCTATCTCCTAATGTAATTTTCCTCTCTTACAGCTAGCAAAAGCCACTGTAAAGAAATGGGTGTCCTCCTGCTAAACTGAATCCAAATCCTGCACCCTCTCTTGATCTGAAAATACCACTAATTTTCTCTCCATTCTGCAAGGACACCTATGCTCTAAGAAACTGATAAGTGTAGGTTACATACTGGATAAAGTTACTTTTTTACTGTACTATGATATTTATGTAATTTTCACTACTGGCTAGCACAACCACATGGACCAGTCGTACTACCTGCACATAAAATCTCCCATCCAGCTTTTACTAATCCACCACTGGGGCACACACTTCCCCATTTTAGCCATTCGATGGCAGCAGAACCTAAGACATCCAACCTTCTAAATTGACTATTCCTAAAATTTAAAGTCTTATTCCTACAGAAATTCCTCAAGCACTACCCGTTCTTACCCTAGTCTTTACCTGTAACATCCCAGCACAAATTATAAGTCTGTTCCTAAAGTCTCTGTGTAAAAAAGTCAATTTGGCAACATTATCAGTTAAATGTTGAATGTCAACTGACCTGCCTGGTAGATAGAATGAGCTGATACTGATTTTTTTTTAGTAAGCACAGGACTCTTGTGGCTTGGCTGGTCCCTGCTCCATTTGCCCTTGCTGCACTCGGGTTCACTCCACTATCCTAACCTACCCCATTCCCACCCACCCCCAATTCAATTACTTTTATACCTATACACCACACCCATCCTCGACCACATCCACCTCCCTCACACCACTCCAACCTATCAAAACAACTATCCAATTAACCCTCAGTACATCTCTAGAAACCCCTCTTCAACACCCCCACCCTACCCTTTCCCTAAAACACCTGTTACTAACCTACCTAAATTAAATCATGATTCCACTGTCTAAACCCTCACATCCACAACTCTTACTATATACCATAAGTATCTCTATCCTACTATTGCTGACCTCCATTACCAGCTATCAAACTCAACTTAATTACACCCTAATCATCACAAAAAATATACATCCCTTAACAATCCAGACCCCAAGCCTTATACTCAACTAGCCCCATACCTCTATCAAACCTCTCTTGTCCACCTCCTCGCACACAAAATACACCCAACACACAGGCAATCCCACACTACTTTAAAGTACATGAAAACCTTTAATAAACTACTCAGACTTTATTTACACATAAAAATAAAACTCATATGCTGTGACAACATACATCCCAACCCAGGCCGACTAAATCCAGACACACCAAACCCCAACCTGAATAATACTCTACTCCACAGAGCCAAAAACTCACTCCTCATTATAAATCTAAATGTTAGAAGTATCCTGAACAAAGTCCATGACCTCCGTGCCTTACTCTCCTTTTATCATCCAGATATTGTCATACTGACTGTGACCTGGCTTAAACCAGAAATCCATGATAATGAAATTACAGCAACAGGCTACAATATAATTCGTAGTGACAGATTAGGAAAAAGGGGTGGGGGAGTAGCCATACTTTACAAAAATCACCTCATCCTAGAAAAACTAGACATCACAACCCCAGACCTAGAAAACATTGAACTCACCCTCACTAAACTAAAACTTAGCCCAAATAAATATATCAATATTATAGGATGCTATATCCCTCCAGGAAACAATATTTCCATTACAGAAAATCTCCTAGAATGGATATCTAACTCCCTCCCTCAAGAAAACATCCTATTAGAATATTGACTGGTACAACTGCTCCAATCAAAACCCACTCTCCTACATCAACCTACATGGTCAAACCCAATGTATAACTTCCCCCACTACAACAGACAAAAGAACCAAACATCAGTCCATACTGGACTGGATACTTGTATCCCATCCTTCCCAAATATCCCTAGCAGGGTGTCTACCATGCATCCTCAGAGACCACAAAGCTACATTTCTACTAGGAAGTAAAACACCCCAACTGAGCCAAGTAACTGTGTAAGAAATTAGGAACAAAAAAACATTTTAACCTATTCAACTTTAACAATGACCTACAAAGGTGTAACTGGACCCCCCCTAAAAACTTAGCTCTCGATGAAGCAGTACTATACTTCAATCTCTCTCTTATGTTTCTGTGTCTCCCAGTTAGGGTTCACCACAGCAGAACTCCGGTCCACTAATGATTAGCAGTGGATTTCTTTACGGTGCCGAGTTGCCAGCCCGACGCCCAACCTTCAGGGAAAGCACACCCATTCACGCACGCACTTACCTTCATGTCTTTAAATGTCACTCAACCGTGGGGAGGACATGCAGACTCCACAAAGAAGAGGCTCCAGCTGAGAATAGAACAGGAGAACCTCTTGCTGTGAGGCGACAACGCTAACCGCTGCACCACCGCGGCTAGTACTATACTTCAATACAACCTTCACAAATATACTTAACCATTACCCCCCCCCCCCCAGAACCACTAGAATTAAAACTAAACATACCCCTGGCTAACTTTAGATACTAAAACATTCCTCAAAAATAGAAACAAAGCCTGGACAAACTTTTGTAAAGGCAAATCCCAATTAGATAAACAAAAATACCTTGAACTACGCAACAAAGCCAAAAAACTTATCAAAACAGACAAAATCTCCTACTACCAAAATATACAGAATAAACATATAAACAACCCAAAAAAATTCTGGGCAGCCATCAACTCTGTATTACAACTAGGGAAAACATCCACTCTCGCTCCTAAAACAGTAAATAACCAAGACAATATCCCCACACAGTTCAACAAATTATATACAGAAACTATCCAAGCCCATGCAAACAACAAACCTAGCCCCAACAACCCCACCCCAACAAAAACACCCTCTCCACCAGAAACAATAATTAATTGCCTCAATTTCAGCTTCAACCCAGTACTTACCAAGACCATACAAAAACTACATCTAAAACTCAAACCGACCACCCTAGCCACCAATAAATTATCCACAGAATACCTTGAAGCTATAGACTATCCTGTCTCCACCCTAATAAACAGATCCATCTCTGAGTGTAAAGTACCCCAGCTTTGGAAAATATCTCATATAATTCCACTGCACAAATGGGTAGCTCTCTTGAACTCAATAACTATCGCCCTATAGCTATACTATCCCAATTATCAAAACTTCTTGAGAGAGTAGTACACATGCATTGATAAAGTACCTCCTAGAAAACAAACTACTATCCACACAGCAACATGGCTTTAGACCCTTCCACAGCACCACCACCGCACTTACATAATTTACTAACACCATCAATAATCACAGAAATAACAGTCTGCTTGTATCTGCTACATTCTTAGATTTATCCAAAGCTTTTGACATGGTCAACCATGCAAAACTCCTTCACTCACTATCCACTCTAAACTTTAGCATCTCTGCTATTTCTTGGTTTAAGAGTTATCTAGATGGTAGGCAGCAAGCAGTACAATGACAAAACCAACTCTCTCCCTTATTGCCTGTCTTCCTAGGGGTTCCCTAAGGCTCTATCCTGGGTCCATTGCTCTTCATCCTATTTACTAATCAACTCCCATCCAACATTCCCAAAGCCTCAATAGTGCAATATGCAGATGATACCACCATAATATGCACAGCCAACACACTAGACCTCTTCCTCTTCCAAACACAAGAATGCTTTTTCCTAGCCAAAACTTGGATCACCAATCAAAACCTCATTCTTAACCGAGCTAAAATAAAAATGACTCCTCTTTAGCTCCCACAGATCTATACCCCCTTTCAGATAGCTTTATAATCTCCTTGAATAACAATACCACCATCACCCCTACCAATAACACCACACTGCTAGGCTTGGAAATTGACACTCATCTTAGATTTGACCTACACATTTCCCTAACCACAAAAAAAGTTCAAAAAAACTTGGTCTACTCTATTGAAACAAACAATTTCTCTCCAACCACTCCAAAATAACAATAGCCAGGACACACCTATTATCCACCTTACTCTATGCCTCCCCTGTGCTTACCAATCTCTGCAAAACTGACCTAAACAAACTTGACAGCTGTTGTAATAAGATATCTAGATTTGCTACAGGTTCATCCTTTAGAACACATCACTGTGAATGCCTCAATAATTTCAGTTGGTTAGAGCTCCCACTAATACTTTCAATCAACTATCACTTGCACACAAATTATTACATCACTCAGACAACAACCTAGCTCTACAACAACTACTTCAACCCTGTACCACTACCAGAACCTTAAGATCTAGCACCCAAAACCTCGTTAAGGTTACCAAATTTGAGAACGAGGCAGAAAAATCCGTCTACAGCCACTGTATTTCTAAAATCTGGAACTCCCTTCCTGCCCATATAACAGGCAACAACTCCACAACCCAATTCAAGAAACTACTTAAAATTCACTTAATAACAGACTATGCTCCTGTATAACCCCTGGCTAGTACTTCAGTATTTGCTATTATCAACCAGATTCATAGTTTAACTACAGACCTATAATGTCGATAAATTCAGATGTATTGCCTTAACTTAAGATAGTACGACTAATTATACATCCAACTTCTCTAGAGGTGAAAGAAATGTATTTCATGAATGTTGTCCAATTTACTCTCTTCTATTTTGCTCTACTATGTCTCAAAGTAAGTACCATATGATTGTCATATACTAACATTTGTGTAGCCTGCATTTTACTAATATTTAATGCATAGTCTGTTAACTATAAAAATGTTATCTCTTGGAGCTTTTCTTCCCAGACCTCCGCTGAAAATTGACTTATATCCAGTCGGACTCTCCCAGTTAACAGATGCAAAATAAAAAATAAATAAATAAATATCACATAACTACAAAGTAACTGTTACCAGATAGAACAGTTAAGGCAGTCAGTGGTACCCACTGGAAAAACATAACACATACGATATATGAGAAATACTAACAAAAGGCAGGATGCAAAACAAGGAGAGTAGTAAGAGCAACATATCCTTGTATGTGCCATAGCAGTAACTCAACTGTGCCACCCACAAAAGAACAGTCCATTCTAGTTTGTGACATAACAGTAAATTCTCTTTGCTTCTTCCACCCACTTAAGAACAGGCACATGAACCATTTTGCTAATAAAACACAATGGAAATGCTAAACATGCATTCAAAGGACCTGTCCCTGAAGCATTTGTACATATGTATCACACAGCTTAGTACTGTCAATCATTTGTACCTCTGAAAGGGCTTGACAAACATGGCCATGCCATCAGTACACTTCTGACTGATGCATATGGATAACAGTGTAAAAGCCTTTGCTTCACATTATTCATTAATATATTCCAGCATATGCATTATGTAGGTAAAAAGATGACAACATAACTGCTGGAGTTTAACACTCCTGTGTAAAGATAGCTTGGAAAATAGTTTGCTTTGTTGATCATGTCTCTTCCTTGACCTTTCCAAAGCCTTTCATACAGTCTCCCATCCCCTACTGCTATCTAAACTTACAGATTCCAATCTATCTTCTTCCTCCCTTGCCTGGTTCTCCAGTTACTTATCCTGCAGGCAGCAATCTATTAAATGGCTCTCTTCCACTTCTCCATTCATACCTGTCCCAACTGGGGTGCCACAAGGTTCCATCCTGGGTCCCCTCCTACTTAATGTCTTTACCAATGATCTCTATACTTCTTGTAAACAATCCTCCCTCATCCAATATGCAGACAACTCAACTCTCATCTCCATCTCAGACAATATCTCCAATCTTCACACTCTTACTCAACAGGCCTTCCTATCCACTGAACAGTGGTTGTCCAGGAATCTACTCATTCTCAACCCTAAAAAGGCCAAACTCTTATGATTTTTTCCCCTGATATCTCTCTCTCTCTCTCGCTCTCTCACCTCAACTCTGCTTTTACTATTACTTCCTCTAATAATACTGTTATCCAACCTGAAGCTCACACTAAACTCCTTGGGGTCATCATAAATGATGAACTCAAATTCAACTTGCACATCCTCCAAAGCATAAAAAAGACTCACTAGAAACTTGGTTTACTGCATTGCAACAAAACAATTTCTAACTACAAATGCCAGACTCTCCCTTGCACAAGCTCTTCTCCCCTCCCTTCTATATGCTGCCCCAGTACTCACCAACATCCAAACTACTACTTTACACAAACTCCAACAAACTTACCACAAGATAGCTACATTTATCACAAACTCTCCATACAATACACATCACTGTCTTGCCCTAAATACTCTCCTCTGGTCAGAATTCCCCCATCTTCTACTGCAGTCACAACTTCAAATGTTACACTTCATTCTTTACAAACCTTCATCCTGCCCTGCTCTCTCTTCCTTCATCTCTATCTACACTCCTCTGCAGACTCTCTGTACCTCTAATCAGCAACTACTACAAATCTACCAACCCAAAAAAATAGCTGGCAAACTCCTATATAAACACTCCATCGCCTAAGCCTGGAACAAACTCCCAAGAAACATTTGTTCCATCATTCACCCAACCCACTTTAAAGCACAACTCAAACTCCATCTACTCAACTCCAAAATATGTCCTTGTCAAGCCCCTACGTAAGCTTCCCACAACCCTACTATAAACCTTTTCAGTCCCTCCACATACAGATAAATACTCCACTATTGTAGATACTTATTAAACTCTACAATCAATACTGTTGGACTTAACACTTTTTGTAAATATGTAAATATATTTTTTTAGTCTGTAAAAATATTGATATGTATATATCGTGTTTGCATTTCTGCTTTGTCTCTCTAACATTCTTGTATAACTGATTTTGACCATATTTTTGACTCAAATGTTTGATTCTCTGTAAACTGTTTATGTTTTTTTTTTTTTTTTGGAGCTTTTCTCTTCAGGTCTCCACTGAAAATGGGCCACAAACCCAGCTGGACCAAACTGGTTAGCAAATGTCAATAAATAAATAAAATAATAAATAACATGTAACAAGTATCCTCACCATCAATTTGGCTAGCTACACATTTGCCTTTTCATAATAGTGTAGATTATTAATGGACTGCATCTGCCTAGGCTGTGTTTCAGATATGGTAATTACAGCATAAGCAGTTGAATTGCATGCTAATCAGCCAGTCTGGTGGAGCTATTCACAAAGTTATAAAGCAACCATTTAGACTCCATGTTTTTTTTTCCTGTGGATTTCAAAAGTAGTGGAGTACAGACACAGAAAGTTTACATAGACAGAATGTTAGGTGCTGCTGCTGCTTAACTCTATTTGCATGTGCTACAGGCTGCAGACAATGCTTCTGCCAATAGGCCTAGGCCAAAACAGAGAAGAGTCTTCAGGTCACATTTAACTTATTACAACATACATGACATGGACATTGTAGAGTGCTATGGGGTGGATGGGACACAGTACAGGAACCCTGCAACTTCTGCCAGCCTCAAATCAGAGCCACAGCCTTTACTTTCCCATATATTGACTGTATACTGCTTGCATCACAGTCAGCCCTGAACTAACACTGTGTCAGCTGCTACGTTTACAAGGTAAGTCCTCAACATGTACTGTATTGTATAATAATTTTATGGCATGTTCTTGCATTTCATCACTAGGTACATTAAGCAACTACAGACTGGGAGATTTTTGCAGAAATTAATGTCACATGTGACGCAAAGACTTGTTTGACTTGTATGTGTCCATTATCAAGTAGTTGGCCTCATGCCTCAAAGTTTCACACATAGATACCTCCCCAAAGTAATGATGATCACTGCATGTTCTCAGTTTAGCAGTATATATTTGAAATTGGAAATCATAACAGAGAAGTTTGAAAGTAATGAGGCACATAGCAGTTTCTGGCTTCACCACCCTCACAAGATCAAACCAGCAGATGCAAAATGAGAAGAGTAACAAGTGCAACACAGCCTTGTTTGTGCCATAACAGTAGCTCAGCCTGAGTCCACCCCCCTTGAAAAAACATTATACCATTGCATATTCCATGACAGGAACCCACCTTTGCTCCACACCCACAAAACAGCAGTCTATGTTTGTTTTTGGCATTCAACCTTCCATTAACTTGATGGCAACTGCATATCATATTGTCCTTAGTGACTATCCTCACACATTTAAAGGTAAATTATATACACTGGCTTACATGGTACATGTCTCTGAGCACTGGTCAGATCACTAATGTATAACCAAGAAACAGAGAAAGGTAGGACACAGCTGTATATTTGCAAGGAATAATCATAGCAGGTTGTATGACCAGTGAGTGCACCACCTCCAAGTATATTATATGGAATACAATTACAAATATCAGGTCATGTCTTGATATCGGTGTAAAGTCAGTTGAACTTGGTTGTGTGAGGAATTATGTCATGTATTTGCTGCAAAGATTTTTGTGGGACAAAGATGGATAAGTCCCCCCTCCTGTTTTGTGACAGTCCATTCCAGTGAGAGTCAGGACCCAGACCTACATAGTCATATCTTATGTGTACTAATAGTTTCTACTGTGTATGTCATAGATTGATTTTCCACATTTCAACTAATTCTCCAATTTTGCTCCAGTTTTTATACTTTTTTTTTGTGGCAACTGCTTGCGCGATGTGCTGCTTAGCACAAATATCTTTGGCTACATGCATTTTGTTTGGCTTAGTGCAGCAGTACAAACACCACAGTAATGGGCCACCCATGTAGCAGACAGGACCCAGACAGCCACACACATACACCAGATGCATTCAAGTAATAGTGTTGGCCATCACACAAACACATTTTCTAGCAGAGTGCTCTCTCACACATGTTTGTGCAACGGTAAGCACTGAGCAACCTTTCAAATGTTGCAAATCCAGAAAGTGTGCACATCTAGTAAGTGCAATACCTGCATTTGTTGGGAAAACATAATTCTACATTGGTCTTGATCTACGATAGGCATGGCTAGCATTCCTAGAGAGTTTTTGAATTTCATGCCCAAAAATGGGGTGTCCAGGAGTTCATAATGTTTGTTGGACTTCTAGTCAATGAACATGGGCTCACACTGTTGCAGAGGGACTATTGTGGCTCAGAGTACAAGGCAGATGCATGGAATAGTCTGGCCCAGGCTCTGACAAGTGTTATCAGTATTCCCCACACTGGTGAACAATGTAGGAACCACTACAGAGACCTCAGGATGAGGAGGAGGGATACCCTAGACCACTGGATGAAGGAATGTAGGACTTGGAGCACCCCACAGATGTGTAAGTATCACTTACAGAGACCACTTGTCAAAGTTAAAAGCTGGATATAGTCAGGATTGGTATGCTTAATGGTAATCTGCTGTGTTCTGTTTTTTCCGCAGCCATCACAGACCAGGCACTAAATGCGTGAACCCATGCTTCTAGATTGGCACAGATGTGAGATGCATGTGTTATGTATGCATCCCAACAGTAGGGTTATTATAGCATTAAAAGTTAAGACACGTTTATTTGTTACTTATACTGTTGTATCAAATTGAGCGTTTATTTCTTAACTTTAATAGGGAAGTATGCATGCATTACTCTGGAGGGCAAAACAACAGATCATTATTATGAAGTAGTCATAAATTGTGCCTTCAAAATCCACACTTCCCAAATATATTAAATATATATAATAGATTCCTTGTGAAAAACCTCATATATCATCCTCCTCCACAAGGGTGGCCCCTCAACTGGCCTCTCCAACTACCATCACATTGCGATCCTATCACCCCTAGCTAAGATTCTAGAAAAGTGTATCAACCACCAACTCCTTACCCACCTAGTAACCAACAACCTAGTATCAAAAACCCAACATGGATTGAGACCATCACATAGCACCAGCACTGCTCTAATTAACTTCTCCAATACCATTAACTCACACAGGAACCAAGGGAAACTGGTCTTCACCACCTTTCTAGACTTATCCAAGGCATTTGACACAGTTTCCCACAGCAAACTCCTTACCTGCCTCTCTGAACTCAACCTTGACAACCCCACTCTCCACTGGTTCAATAGTTACCTAAGCGACCACTCACAATCTGTCAAATGGGTCAACTACCTATACCCCCACTCCCCATCACATATGGCATCCCCCAAGGCTCAATCATAGGTCCCCTTCTCTTTAACATATTTACAAACAATTTCCACTTAGCAACCACTAAAGCCAATATTGTCCCATATGTAGATGATACAACCCTAATCTACACCCAACATCCATCTTCTACAAAGTAAAGCCCAAGAATCTATCACTGAAATAGAAAACTGGCTAAAAAATTACCAACTGATACTAAACCCCAAAAAAACACAGTTAATGCTAGTCCTTCCAACCAACCACAATGACCCCTCCTTCACCATTCTCTCAGCCAATAACACCCTCATCACCCCAGTAGCTGAGGCCAAACTCCTAGGCATCACAATTGATCAACAACTTAAATACAACCAACACATATCCTAAACTATCTCTAATGTACACGAGAAGCTAGGATGTCTCTATCATAACAAACAGTTCCTAACCCCTAAGTCTAGAACTACCATAACCAGAGCACATCTCATGTCATCATTACTGTATGCCTCTCCAGTTCTAACCAACATTAATAAAACAGACTTGACCAAACTCTCCATATGCTACAATAAAATAGCTAGATTCGCAGCCAGTGCTAAATCGCACTCCCACCACTGCCAATCCTTACTTAAACTACACTGCTTAGAATTTCCAAATCTACCACACTACCACCAACTCATCATAGCTCAACAAATTCTTTACCACCCAGACAGAACCCCTGCCCAAGCTGGCATGTTAAATTTCCACAACTCCAACAGGACATTACGATCCAGTAACAAATCCCTGATTGAAGTCAATCCATGCAAGAACAGCTCTGGAGAAGCCATATTGTCCTGTGAGGTCACAAAAGCATGGAACACCCTCACTCCTAACCTCAGGTTACAAAATCATATAACCATATTTAAAGACTTCCTTAAATCACACAACTTTATGCTAACCCTGTTTGCAAGTGCAATGACCCCAACTGAATCCTCACCCCAATGAAGGCCGCCTACCCTCCAAAGCCACTGATGCTCACTTTACACTGTCACCTAACTGCATTGAATACTCTGTAAATATTATAAATA
Source organism: Protopterus annectens (assembly GCF_019279795.1). Lineage (NCBI taxonomy): Eukaryota > Metazoa > Chordata > Ceratodontiformes > Protopteridae > Protopterus > Protopterus annectens. The sequence goes on from NC_056737.1 coordinate 330,849,612, forward strand.
TGTACCTGCTTCTGATACTCATTCTACACTGTCACCTATGTGCATTGTATAGTGCAGTAAGTATTGTAAATATGTACTTATGCACACATACTGAACTACTACTGTAAGGTATGTGATCTCCTGACTATACTATGACTTTGTTTTGTATTTAGCTGTTTTCTGCCTTATATGTTAGCATTCTGCCATTTGTTACTCAACTTCTATTATTGCAATCATCTGTCACTCTTTAATAACCTATGTATTCACATTGTAACTTCTTTGGAGCTTTTGTCCCCAGAACTCCACTGAAAATGGACACCTACTGTCCAGTCAGATTTATCCTGGTAAAATAAATGTTAAATAAAATAAATAAATAAATATTTAATATATTAATGTTTCATCAATACTGCAATATAACATCAGAGCTGTAAAGCAGTGTCACCACCGGCTTGCTGTAAACTGCACTCAGTATACTTGGACCATGCATATTGTCACACTGCCAGCACAGCTATCTGGAATCTTGTAAATAATTATATGTCATTTGTGAATATTTATATGATTTATCGAGAAGTGTGACAGAAGGCGATACCGCCATCATAGCTATCTGGAATTTTGCAAATAATTCTGTCATTTTTGAATATTGATATGATTTATACAGAACTGTATGTGATGTACTGAGCTAAAATGTAATGACAGCATGCCCTGCTGGCTTAGAACAAAAATGTATATAAACTATTGCAATTGTGTAAATGCATATATTTTAACAGTGGCAACTGGGACATAAAAGGTTAACTTGCAAAACTTCAAGAAAATAAGTTGAAATTGAATTGTGTTATGATTGTGGTATAAAAGTTATCTTTCAGTTTCAGTCAACAGGAGACAGGGTGTCTACACTAGGGGACTCTCTGTGTTGTTTTGTAAGTGTTTTATTGTTTTATGTCCTCTAGCAGGTGCAAACATCTGAAGGCTATGTATTTTCACAGATAGCTGCTACATTTTGTTAGTTTCTGATAAAAGGGGTTTAGCTCAGAAATTTAAGTCAGGAAACAAAAAGTGATGTCATCCAAGCTAACCCAGCAATAATATTTCATATTAATTTAAGAACTCTCTCAGAAAGAGACTGTGCATTTTGTATTTTGTCTTTGGCCTGGAAACATCTACTCATCATCACTACATCTGCACTTGCCTTGCTGTAAGTTTTTAGGGCATAGTAACTCTTTTTGATTCAGACAGGAATATAGCAAAGTTTAAATTAGATGTTTTCTTTACTTATTTAAGCAGTCATGTGATGTTGTTTTTAATATTTCCTGTGATTCTGGACTCTGAAGTTACTGTGTTGATTTACTGTGTATTGTCTTGTTCTTTTATTATTTATTATTAAATATATTTAAACCTACCTTTGTAGCTAATATTTGTGAGACATATTTAAGCTCTTAGAGTGCTTGCATATGTATTTGGTGACACTGTACAGGCCACTTCTAAATAGCCTTGCTCTTGGTCAGACTTCCATTTTGATAATAGTAACATTACACAGTAGGATTGGACACCCTTTGTTAAGGGCCTTAAGTAGCTGATAAAGAGTTGACTGGTGGCAGTTAGAACTACCTTATAGTCTGGGCAGAAGTGGGCATAGCTAATAAACCTGTGCCAACCTTCCCCAGGTTGTATGTGTGTTTGTATATCAATCAAATCTTAAAGTGTGTGTGTGTGTGTGTGTGTGTGTGTGTGTGTGTGTGTGTGTGTGTGTGTGTGTGTGTGTGTGTGTGTGTGTGTGTGTGTGTGTGTTTGTGAGCTACTTGGGCAAGGACATGAAGCACTGTTTGGACAGAGAGGGTGCTGGAGGTTTTGGCTTGGCCACTCAGCTGAGATCTCAACCCTATAGCTGTGCCAGTGGAGAGTCTTAGTGGGGCTCTGGAGAAAGAGGGAGAAACCAGCCCCAGACTGACTGTGATCTCTGTGTGCTTTTAAGGGAAATTGGTCTTTACTGTGTGTCATCCTCCCATTGTGTATGTCCCCTACTGTTGCCAGTGATGAGGATTGGGGCTCCTTGATTACTGGGCCAATGCAGGGGCATTATTATTTTATTTTTATTTTACATTTGTTGACCGGGCTAGTCTAGCTGGATACATGTCCTTTTTCAGTAGAGGCCTGGGGAGAAAAGCTCCCACAATTAACAGAAATAGCACACTACAATTAGATACAAGAAATTACATTATAATAAAAATGAAACAATACAATATCTAAATATACATGCTGATAGTTTGGGAAACATTTGTTGGGTTGGTCATATGACTTGGATACATGTGGAGATAGTAAGATACTAGAAGGAACTTGAGAGGAAGAAGAGATTTAGGAACTGAGAGACCTATAGGAATTAATCTGGGTTGGAACAAGGGCATAACCAGTGAGACTTAAGTGATTCTCTGAGATTAGTTTTGAATAAATTGAGTGAAGTCATAAGCCTGAGGTTGTTGGGAAGGGAATTCCATTGCTTTCCAATGGAATTAGCATAAAGGGCATCACCAGCTATGTTATTAGATTTGATGGTTAGTACCTGAATACTCTTTGCGGATCGAAGGCTACTTAAGTTGGTGTAGGGGGTCAGGATTTTGCTCAGTGAGGGGGTGTTCTCTGGATGATTAATTATTTTGAATGCTTCGGAGAGTTGGTTTAATTTAAGAAGATTGGGCAATTCCAACCAGTCAAGTTTCTTGAGGTTGAGGCAATGGTGTGTACGATAGGGTGTACCGGTTACGAATCTTGCAATATGATGGTAGGTAGTAGAGAGGTTATTGAGCTCGCGTTTGTTGAGGAATGAAAGTATCGGTCAGGCATATAGTAGGGTGGAAAGGAGGTGGGTACGAGCAATGGTTAATTTAGCATGAGGAGTAAGAAAGTTCTTGATTCTATACATAGAGCCTAGTTTCTTGTTAACTGACTTAATGGTTTGGGCAATGTGCATGTTGAATTTAAGCTTGTGGTCAATGGTGACGCCTAATAGTTTGGTGTAGGAGACAGGCTCAATGATGGTGCCATTTAAGGATTCCACAAAAAAGGTCCTGGAATTATCTAGTGGGTGTTCTTGTGCTAGGGGAATGGTAGATGTGGGGAAAAATAGAAGTAACTTGGTTTTAGTCGGGTTGAGTATAAGTTTCCGGTCAGAGAACCATTTTTCAACTTTGGCAAAACATTGTTGGGTGGCTGCTTGGAGATTCTGGAGAGATGGGTCGGAGCAGATCAGGGTAGAGTCATCTGCATATTGAATGCAGGTGGCTCTGGGGATGACTGTGTGAAGATCATTTATGAAAACAGAGAATAGGAGGGGACCAAGTATGGAGCCCTGTGGAACACCAATGTTGTTTGATAGCAGGTGAGATAGACTATTTTGCCATTGGACTGCTTGTTGCCTGTCAGTGAGGTAGTCCTTAAACCAGCTTAGGGCTAGGTTGTCAAGATATAGGGTTTGTAGTGTGTGTAGTAATAGCTGATGGTTAACCATATCGAAAGCTTTTGATAGGTCAAGAAAGAGAGCGGCAGATGTTTGTTTTTTGTTGCGGTTGCTATTGATTGTGTCAACAAAGGAGAGGAGGGCAGTGGTTGTACTGTGATGTGGGCGGAAGCCATGCTGGGTAATAGACAGCAGATTATTGATGGTAAGGTAGTGTAGGAGTTGTTTGTGAACACACCGTTCCATGATTTTAGCTATTGGAGACAATATTGCGATGGGTCTATAGTTAGATGTTTCTGTGGAGGAGCCACCTTTATGAAGTGGAATGATGTATGCAATTTTCCAAATGGGGGGATGGAGGCCTCAGTTATAGATCTATTAATTAGGATTGATATGGGATAGGCTATGACATCAGACGCTAATTGTTGGTATTCTGCTGGGAGGTGATCGGCCGCTAGGGTGGACGGTTTTAGTTTTTTTAATAGAGTACGAATATAGGAGGTAGATACTGGTTGTAAGTTAAAGGAAAGAGGAGGTGTGTCAGCAGGAGGAATTAAGGAGGGGGAGAAGTAGGTAGATGATTGGCTAGGGACTGGATGGTCTCAGTAAAAAAAGTGTTAAAAGTGTTGGCTACTACATCTGGTGCTTGACCAGTGAGTTTCTCCGGGGTTGGGGTAGTAGATTTCCCAGGATGGAGGAGGTTATTAAAACCATCCCAGAACTTTTTTGGGTTAGTCTGATGTTTGTCCTGGAGGTGACAGAAATATTGTTTCTTATCTCGAGTTATGTTGGATTTTGTGGAGTTTCTAAGCTGCTGAAATTTAATGCAGTCATGGGGAGATTTGGTTGCTCTCCATTTGTGCCAAGCCTGGTCACGAAGCTTAATTTTTGTTTTGGTTTCACGTGTTAGCCAGGGAGCTATGCGTACTTTGGTTCTAATTAGTCGATTTGGGGCATGAGAGTCGAGAATGTTTAGGAATGTGTCATTGAAGTGTGACACACTCTTGGCTAGGGGTAGAGTATTTAGGATAGACCAATTGCAGGATTTCAGTTCCTCAAGGAATAGTTCTGGATTGAACTTTTTCCGATTTCTAACAAGTTTGTATAAGGGTGGGTTGGTATAAGAAAATTTGTGTTTTAAAATGTATGTGATAAGGTGGTCGCTAAGGTCGTTGGGGAGGGTACCAGTGGTATAGTTATTTGGATCTTTATTGGTGAGAATCCAGTCAATCGTGCTCTCTTTTTGCAGAATATTACCAATTCTAGTTGGGGATGTAATATTTTGGGAGAAGCCATGTAGAATGATTGGATGTGGATTTGACTTATCTGAGCATTGGGACCAGTCAATATTGAAGTCCCCTAGAACTATAGTTTCTTGGGGGTAATTGGTGGCTAACCAACTTAAAGTTTGCTCTAGGTTATCAAGGTTCTTCCCTGGCGGAATATAGAGAACAACTAGATTGATACATTTTTGGGTATTAAGGCAAATCTTTAGTGCAATAAGTTCTATATTAGAGACCTGGGGGGGGATGTAATGGGTTCATACTGATGTTCAAGCTGTTCTTAAACATTACAGCTGTTCCCCCACCCCTTTTGGTTGTTCGATCCATCCTAAGGATATTATAGCCGGGTGGAAGAATTTCTTCATCCTTAGTGTCAGGTTTGAGCCATGTTTCTGATAGGCACATGATGTCTGGGGAATGTGTGGCTATCATGGCATGTAAGCTATGTATTTTGTTGTTAATGCTTCTTAGGTTGAGGTGAAAGATGAGGAGGGAGTTAGTAGGAGTTTGGGGTAATTTTGAAGTGACAGAGTCTCGACTGGTGTCAGGGCCTGGATTCGGGTGAATGTCACCGTGTTGGGTTATACATTGTTTAAGGTGCTCCAGGAATCTCTGGAGTTTGCATAGTAATTTGAGGTTAAGTTTATTTTTGGATGAGTTAGGGTAGTGAAGGGTCAGATGAATTTTATTGAGACCTAGTGTTTTTTCAGGGTGGAGAGAGGGTACTATTGTATTATGAGAAAAAAAGTGTGTGTGTGTGGTGGTGTGGGCCTTAGGAAAGGGAATTCCTGAGAGTGTTTGGTGTTCATATCTTGATAAAAGGTAAGGGAAGAGAAGGAGTAGAGTTAGTAAAGGGATGATGGAATACATGCTTTTAATCATAACAATGAGAGAGAGGTAGCTTGTGGGATGGGAAGATAAGGAGGGGTTACTAAGTTTAGAGAGTTGGCTAAGAGTGTGGGAGGAGGAGTTGTTAATTGTAGGACAGCCGTGATTGGGAGGGAGAAAGGGTGGGATGGGCTAGATATAGCTATAAATTTAGAGGTAGTGGGGGTGGGTGGGATATGGGGGCAGGGTGGGGCGCGGAGCGAGCCCGAGCGAAGCGAGGGCGAAGCGGAGCGGGGATTATACCTGCCAGGAGTTTACAAGGCCTTAGAGGCAGCCAGTTGTGGTTATGGAGGTCTGGTGTTGAATAGCACCTTTTAAGATGCAAGGACCTGGAAGTAATGGCAGCCTAGTGTTTGTTTGCCAGTAAGTTTTTAAGGTACTATTTGTTTTCCTGCCTGAAAACGCTATCCTAGTTAGGTATGCTTCAAATATGGGTATATCCTTTACCCTGGTGTCCTTTACAGTAAAAGTAGATGGGACATTTATGGTATGTGCATTCGCACCGTTGTAAGGTTATATCAGGGTCGCCGCAGGAACTTGGGAGCCACGCGGTGTTATTTAGTGGGGGGGTTCCTAGAATGAAAGAAAGGAGAGATAGCACTTTTAAATGATACAAGAGGTGTAATAGCTAGATAAATTCAAAACAACAGAGGTATACAGCAGGTTATAATGTCTCGTGTTGGATAGAAGCAAGCAGTAGGCGAGAGGTATAGTTAACAATATGCAGTACCCTTCTCAATTAAACTTCACTACAAGCTTGTAAAAACACAGTTGGTACATAGGTAGTTACACTGGTATTAGGATCCTGGCCTTGATAAAGAAAATGAATATCAAGCTAATACATCTGGTACCTTTGTATTATGCAAGGAACACCAGTTTCATTATCTGCCTGAGCAACCAATAAGTATACCTATCTAGCAAATGCTAGACATTCACTCAACTCAGTGATTTACTTATCATGAAACACCAGTAAAAGTATGCTATGCAACATAAATTAGTCTATGCATGTACTCCAGTAGCGACTTAAATACATTTCAATTCAAGTGAGTAATTAATAATGTCACACTCTTTCCAAGTGCACCACAAGTTATTGGTGGATAAAAAAGTTACCGAGTATGAACAAGGTTGCTGGCTGAGAGTGAGGGAGGGTGGCCTAATGGTTAAGGTGTTTGCCTTACAAACACAAGGTGCAGAGTTTGAGTCTCACAAGAGATAATTGGCTAGGCTTAAAATGGCTCGCAAGGGCAGTTAGCTTAGTACTAACCTATGAACCTATGAACCTATGAATGGATTTGTACCTCCCAAAGCTCTTTTGTTTACAGATGAGGCAATGGTCAGCTGTATGCTCATGCTAACTAATAGATCACTTGGTCATTTTTAGAACAGCACTGCCCCTAACTTCTGAAAAAGTGTGCGTATGTGCATACGTATTTGTGATGAGGGGGGGGATTCTGGTATGCCAGATAACTATAGAACAATTTTCCTTTCAAACTCCACTACAAAACTGCACAGTCCAGGTTGTAGGAAACCATATTTTGGTTGCCACTGATGTGAGGTCTCTGTATAAAGTACTTAGCTGTGACTACAGTATTAGACCTATCAACAGTTTATTACAGAGGGATAGCAAGTGATGGCAAATTTCTATTGAGACCATAAAATCATTAGAGAGTAGAGCTGGATTACAACTTCTTAAGTTTTAAACAAGGGTTTGAAAAACCAGATGAGCAGAGTGTTTATGGAGGCAGCAATGGTTCCCACTTTTGCCAGTACTGTGCTGTGATACTGTAATACCAGATGACTCAACAGCTCCAACTTGCCATCTTTTGGAAGATTTCCTGTAATTGTTCATGTTAATGATGACATTTCATTGGTTTAGAAAGGAGATTCCCCCATGAAATGGAACATTTTTATGGAGTTTATCAGTAAAATTACCAGCTTTCTGAAGTTCACAGCCCACAAGAGTTTAGAAAAGGTCTGTTTTCCAGTCATGGATATTCAAGACTGATGGGGACCCCTACCTCCACAAGGACCTGGAAATCAACGCACACTCTGTCTCAGTAGCTGCATGCTGTACATTATGACCAAGAATTCAACATCAAGTGGGGATTGTCTTCTGCATACGTTCTGGCTTAATTGTAATGTATGTTTGAGCGAAAATAAGCGTGTGGTTTGGATGCTAGTCCTTGAGGCGAATAACAGCTCCTTTGTATGACATATTAATTAGTTGGCAGTGATAGGATAGACACATCACATATTAATTGGCTTGTAGTGGTGTGGCTATTGAATTCCTGTAGCATGTAAACAGTGGTCAATAAGGAAGGTGTACTCTCAATCAGCCACACAGTGAATATTCAGAGTTTCATATCACAATTTTTTTGTAAGCTTAGTCAGGAAGAGCAGGCAAGCATATCAGCAGAGGATTATGGCAAGCTGACAAGGAGCCAGTTGGCTAAGATGGGCCAGGCTAAAGGACTGGTGCATGCCAACCTGACTAAGGAAGAAATTATTGTAGCCTTGGGCACAACTGCATCACAGACCAGCAATCAGGAAAACAACCAGACTGGCCTTGGAGATGGACAGTTCAACCTTTCCACAGAGGACTTAAAAATCCATCTAGAGTTAAAAAGACTTGAACTGGAGGCCAAGCATTTGGAAATAGAAGCAGCAGAGAGACTGAGACGTCTAGAGGCTGAGGAAAATGAGAAACTGAAACATCTGGAAGATGAGGAGAATGAGAGGCAGAGGCAACCTGAAAAGGAGATGCTGACTCTTCACCAGAGTCATGAGGGTAATGGGGAAGGGAGTAACCAAACCCCAGAAGCAACAAAGGTCAGTAAATTTCTTCCACAATTTACAGAAGGGGGATAATTTTGATAGCATCATTCTTATGTTTGAAAGAGTTTGTAAACAGTATAATGTTGACCATGGACTCTGGGTACAGTTCCTGGCCCCCTTACTCCATGGTAAAGCTGTAACTGCTATTTCTAACTTTTCTGATACTGATTGCTTAAATTATAATAAAGTAAAAATTGTCTTTTAGAATGCTTTAAGTTAACAACTGAAGCTTACAGGAAAACGTTTTGTGAGCATAAATGCAAGGCAGATGAAAGTGTGTGTGAATATATAGGCTCATAGGTTCATGTGTGTTTACTAGGCTAATGACCACAAAGGCCTTTTTAAGCCTAGCCATGAATCTCAAATCTTTGACAAGTTCTGATACCCTTGATAAGTGTAAGCATGGGCCTCGGAGATGAACCATTTACAGGTTACCTGTTTGCATCAGAGACATAGGTGCCACACCAGGGATGAATTTCCAGTTTCCCATCCAATTGTCCAAGTTGCACTTGAATTTAATTAGGAAGGAACTCTCCTTCACATGGATGGGGAGCCTGTTCCATAGACAGGGTAATTTCTCGGATACATACCTATCTCTCCAGCAGGCCCTATTTATATCACAGGCTGTGGTTTAAGTCTTTAGAATGGGTAATTCTGGTACTGTTTGTTTTGTGGATATGTAGGAGGTCCATCAGAGTGGGGTCTGACAATGCCCTGTTTGTCCGGCATAGATCTCCCCTCAAATGCCTGTAGGAGACAGAATACAGGGATAGGGCCTTGAGGTGGTCTGCATAGGACATATTACTTATGCCCTGTATTCTTTTAGTGAGGAACCTCTGTGGATGTTCCAGTTATTGGATGTGCCTGGTTAGGTATATACCAAAGGGACATTGTACTCAATGATATAGGTCTGATGAATGCTGAATACAGTGGAACAATGACTTCCTTGGACTTAGATGCCATACCTTTGTTTATAAGTTGCATAACATAGAATGATTTCCACATCACTGTAGACACATGATGAGCAAAGGCTAGATTACTATCTATGTGTGTCCTGAAGTCCCTGACTACTGAGTCAACTCTAAGGGGTGTGTTATCAATATAATAGCTACCAGGGATGTATGACTTCTCAAAGGATACTATCATGCATTTCTTGGCATTTAGTTTTAGTCCATGGTTCTGACACCAGTTGTTTGTCTGTGTTAGCCCCTCCTGGAAAACATTTGTGTCAGTGTGAGATTCAATGACAGCTCCTAATTTGCAATCATCTGCAAATTTAGTCAGCCAGAGACCACTGACATTGGCCTTGACTTCTGAGAAGTAAATGCCAAAAAGAAGCCATCCAAGCACTGATCCCTGAGGCCTCCACTTGTGACTGGCCTCTTTGTAGAGGTGGACTCCCTAGTTCTAACCTCCTGAATCCTGTCTTTGAACCAGTTGTCTATCCACCAGGTGACATACGGGTTTATACCTAATCTCTTGAGTTTCTCAACAATGCCCAAATGGGGTATTGTGTCAAATGCCTTAGCCAGGTCAAGGTAGACACTGTGAATGATTTTGCCCTCATCTATTGCTTTGGTGACCTTCTCAAAGAAGTCCACCAGATTGAGTAGGCATGATCTGCTCTTGGCAAAACAAAACTGGGTTGGGTCCTGTGTCTGGAGGTTTACTACATCTCTATTGATCATCTCCATGATAATTATTTTCATGGCTTTACATATAAGACCAGTGAGACTCATTGGTATGTAGTTTCCAGGGTCTGTAGATGGCCCACCTTTGTGCAGAGGGATGACTGTTGCCTTTCTCCATTCATGAGGCACAAAGCCTGTTTGGAGGCTACAGTTAAACAGTAATTCCAGAGGCCCTGATAAGTCATGTTTCATGCTATTTTGAAGACATCCTGGAATATTGCCTGGGCCCACTGATGCAGTGTTCTTGGTCTTAGAGAGAGCATTAAGGACCTGTTCCCTAGTGATAGTAGAGGGAGTTATATTTGATGATATTTCCTGAGGGAAGGTTGAGGAGGAGAGCGGAGCAAAGTAGGAGCTAAATTTATCAGCCAGGAGGTTTGCTATATCTTCTGGCTCAGTATAGGTGGCTCCACTTACTATCAGCTCTGCACACAATTGTGTATTGCCTTTGAGGTTGCAGACATAGCTAAAGAATGCTTTGTGGTTGTCCTTGACCTTGGAGGCCAAACTCACTTCAGATTTGGTTTTGCTAGACTTTATTTGTCCTCTGAGTTGTTGGTTTAGTTTAATGAGAGTGCTTTTATCTTGCTTGGTGCTTCACCTCCTATTTTTTGTCATGATTTTCTTCCTCCTGTTATACATCTGAAGAAACTGAACTAAGCACTTATTTTCATATGTGGGTGAGTGGATGTCAGGTCACCATTTTTGAAAGGCTGGCAGACCTTTTGGTGAGGGAACAAGCCTGTAGCACTTTGCCTGAGGACATGAGAATCTAGTTAACTGATAGGCAATGCAATATTGCAGATGAGTTGGGGAAGAAGGAAGTCCTACACCTAGCAAGCAGGGCATCACTACACAGGAAAAGGGCACCCAGTGCTACTCATAGGTCTAATGGAATCCTTAGTGGGCAGCCCAGACTGACCCAACAGAGTCCCCCAGTAGCAGTGGAAGCCACTAGTCTGAGTACACATCCAGGACCAAGAGTTAAATGTTTTAAATGCACCCAGTGGGGCCATATAGCATATAGATGTCCATGGAGGCAAGGTGGGGAACAAAAGGTGAGAGAGCGAGTAAGTGGGAATGACAGAATGCCAGCAGTAAGTTGTCTCAAGACAACAAGGGTACCAAACTACCACAAAAGGTTATATCCTATCTTAGTAAATGGGTAAGAGGCCACTGCTAGGAGAGACACAGCCTCTGACCTAACCATTGTGAAGCCTGCAATGATTAAAGAGGAGCACTACTTGCTTGGCCAGTCTACTCCAGTCAGAGCTTTAGGAGGGACCCCATTCCAAATACATTTGGCTAGGGTTCACCTTGACTGGGAGTGTGGAAAAGGAAGCCAGCAAGTAGGTGTGTTTGAGGATATTCCTGCAGATGTCCTGATAAGGAAAGATTTTGATAATGCAGTACCTTGAGTGCATGCAGTTACACGCTGCCAGGCTTGGAGATAAGCATGGGAGTCTGGTAGCCAGGGGGAGACCCAGGAAGACTGCACACTTGCAGACAGGACTGGTGAGGTGGTTACTTCAGGGAGTGAGCTACCGTGTAGCAGTGAGACTGAAGGTGAGCCAAAGCTGCTTGCGGGTACTGATGTCCCTTGGACAGAGTGACTGCAAGGGCAGAGGTGAGTAATAGTACCCAGACTGACAGTGAGGCACTGCTGTCAGAGGATGTCAGACTTCCTGTGGAAGGGGAGCTTGGAAGGGTTACAAAGAGAGAGCTGAGACAGGCTCAGCTCTCAAACCCTACATTACAAGGCCTGAGGGATGTAGCCAGGGAGGCACCTGATTTTCAAGGGAAAAGGGAATCTGTATACTGGGGACAAAGGATTACTGTACAGAGAATGGACCCCTGAAGGAAGGCTAGAGGGTGAGACAATACAGCAGTTGGTAGTCCCCAGAGCCTACCATCTGGCACTTCTAGCCATAGCCCATGATATTCTGTTTGCAGGTCACATGGGCATAAAACATACAAAGCGACGTATTATGCTGAACTTTTATTGGCCTGGGATTTCCCAGAGATGTAACAGGGTACTGCAGGATCTGTGAGCAGTGCCAAAAGGCAAGCAAGGCAGGAGACAAGGTGAGAGCTCCTTTGATGCCTTTGCCCGTGATTGAGGAGCCATTTCTGAGGGTAGCGATGGATATTGTGGGGCCTCTGAGTACTCCAAGTTTCACAAGGAAAACAAAACGTATATCCTAGTGGTAGTAGATTATGCTACCTGAAGTGGTGGCCTATGCTATTAGATACCCTGGAGCAATGTCCTTGAAGGACTATAGCACAAACGCACCTACTCTCTACCCTTCTTTATGCCTCACCTATTTTTACAAACTTATCAAAATCTAATTTCAATAAACTAGCAGCATCATATAACAATATTACAAGATTTGCCACAGGAGCCCATTTTCGAACCCATCATTGCTCAAATCTTAAACAACTAGGCTGGCTAGAATTACAAAATCAAATACGACTACAGCAACTTACCATCACCCACAAAATCTTCTATCAACCTTCTAATACCACAATACTTAGTACCCTTATTTCTCCTTATAAAAATTTATCTTCCTTGCGCTCCGCCACAAAGCTACTAGCGGCACCCTATAAATCCAACAACAAAACTGGGGACTGTTTGTTCTCCAGCTGTATTAGACCTATCTGGAACAAGCTTCCAAGTGAACTCACTGCTATTACTTCTTTACCCACTTTCAAGAAGCACCTAAAAACTTTGCTTAACTCTCAATGGCTCTGTCCTTGTACAAACCCTGACTAAACTTTTATTCCCTCCACCTTTTTTTCACCCCCTCAAACCTTTTCTAGGTTCTTTTAGTATTTTTGTTTGTACCTTCAAGAGGCAGCTAAAAACTGTGCTTAATTCCCAACATCTCTGTCCTGTACAAACACTGACTAAACTTTCTATTCCCTCAACCTCTTTTCACCCTTAAAAAAAAAACAAAAAAAAAAACATTTTTCTTGCATTTTTATTTCAAGTATTGCAAAGTATTTTTCTTGGTAAGGCTTATGAACCAGTTTTTTTTTGTAACACCTTCTTTTTGTATAATATTTCTGATTTGAATGTATAACAACTCTTGATTATATAAACCCATCTTTTTGTGGAGCTTTTCTCCCCGGGCCTCTACTGAAAATGGACATATATCCAGCCAGACTAGCCCGGTCAACAAATGTAAAATAAAATAAATAATAAATAAATTGCCCTCCATTGAGGCAGAAAAGGTGGCAAATGCTTTGTTAGAGATTTTCAGCAGGGTAGGTTTCCCAAAATAATACTGGCTGACAGATGTGCCAATTTCATGTCAGACCTGCTGGCTTGTCTGTGGAAGCACTGTGGGATGAAGCACCTAAAGACCACCCCTACCATCCCCAGACTAATGGTCTTGTGGAGAGGTGAAACTTTACACTCAAGATGATGCTACGGGCATTTGCAAACTAGAGAGGGTGTGGGACACTCAGAGGTCCCACAATCTCTAACAAAGCATTTGCCAGCCAACACTGCAACCTGTGAGAGATGCACTTATATAGCCAAACTGGAAGCAAAGCTCTCTTCACCCAAGACTGGACTAGACAGTCAAGAGGAGAAGGTAAACACTTGCACCACACCACACTCATCACAGAGTCTCCCAAAACTTACACCACCAAAGCACACATATAGAAACACAAAACACACATCTACATTTGTGGAGGCTCTCAATAAAAATCTGCCCAAACAACAGAGACCTCCAAAGCAGAAACGCAAGCAACCTCCACCCCCAACACAATCCAAATGACACATAGCACACAAACTCAGTGTGCCAATCAACCACAGCCCATAAGGCATAACAACGTACCCAAAACTCTAGTCATAGGTGACTCTATAGTCAGGCATACTGATGTTCCACTCACCAGGCTAAACAAGCAGCCTGTCACGTGCCAGGAACAGCCACATAATACACGCTCTGAGGTCACTCCACAACAAGTACTAATATGACTCTGTCATTGTTCATGTTGGTGTGAATGACCTGAGACATACCTCCCTGGACTCTGGACTACATGAAAAGAGACATGGAGGAGCTCTCCAATCTGGCAGCCCAGGCAGGTATGACTCTAGCCCTGAGTAGCATCCTGCCATCACCCAGAATTATACCACAGTACAAGGACAAAATAATTGACTTCAACAATTGGCTAAGCTTCTGGTGTCATTCTAAGAGGATCCAGTATCTGTCTGCCTGGGATGACATGATCAACAGACCATGATGCTTTGCCAGAGATGGCCTGCATCTGTCACCCTTGGGATTCCGGATACTGGCTAAGGCTCTTGCCACCCCTATAGTGCCTTTTTTAGGCAAGGTTCAAATGACAAATTCACCACCGCAACAGGTACAACCAAGCAAAATCTGTGGGTAATGCTACTCAATGCTAGAAGTCTAAACCTCAAAATGCACTCACTCGAGGCAATGCTTAAAATGGAGAACATCGACATCTGTGTAGTGACAGAGACCTGGTTCAAGGCTCCAGAGAGCACCCTGCATTACCAGGCTATAATTCATACCACACCTTTCGGCCACCTAACCTGGACTGAAACAATAAAGGTGGAGGCGTGTCCGTATTCATTAAGGATATCCACACCTCCAGGCTAGTTGCTCAGCATAATGCATCTGAGATTATCCAAGTGCAACTAACTCTGGGCAAGACCGCAATCCAAATTGTAACTTGCTACAGATCCCCCACCATGCCCCGGGATTCCCACTCCTCATTTCTTGATACACTGGAAAATATTAGGGTACAACCCAACACCCTAATAATGGGTAATTTCAACTATCCCACAATTAACTGGGAAAACTACTCATGTACCAACTGTTTTGCTCAATGTTTTCTGGAATTCATAAATTCCAATGCCTTGGATCAACTTATCCACACCCCCACCAGGGGCAGCAATATCCTAGACCTAGTCATTACCAACATGGGCGACTGGCGTTCCACACCAGAAGTCAATTCCTCATTGGTCAGATCCAACCACAAGATAATCACCCTAGACATCCATATCCTGCCCCCACTTCCCATTAGGGAAACCACCATAAAAATGTCTCCAAAGCCAACTTCACGCTTATTAAGACAGAAGTGGAAAACTTCACGACACCAGTGCAGACGGACAATAGAGGTACGACTGCTGAATCCTGCACAAATGCACTTTATAAGCACTTACACGAGTGCATGGATTGTGCTATCCCTAACAGAACCAAGATGCTATCCTCCAAAAAAAGGAAGCCAATCTGGTGGTCCCCTGCCATAAACAAACTCTACAACAGAAGAAAGAAATTGTTGCAAAAAAAGAGTAAAATCCCATGGGTGGCGGAACTCCCTGGTCAGCCTCAGTAAGAAGCTGAGATCCCTCATAAAATCCTCCAAAGGTAGTTACGAAAACAAAATCACCACTGATTCTAAAGACAACCACAAAACATTTTATAGCTATGTCAAGAATCTCAATGGCAACACTCAGATCTGCTCTGAGTTACAGCACAATGACACTAAATATACAGAACCAACTGATATTGCCAACATCCTGGCAGATAGGTTCAGTGCTAACTTTACCCCCCCTCACCCCCTAAAGGACCCATCTCTATACCAGAAGAATGCAAAATTCCTGTAATCACGGCTGCATAGCTAAAATCCACACTCTCCAAAGCCAAGAACACAGCATCCATGGGACCTGACAACATTCCAGTCTGCGTTCTACATGAACTACAGAATGAACTCACACCCCATCTAAGCATCATGTTCAATCATAGCCTTACTTCAGGCTTTGCGCCCACTAAATGGCACATAACAATGGTTATCCCACTCCACAAAGGGGGAGCAACCACACACCCTGGGAACTACTGTCCCATTAGCCTGATAAGCCTGGTCTGCAAGGCCATGGAATGTATCATCATGGAACTTATAAACATTGACACTGGTAATCTCCAAACTCTGGACCACACCCAGTCCGGGGTGTGTAAAAGGCAGATCATGTCTCTTAAACCTGATAGACTTCTTTGAAGCAGTCACCAAAGCCATAGACAAGGGTAAGGTGGTTCACACAGCCTATCTAGATGTCAAGCCATAGACAAGGGTAAGGTGGTTCGCGCAGCCTATCTAGATCTCACCAAGGCTTATGACACCATCCCCCACTCAGGAATTATAGATAAACTCACTAAACTAGGTATAAATCCCTATGTCACAAAATGGGTTGCCAACTGGCTCACTGACAGAACCCATACTGTGAAAGTAGCAGACTCCAAATCTGACTTCAGACCAGTGACAAGTGGAGTACCACAGGGTTCAGTCCTGGGTCCTCTCCTGTTTGGTATCTACTTCTCTGAAGTACAGGCCAACACAGAAGGTCTTTGGCTAATGAAGTTCACAGATGACTGCAAACTAGGAGCCATAATTGAAACTCCTAATGATGTGAACATCCTACAAAAGGGCCTCACTGAGACAGATGCCTGGTGTTAAAGCCATGGCCTCAAGCTCAGTGCCAAAAATTGCATTGTCATCCACTTTGGTAAAAACTCTGTACCCATGAAATACCACAGAGGTGGTAGTCTACTTAACACCAAAAGTGTGATAAGAGACCTTGGGACACAGGTGGACAGTAGTCTCTCCTTTGATAATCACATCACCACAGTAATCAGGAAATCCTTCTATGTGGCACACCTCATCATGAAAGGTTTCTCATCCAGAAAAAAAGAGGTCATTGCTCCCCTCTACTCGTCACTCATTAGACCCATTATAGAGTACAATGCCCCTTTTGGTATGTACCTCACAAGACATCTACAACAACTGGAAAGGCCACAGAAATACCTCGCAAAGAGGATTACCGGCCTCAAACAGATGCCCTACGCAGACCGTCTCAAACAACTCCAGCTTTACTCCACCACATATCGCTTACTCAGAGGCAATCTCTGCCTAACATACAAAGCTATGTCAAACCCAGAGCTGTTGGACATGCTCCACTTAAAGAAATCCCAATCCCTCTGAGCTACATGCACTAGGGTCCTAAACCTTGTCAACACAATAAACAGAACATGCTGGAGGGATAGATTCCTGTCCCAGAGGCTTCCCTTACTCTGGAACAAACTGCCTATCTATATCAAACAAAGCTCCTCATTAGGACTCGTCAAGAAAAATCTTGATGATTGGATGAGAAATAAGAAATTCACCCCAGGGATCACCTCTGTGGCTCTGCTGAACAGGGGCCCAGCAAAATTATTTTCTTGGGTGGCGAAAGCCAGGGTACCTTTTTGGCTAGGCTTATATAGGCCCTAGGGGCAATAGTCTAGTACCTACCTATGAATCTATGAACCTATGAACAAATATTTGCCCCATCTGTTGTTTGTTACAGAGGAGTCCCCCAAGAATCCAAAGGTTTTTCACCCTTTGAGTTGCTGTATGGGCATAGGGTGAGGGGACCACTAGATTTGATTCAAGATGTGTGGGAGGGTGAGTGTGAATCCCACAAGGTGTCTGTTGTGTCATATGTCCTAAGCCACAGAACAAGGCTCAGGAAACTCATGGGCTTGGCCCAGGGGAACTTGGCAGAAGCCCAACAACATAAAAAAGGTCTGGTATGACAGGAATGCTCCAGTCAGAGAGTATCCTGTAGAGCAAAATGTAACGGTTCTCATTCCTGTCAGACACAACAAGCTGCAGGCAGCTTGTGAGGGACTCTTCAAGGTGGTAAGGAAGGTCAGTGAAGTTGACTACATGGTAGAACTGCTAGGCAGAAGGCAGGGGCATAAATTGCACCATGTTAACATAATGAAACCTTACCATTATAGGGAGGCCCTTGTGCTGAGTATTTGCAGTAGATGGCCGGAGGAGTCTGAGGGGGATCTGGTGACTGATCTCCTCAGTGAGGCTCGGACTGACACCTCAGTGGAAGGGGTAGCAATGCCCCAGCAGTTGTCCCCATCCCAGTTCGAGAAATCTGAGCAGTTTTAAAGGAGTTTGGGGACATATTCACTGAGAAACCAGGGTGCACCCACCTGGTGCAGCACCATGTGGATACAGGACCCCAAAGGCATCAAGAATTTCAGTACAAGGAAGAGAGGATAATGGCGCAGCAGCTGTAATGCTGCAGAATGAGGCTTCCCAGCTGAGACCAGTGTCTTTAAACTTGCCAGAGATGGTGGAACAACAAAAACAGACAGAGTCAAGAGGTTGTTCACAGCAGCAGAACCAAATTACGATGAGAAGGAAAAATGACAGCCCACAAACTTCAGCAAGCTGAGCCAAAGATAAGTACTATATATAATGGACTGATAGTAAACGTTTCAAGCTTTAATGTAACTGATTCACATATAAATTTATTTAAGAAAGGTTTGCAGTTTATACCAACTAGAAGTGAAGGTCTTGTAAATGTACTAACAGATTTATGCATTTTCTCTAGAAATATAAGCCTTAAATTGTTTTTTAAGAATGAAATGACTGCGGGGACTTTAGACCATAAAAAAATCAAGTGTTTTCATGCCTGTGCATTGTCTTATTGTGAATGCTTTTTTAAATGCACATGAAGAAGATCTAAGGTTGTTATATAGGAAATTAAATAAATATCCTAATGGTAAAAAAAATTCAATTTAAAGTATGATGAATATAAGGCATTATGTGATTTAAAAAAAAGCAGATAATTTGATTGTCATGCAAGCAGATAAAGGTGGAGCAATAGTATTGTATGACAAATATGTGTATATTGCAGCTATGAATATTTTTTTAAATTCTGATAAAACTTTTAAAGAGGTGAATTTTGTTGACATTAGGAAGTTAATATCAAAAGTTAATATGTTTGTGTATGACTTACAGCTACAGGGGAATATTTCCATAGAACCCTTTAAATTATCTAACTGTTACATGCCCCATCACCCCTATTATATATGGTATACCTAAGTTATATAAATCCCTCATTGAACCCACTATGAGACCGATTATATGAAGTAGGGGTTTGGTCACCGAACCATTATCTATATATGTGCAAAATGTCTTGAAATAGTATCTACCATTATGTTCTAGTTATGTTAAAGATACAAATTATTTTTGAAAAAGCTTTATGAATGGTATAAATATAGGAAGACTAGTGACACTTATTTGTTGGTGACCTTGGACATAAATTCATTATTTACAGTAATACCTAATGAGTATGGTATAAATGCAGTACATGAATTTCTGTGTGCAAAGACAAGAATGAATGGAAGTAGTATAGAAACTGTATGTAGCATGATTAAAATGGTTCTAACAAATAATGTATTTCTATTTAATGGTAACCCATATTTGCAAATTTCAGGTGTGGCCATGGGAACTCCCATGGCCAACACCTATGCTAATATTGTTCTGAATTAATGGGAAGAAGAATATATATATATATATGGTGAAAGGACTATGTATAAGGACTGTGCAATTTTACCAGTGTTTTGTGGATGACTTTTAATATGGGATGGAGATGTTGAAAACTTATTAAATTTTGTTGAATGTTTAAACAACAGTACAACATTTTTGAAATTTAAGATGAGCTATTCTGCAGAGCAAATAAGCTATTTAGATGTATTATTGTATAGAGAAGGCACAAAATTAGAAACAACAGTATATAGAAAGGATGTACAAGTTAATAGATATACCCATGCTAGGTGTATGCATTCTAAACATGTATTTTGTGGAACAGTACAAAGTCAGTTACTAAGAACAAGCAGGTTAAACACAAACGTGGAAAAATGCAAGGAACAAATGAAAATTTTAGCTGAGGAATTTAAGGAAAGGGGATATACTGAAGCCCTAGTGTATATGAGTATACGAGAAATATTGGAAGAAAGGGATAGAACAGCATCCCCTGCATTTAGTGACATCCCACAAACATATATGGGTACAAATGAAAATAAAAATCAACTAAGATATATTACATCTCAAAATAATTTAAGTAAGAAAATAGAAAATACTATAGAAAAAAATTGGCGTATACTGCTATTTATGCCAGAAATTCGATCCATTGTAGGTGAAAAACCAAGATTTGCGCACAGGAATTGTTTGAATTTAAAGAGAGATTTATGTTATAAAGATTTTAATTTAAATAATAGGGAAAGGACATCCAGTAATATGAAGGGCACAATGCCATGTTGTAATTGTAGCTGTTGCACAGATATATGTAGTAAATTAGAATGTGAACATCCTATAAGTAAGGAAATATATAAGGTGGACTGTTATGCAACATGTAATACTGAATTAATAGTATACTTGGCTACCTGCACGGTGTGTACAGGATTTTATGTAGGTAAATGTTCTAGGCGGCTGAAAGACCATATAATTGAACATAAATCAGAAATTAAAAGGATGGTAATGACCAATGCACTAGTGAAAAGGGATCAACACATTAATTTAATTTTAAAGTGTTGCAAGTACTACATGTAAATATGAGAGGTGGGGATATTGTAAATAAGTTGGATATAGCTGAATATAGATGGATAACCATGTTGGAAGCAGATAAATATCCAGGCTTGAACAATATGGTTAGTCTAAAACCTATATAAGTAGCCAAACAAAAGGTATACAAATGAATATTATGCACAAGCATATTGAATACTAGAATGTTGATGAAAATGTTTTATTTTAGCAATATAACTTTAAAACTCTATTAATGTTGTCTAATTGATATGGATTTTTTATTGGTTGGTTGTGTCATGTGTTTTTAGAGAGATGCCTGTTTATACTGTGAACAAGATGTTTAATTCATACTTTTATTTTTATTCTGTTATTTTTTTAATAAAAGAGAGTGCTGCTTTACTGCTTTTTGTTTTATTTGAAGTCATAGTGCAGCAATGAAACTTTTCTACAGTTGGTGTTTTGCTTGTATTTGAGTGGGTGGCAGGAGGAGTCTGAGGGGGATCTGGTGACTGATCTCCTCAGTGAGGCTCAGACTGACACCTCTGTGGTAGAGGTAGAAATGCCCCAGCAGTTGTCCCCTACCCCAGTTCAAGAAATCTGAGCAGTTTTACAGGAGTTTGGGGACATATTCACTGATAAACCAGGGTGTACCCACCTGGTGCAGCACCGTATGGATACAGGACCCCAAAGGCCTATTAAGCAGGCCCCTTATAGGGTGCCTGAGAGCATCAAACAGACTTGGAAGGAGGAGATACAAGAAATGTTGGAACTAGGGGTAATCCAGGAGTCTGGTAGTCCCTGGACCTCCCCAGTGGTGCTCGTACCAAAGAAGGATGGCAGCACCAGGTTCTGTGTGGACTATGGGAAATTAAATAGTCACACAGAGTCAGATGGTTACCCCATGCCTAAGACAGATGAAGCCCTAGAGCAGCTGGGTCAGGCTAAGTATCTTACCACTATTGATCTTACCAAGGCTTACTGGCAGGTGCCCTTGACTCCCATTGTTAGAGAGAGGTCAGCCTAAGGCCATATTTTGGCTGTCTGTTCTTCAGTTTGCATTTGAAAGTCGATATCCCACAATGCCATTGAAGTGGGTGGGGTTACATAATTATGTATGCACATTTTATGTTAATCAGCATATAGATTTGTACCTATTTTTCGTGGCCTTTGTCCAGATTTTTGATGATTCCAGGTTGAGAGGTATATAAATAATTTTATGTCATTTGTGAATATCAATATGATTTATACAGAACTGTATGTTATGTACTGAGCTAAAATGTCACCACAGCATGCCCTGCTGGCTTAGAACAGAAATGTATATAAACTACTGCAATTGTGTAAATGCATATATTTTAACAGTGTCAACTGGGACATAAAAGGTTAACTTGCAAAACTTCAAGAAAATAAGTTGAAAATAATTTGCTTTACGATTGTGGTATAAAAGTTATCTTTCAGTTTCAGTCAACTGGAGACAGGATCTCTACACTAGTGGACTCTCTGTGTTGCTTTGTATGTGTTTTATTGTTTTATGTCCTCTAGCAGGTGCAAACATCTGAAGGCTATGTATTTTCACAGAAAGATTCTAAATTCTGTTAGTTTCTGACAAAAGGGATTTTGCTTGGAAATTGAAGTCAGGTGACAAAAAGTTATATCATCCAACCTAACCTAGCAGTAATATTTGATATTAATTCTCAGAGAGAAAATGTGTATTTTGTATTTCGTCTTTGACCTGGAAACATCCACTCATCATCACTACATCTGCACTTGCCTTGCCGTAAGATTTTTAGGGCATAGTAACTCTTTCAGATTCAAATAGAAATATAGTAAAGTATAGCTTAGATTATTTCTTTATTTATTTGAGACTATCCTGCAATGTTGTTTTAACTATCTCCTGTGATTTTGAACTCTGAAGTTACTGTGTTTATTTACTGTGTATTGTCTTGTTCTTTTATTATTTATTATACAATATATTTAAACCTATCTTTGTGGCTGATATTTGTGAGACATATTTAAGCTCTTAGAGTACTTGCATATGTATTTGGTGATACTGTACAGGCCACTTCTAAATAGCCTTGCTCTTGGTCAGACTACCATTTGGATAATAGTAACATTGCACAGTAGGATTGGACATCCTTTGTTAAGGGCCTTTAGTAGCTGATAAAGAGTTGGCTAGTGGCAGTTGAAACTACCTTATAGTCTGGGTAGAAGAGGGCATAGCTAATAAACCAGTACCAGCCATCCCCAGGTGTGTTTGTGTTTGTATATCAATCAAATCTCAAAGTGTGTGTGTGTGTGTGTGTGTGTGTGTGTGTGTGTGTGTGTGTGTGTGTGTGTGTGTGTGTGTGTGTGTGTTTGTGTCAGCTACTTGGGCAGGGACACGAAGCACTGGTTGGACAGAGAGGGTTCCTGAGGCTTTGGCTTGGCCACTCAGCTGAGATCTAACCCTATAGCTGTGCCAGTGGGGAGTCTTATTGGGGATCGGTAGAAAGAGGGAGAAACCAGCCCCAGACTGACTGTGATCTCTGTGATCTATGTGTGCTCTTAAGGGAAATTGCACTTTACTGTATGCGTACTTGTCATCCTCCCATTGTGTACATCCCCCACTGTTGCCAGAGATGAGGTCTGAGGCTCCTTGCTTACTGAGCCAGTGCAGGGGTGTCACACATATATGCAATTTATGCACACATCAAGGATTGCTTACTGCAATCTGTCATATATTGTGCATCTGTTAGAAGCTGGGTAGTTTGAACAGTAAACAAAGGCATTTGTTGGGAGTTTGTAGTGTTAAAAGTAAAGGTAACAGAATAGAGTAAAATAATTATGTCATTGTTTTTTATATCACATATGAAGTTACTAATTTTCTTCCTTTTTTCTCTCTCCCCAACCCTTTTCTCTCTTTTTTGTTTTACTTTTTTGGGGGGTTATAATTTGTGTGCGTGTGTGTTTACTTTGTTATTTTTTGTTTTTCTCACAGCACAGTGGGGTATAACTGCCCCATGGGATCCACCTGCCCCCACTCCACTGGCTACAGCAACGCTGCCCAGCACATCTGGTGCAGTACCTGGTATCACCCCTTCTACCACCCCTGCACTACTCGGCCCCTCAGGTAGTTCTGACCCAGAGGACAGGCTTGTGGCTCCCTCTGGAGCAGTGGCAGAGGGGGTGAGTTTATCACCCATGGCAAACTGCCAGGGATGTTGCATAGGATTGTGTGCTGCACTGTTGGTGCATGCCTACACCAGCTGGAGACACTGCTCTTCATCATTATTTTATTTTTATTTATTTTATTTTTATTTATTTTACATTTGTTAACCGGGCTGGTCTAACTGGATATATTTCCATTTTCAGTAGAGGCCCGGGGAGAAAAGCTCCACAGGAAGACATGGACGGAATACAACAAAAACTAACAAATATATAATAACAAAGTTAACAAACAGATTTAAAAAAGAGGTAGGTGTTTACTCAAGACCAGAATAACTAATTCTATTTAAAGATATAAGCCATAAGTTACCATAATTTCATCATTGGAATCAATTAGAGAGAGTCAACTAGAGAAAGCAAGAGATGAAGGAAAAGAGAGAACATTTTGCAAAACAAAGTACAGAATAGAAAAGATATGTATTGCTAGAAAGAGAGAGACAAATAGCCGTGAGGAGGAGAAAGAGCCAAGAAAATTTTTAATCAGGTTTAGAGCAGGAACATATCCAGTGGTTATTAAGGTGAACTTTTAGTTTTTGTTTAAACAGTGCAGTAGAAGCAATTGAAGTAAGTTCGGGAGGAAGTTTATTCCAGTGTTTCCCAATGGCATTGGAGAAAAGGGAATCACCAGCAAGGTTATTAGATTTGGTTGAGGTAACTAGCAGTTTGCTAGAAGAGCGGAGAGAGTTCAGGTTTGAGTAGGGGCTTAAGAGGTTAGATAGAGCAGGTGTATTAAGAGGTTGGTAAAAGGCTCTTTGGACAAACATAAGTTGGGATAGAAGCAGCGTGTTTGTCAGTTCGAGCCAGTTAAGTTGTAGCAGATTCTGACAATGGTGGGTTCTAAATTGTTTTCCAGTAACAAATCTAGCTATGTTGTTGTAGGAGGTAGATAGTTTAGAGAGATTGTTTTTCTTAAGATTGGTGTAGATAGGTGAGGCATAGAGAAGTGTGGAAATAAGATGTGAGTGGGCAAGATTCACTTTTGCTGGGAAGGTTAAAAAAGTTTTGATTCTATATAGAGAGCCAAGTTTCCTGTTTACAGATTTAATGGTATTGTTGATATGAAGGTCGAAGGAGAGATTGTTATCAATTGTGACACCTAGCAATTTGGTAGTAGAATCAGGTGATATAATGGTTCCATTATTAGACACAATGGAGAAGTCAAGTGTGGGAGATCTGATAGTAGGTTTAAAGAGAAGTAGTTTGGTCTTTTTTGCGTTTAGGAGTAGACATCGTTTTAGAAACCAAGTTTCAACTTTAGAAAATACAGCTTGAGTGTTAGTTTGAAGTTCAGAAATGGATTTAGCAGAGCAAATAAGTGTGGAGTCATCAGCATATTGAATGCAGATAGCCTCAGGAATGGCTACTTGTAAGTCATTTATAAAGAGGGAGAAAAGAAGTGGTCCAAGAATAGAGCCTTGGGGGACACCAAGGGAGATTGGTAGAAGAGATGAGAGTTTGTTATCCCAGAGGACAGCTTGTTTCCTGTTAGTGAGATATGAGCTGAACCAGTGGATAGTCTCAGGTGCTAAGGAAAGAGATTTGAGAATTTTTAGAAGGAGAGAGTGGTTGACCATGTCAAAGGCTTTGGACAGGTCTATGAAGAGAGCAGAAGACAGGACATTATTGTTGCGATTATTGTTAATAATATCTGTGAAGGAGAGCAGAGCAGTAGTTGTGCTATGATAAGGCCTAAAGCCATGTTGACAGTTTGTTAGTATTTTATTTTGTAGAAGGTGATTCATTACCTGATGGTGGACACATTGTTCCATAATTTTAGCTAGAGGTGACAATAGAGCTATGGGTCTATAGTTAGAATGTTCAAAGGAGTTTCCTCCTTTATGTAATGGTATGATGTAAGAGATTTTCCATACATCAGGGATGGATTCTTCATTTATGGTCCTATTAATGAGAATTGATATGGGATAAGCTATTTCAGAGGCTGCTTTTTGAAGGAATTCAGAAGGAAGCTGGTCAGCAGAGGGGGTGCAAGGTTTAAGTTTGAGAATGCATCTCTGTATAAAGGTAGTGGAGATGGGTTGAAGCCTAAAGGTTGGTAGTTTGGAGGAAGTATGGTCATGAATGATGGTATTGTCACTGGATAGATGGGAGGCCAAGGAATTTATCGTATTGATGAAGAAAGAGTTGAAAGTGTTGGCAGTATCAAGGGGAGGAATTGTATCAGACCCAGAAGGGGGGGGGGGGGGGTGGTAGTCTGTCCAGGGTGAAGAAGTTTATTTAGGGTTGACCAGAATTTTTGAGGATTATTGTGATTCACTTGCTGAAGATTGCTATAATAGTTCTTTTTGTCAGAGAGGATTGATTTTTTGGTAATATTTCTCAGGTGTCTGAAAGTCTGTTGGTCTATGGGAGATTTGCTAGTTCGCCATTTTAACCAAGATGTGTTTCTAAGTGACATTTTTTGTCTAGTTTCTTTTGTTAGCCAGGGGGCTGGCCTAGCCTTAATTCTAATAGAACGTTTTGGTGCATGATAATCAAGAATAGTTAGGAATGTGTTGTTAAAGAAATTAACAGCTTCTTGAAGAGGAAGTGTTTTTAGTGGGTTCCAGTTACAAGCCTTTAGTTCCGTTTTAAAAAGGGTTGGGTTAAAGAATTTGAGGTTACGTAGGGTCCTATATAAAGGAGAGTAATTAGAGGTATTTTTTTGTCTAATAATATAGGTTAGGTTGTGGTCACTAATGTTATCAGGTAGCGTTCCAGACTGATATTTAATTTGAGGTTTGTTTACCAAAATCCAATCAAGAATACTTTCTTTGTTATTAGTTTTGTTAATCCTAGTAGTGGTGTTAATAGTTTGAGTGAAGCCATGGAGATTAATATGGGATGCTGGGTTGTTAGTGGATATTGAGGACCAGTCTAAGTTGAGGTCTCCTAGTATTATGGTTTCTTGTGGGTAGGTGGATGAGGCCCAACTGAGGATATCTTCTATGGTAGTAGAGTTATTTCCAGGGGGTAGATATAAACAGATGATATAGATGGATTTTTTGAGGTTAAGTTGCAGCTTTGAGATAAGAAGTTCGGTTTTAGTAAATCCAAGGTTCTCATAGGGTACTAATGTTATTTTTAGTTCTGTTTTGAACAATAGTGCTACTCCTCCACCTTTTTTACCATTGCGGTCGAGTCTCAGGATATTGTAGTCTGGTGGTAAGATTTCAGTGTCTTTAGTAAAGGGTTTTAACCAGATTTCTGTTAAACAAAGAATGTCAAAGGAGTGGTGGTCAAGAAGAGAGTGGAGTAGGGTTATTTTGTTATTGATGCTTTGGATATTAAGGTGTCCTATGAGTAAAGTATGTGTGGTGGAGGTTGGTGATTCAAGAGAAGTGTGTAGAGAAACAGGTGTAGCTTTAGCTGAAAAATTAGATGGACCAGGGTTGGGGTGGATGTCACCATCTATCAAGGTAGATTGGTTGTATAGCAAGTAGGATTTGTTAGGGAAGTATAGAAAGTACTTAGGTTTTCTAATCAAGAGGTTCTGACTTTTTATGTGAGTCAATCTGTGGTATTTAGCTAAGAGGTAGCTAGAGGTAGATGTGATGTTTAATTGAGAAAAGTTTAGGCTTTTGAAATTTGAGGTTGAATGTTTAGGAGAGTAGTTTAGGTGGAGATTGAGTGTAGTTTCATAGGAGGTTAAGGAATAGGGCAGAGTGAGAGAAAGGGAAGTGATGAGTAGAAGAATTAGTATTTTTAGAGTGTTGTTTTTTACAGAGATCAAAGAAGTATGTTGGAGGATGTCTGTTGACATGTTGAGATTGTTAAGACAGGAATAGACTAGTGAACTTTGGAAGACTATAGAGTAGGGATGTATAGCTAGATGGTAGAGACAGGATAGAAATATTCCTATAAGTATAGTCAGGTGATAGGTGAGGTGATAGAGGAGGGTAAAGTTGAGAGGAAGTTGTGGATGATGTAAGAGGTAGTGATAGGTGAAGTTATAGAGGGGGTGTGGTGTAAGGGGTATAAAGCTAAGGACACGTGGGGTGGGTGGGATAAGGGGGTAGGGAGGGGAGCGGAGCAGAAACAGTTAAGGGAGGAGAGCAGAAAACAATCAGCTAAGCAGGAGAGTAACACCACGAGTTACCTATACTACTTAGTTTAAGAAGCAAGAAAGGGAAAGGTTTTTAAGGAGCATGAGAGGGATTCAGGCAGAAAACAAGTAAATAAAACAGGTGCAGGTAAAAGTGGGAAAGAGGTATAGTTTAGATGACAAAAAGACCAGAAAGGGAGCAGTGATAATACACGGAGACAGCAGGTTTAAAGTATAGGGAAGTAAATAGTACAGTTTGCAGAGGGGCACAGGGAGGAAGACGCAGAAAATAGGCAGGTATATAAAAAAAAAGTAAGACCCAGTTGTCAGTGAACTGAAGGTAGGAGAAACAGAGAAAAGGAGAGCAGCAGCCAGAAAGAGGTAATTTAGAGATAGAGTGGAAACAGAAGAGGCAAAACAAGCAGGATACAACAGTTGAGGGAAGACTAGCAGGGGCAGGAGTAGTTAACAACAAATGCTAGGGGATATGGTGACTGAATAGTATGCAGGTGAGTAAGGGAAGGGGGTAGCTTTAGCTTGTACTGCGTGTGTGCCGCCCACAAGAGGACATAGACACCAAGTAAAATATACAAGCATGGACATACAGCCAATGCAGGTGAGAAAAGGAGATTTACTACTTTTACTCAAGTGGAGTTAGGGGTGCTTCCTGGGTGCCAGTACAGATAGCCAGCTTAGCGTCAGGTAAACTGGGAGAGATAAGCCAGCAGGAAAGGGACAGCTCGATGAGGAGCACTAGGCTTTAATGCTAGAAAACAAAAAGAATAACAGGTGAGAGAGCAGCTGTGGTTAGAAGGATAGGATGTAAGGAGAGGTACAGGTAACAGGTAAAAAAACAATATTTGCAATTCCAGTATCAGTTATTCAGGCAATATTCAAAGGTAGCAGCAGTAGGTATCAAACATTTATACATAGAACTATGTCTAAGTTTGAACAGGCTATGCTAAAGCAGCAAAGCAAAGCATTTCAATGAAGGCCTTTAGGCAGCCTCTAACTGTAGTTAAAATAAGGAAAAAAAAGTACCACTCTGCATTAAAAATAGTACTCTAGGGGTTCAATCACTTAGCGACCCAATAAAGTGGCTAAAAACATTGGCAAAAAACATTTCTAGTGGACATTCAGTTTAAATATCTAAACGACTAGGTTTAGCGACCCAATAAAGTGGTTAAAAACATTGGCAGACTGCAATAAACCATTTCTGGTGTACATTCAGCTGTAAATATCTAAGCGACTAGGTCTAGCAGCTTAGACGGGCAACAGTACATAGAAATTCAGGCAGACTACAATAAAACATTTCAGGTGGACATTTTGCTTTAAATATCTAAGCGACTAGGTTTAGCAGCCTAAACTGGCAACAATACACAGAAATCTTCAGCCCACACAACACAAATGGTAAGACCACCTTAGCGATTACATCCAGCAGCAAAAACTAGTGGTATGTATCAAAAAACACCAAATGCAGAGGAGTTACTGTGCAAACAGACTCGCGACCATTGACCAGCAGCGTTACCAAGATACAGGTAGTATAAACATCAGCGGCTGCAAGTTATAGGCATTAGATTACAATTTTAACCAAAGAAATAAAAAAGCACAATTGCTGATTAAAAAACACGTAGTACTTACAGGCAGCACGCCACGCGGACAAGCTAGGGACACCTACTCTGAGCTAGAGGAGATTCAAAGATGGCGCCTCAGAGAGGAAACCACTACAAGTAGAGTTTGAGAAGGGAGGGGGGAGGGGGAGAATAGGAGGGAAAGCCAATAGGCGTGGAGGGCTTGGAGTGGGGGCGGGAGGCAAGAGCCAGCAGGAAACAGTTAAGGGAAGAGAGCAGAAAACAATCAGCTAAGCAGGAGAGTAACACCACGAGTTACCTATACTACTTAGTTTAAGAAGCAAGAAAGGGAAAGGTTTTTAAGGAGCATGAGAGGGATTCAGGCAGAAAACAAGTAAATAAAACAGGTGCAGGTAAAAGTGGGAAAGAGGTATAGTTTAGATGACAAAAAGACCAGAAAGGGAGCAGTGATAATACACGGAGACAGCAGGTTTAAAGTATAGGGAAGTAAATAGTACAGTTTGCAGAGGGGCACAGGGAGGAAGACGCAGAAAATAGGCAGGTATATAAAAAAAAAGTAAGACCCAGTTGTCAGTGAACTGAAGGTAGGAGAAACAGAGAAAAGGAGAGCAGCAGCCAGAAAGAGGTAATTTAGAGATAGAGTGGAAACAGAAGAGGCAAAACAATCAGGATACAACAGTTGAGGGAAGACTAGCAGGGGCAGGAGTAGTTAACAACAAATGCTAGGGGATATGGTGACTGAATAGTATGCAGGTGAGTAAGGGAAGGGGGTAGCTTTAGCTTGTACTGCGTGTGTGCCGCCCACAAGAGGACATAGACACCAAGTAAAATATACAAACATGGACATACAGCCAATGCAGGTGAGAAAAGGAGATTTACTACTTTTACTCAAGTGGAGTTAGGGGTGCTTCCTGGGTGCCAGTACAGATAGCCAGCTTCGTAACTTCAGGTAAACTGGGAGAGATAAGCCAGCAGGAAAGGGACAGCCCGATGAGGAGCACTAGGCTTTAATGAGCCAATGCAGGTGAGAAAAGGAGATTTACTACTTTTACTCAAGTGGAGTTAGGGGTGCTTCCTGGGTGCCAGTACAGATAGCCAGCTTCGTAACGTCAGGTAAACTGGGAGAGATAAGCCAGCAGGAAAGGGACAGCCCGATGAGGAGCACTAGGCTTTAATGAGCCAATGCAGGTGAGAAAAGGAGATTTACTACTTTTACTCAAGTGGAGTTAGGGGTGCTTCCTGGGTGCCAGTACAGATAGCCAGCTTCGTAACTTCAGGTAAACTGGGAGAGATAAGCCAGCAGGAAAGGGACAGCCCGATGAGGAGCACTAGGCTTTAATGTCAAGTGGAGTTAGGGGTGCTTCCTGGGTGCCAGTACAGATAGCCAGCTTCGTAACTTCAGGTAAACTGGGAGAGATAAGCCAGCAGGAAAGGGACAGCCCGATGAGGAGCACTAGGCTTTAATGTCAAGTGGAGTTAGGGGTGCTTCCTGGGTGCCAGTACAGATAGCCAGCTTCGTAACGTCAGGTAAACTGGGAGAGATAAGCCAGCAGGAAAGGGACAGCCCGATGAGGAGCACTAGGCTTTAATGAGCCAATGCAGGTGAGAAAAGGAGATTTACTACTTTTACTCAAGTGGAGTTAGGGGTGCTTCCTGGGTGCCAGTACAGATAGCCAGCTTCGTAACTTCGGGTAAACTGGGAGAGATAAGCCAGCAGGAAAGGGACAGCCCGATGAGGAGCACTAGGCTTTAATGAGCCAATGCAGGTGAGAAAAGGAGATTTACTACTTTTACTCAAGTGGAGTTAGGGGTGCTTCCTGGGTGCCAGTACAGATAGCCAGCTTCGTAACGTCAGGTAAACTGGGAGAGATAAGCCAGCAGGAAAGGGACAGCCCGATGAGGAGCACTAGGCTTTAATGAGCCAATGCAGGTGAGAAAAGGAGATTTACTACTTTTACTCAAGTGGAGTTAGGGGTGCTTCCTGGGTGCCAGTACAGATAGCCAGCTTCGTAACTTCAGGTAAACTGGGAGAGATAAGCCAGCAGGAAAGGGACAGCCCGATGAGGAGCACTAGGCTTTAATGAGCCAATGCAGGTGAGAAAAGGAGATTTACTACTTTTACTCAAGTGGAGTTACGACTGCTTCCTGGGTGCCAGTACAGATAGCCAGCTTCATAACTTCAGGTAAACTGGGAGAGATAAGCCAGCAGGAAAGGGACAGCCCGATGAGGAGCACTAGGCTTTAATGAGCCAATGCAGGTGAGAAAAGGAGATTTACTACTTTTACTCAAGTGGAGTTAGGGGTGCTTCCTGGGTGCCAGTACAGATAGCCAGCTTCGTAACGTCAGGTAAACTGGGAGAGATAAGCCAGCAGGAAAGGGACAGCCCGATGAGGAGCACTAGGCTTTAATGAGCCAATGCAGGTGAGAAAAGGAGATTTACTACTTTTACTCAAGTGGAGTTAGGGGTGCTTCCTGGGTGCCAGTACAGATAGCCAGCTTCGTAACGTCAGGTAAACTGGGAGAGATAAGCCAGCAGGAAAGGGACAGCCCGATGAGGAGCACTAGGCTTTAATGAGCCAATGCAGGTGAGAAAAGGAGATTTACTACTTTTACTCAAGTGGAGTTAGGGGTGCTTCCTGGGTGCCAGTACAGATAGCCAGCTTCGTAACGTCAGGTAAACTGGGAGAGATAAGCCAGCAGGAAAGGGACAGCCCGATGAGGAGCACTAGGCTTTAATGAGGCAGCACGCCACGCGGACAAGCTAGGGACACCTACTCTGAGCTAGAGGAGATTTATTTTAAATAACACAAGGAGAAGCAGATATCAGGCACTGCAGCCTTTGGAGCAGTTAAATGACAGTGATGACAGTCCAGTGGATGAGAACTCAATTCTCACTGTCACCCAACTTGATGTCCATAAGTTCACGATATCCCCAACCTCACCAAATCCATGGTGTTCACCTATCTCTTGTGTCCTTCGCCATCCATGTCTCTTGTCTTGTTTGTCTTGTCTGTCTGCAATTGCTTCCTCACCTGCCCAACTTTCCTCACCCAGACATTAATACAGCCCTTCCCCAATATTCCTCTCTCTCTCAAAAAATGACCACTTGTCCCACAAAAACTATTGCGCCATACATAGCTCTCCATTTCACATTCGCACATGTGTCTTCATGACATACAAGATTCTGCCCAGTTCTCTATACAACAGATTGTGTTGTAGTCACCTCTCTCTCTGGAGGTAACAGTCCAAATTCAGCCAAATTTGTATGTTTTATTTGGGAGCAAATGGATAGCTATGGTTCTTTCCTACATCCTTTCTGCACATTCCTGCCTTGTTTTCACTTTGTGCATACCCCTGCTTGCTCCCCATTTCCCCACTTCCTTGTCTTCCCCATTTCTTTTCTTTAAAGAAATATTGCACAATGGCGCACATCACACATTAACACGCGGCTATAGCAAAACCAGTTCTAAGTATTATATAATTTGATTGGAAATCAGTACCATATAGCCATATTGTAGACACTACTTAACAACTATCACACTTCAGAATTTGGATTTACATGTGTAAAATTATTTGACACTGTTAACGTACACCTGGATTCAAACCAAGTACCATCTAAACAAAAAAATGCTTGCATCACTGCATTAACATATGGTGTTACAGACTCAGTTGATTAGCAGGTGTATTTTAGAGACTGTATAGCAAATGGTAGATTTAACTGCTGTTGTATACACCTGCTAGTTAAATGAATCTCTGGATGCAATCATTTTTTATTATAACTTTATTATTATAACTGTTCTTTAGACCAATGCTACCTCTGTATTGTGATTCTTCATATTTCTATGCATTGTTAACTTTGTCACTGTTCATGCTTGGAGCTTTTCTCCCCAGGCCTCTACTGAAAATGGACATATATCCAGCTAGACTAGCCCGATCAACAAATGTAAAATAAATAAATAAATACATAAATAAATAATGCACATAATGTAATGATAAGTACCTTTTGGGGTCAAATGTATTAGCTATATATAACACATTAAAGTATTTTGGTAGTAGCATTACTTATCATGACACTGTGTGATGCACAGTATCAAAAGCCATCACACACTACTGCTGTACAAACCTAAATGAGTATCAGGCAATAGTGCTTTGTAAAACATTACAGAGGATTGACAATACTACTTCACAGAAACTTAATGAAGAAAATAAGACATTAGTGATATGGGAAGCAAGCAAGGGAAAGTATAAAGGGAAATCTTTCCTAAACTTTGTCACTTACTATTGAATGTATTAAATAGATCTGCTATCTAACAGATTCTGTGGTAGCAAGTGTTAATGCATTGATGTTGGAGGCAGATGGTACTGGGGTTGAATATGGTTAGAAGTAGTCATTTTGTAAGCGTGTATGATACTTCAAATATATCCACTTATATTACTGCTTTTTACCATTGCTGCATATTGGTGTGCACCACCCACCATTGCACAATAATTCTTTAAAAAAAAGAAATAGAGTGACAGGAAAGTGGTGAAATGGGGAGCAAGCGGGGAAAGAACAAAGTGAAAACAAGGCAGAAATGTGCAGAAAGGATTTAGGAAATAACCATAGCTATCCATTTCTTCTAGAATAAAACATACAAATTTGGTTGAATTTGGACTGTCACCCCCCAGAAAGAGGGGAGGTGACCACAACACAATTTTTTGCACAGCAAATTGTATAGAAAAAGTGAAATAATCTTGTGTGGCATGAACCCACGTGCAAAATGAAGAGGTAAGTATGGGACGATTTTTTTTTTTGGACAGGTGCCCATTTTTTTTTTTGAGAGAGAGAGCAGAATGTTTGGTAAGGGCTTTAGGAATGTCTGGGTGAGGAAAGTTGGGCAGGTGAGGGAGCAATTGCAGACAGACAAGACAAACAAGACAAGAGACAGGGACGGTGAAGAACACATGAAGTGGGTGAACACCATGGATGGGGAGAAGGATGGCAAATCTCGGTCCCATGCACATTGAGGTTGTTGACAGTGAGAATCTACTGTTATCACTGTCACCTCACTGCACCACTAGCTGCAGTGCCCATTGTCTGTGCCTCCTACTAGTGCCCTGTACTAAAATAGAGAGCAGATGCTCCATCTAGCATAGGCATGTGCCAACAGTGCAGCACACAATCCTATGCACCATCCTGGCAGTTCATCACAAATGATAAACTCACCCCCTCTGCCACTCCCCTGGAGGGAAGCACAGGCATGTCCTTTGGGGCAGAACTACCTGAGGGGTGGAGTAGTGCAGGGGCGGCAGAGGGGGATGCTACCAGGTACTGTACCAGATGTGCTAGACAGAAGTGCTGTAGCCGGTGGAGTGGGTGCAGGTGGATCCCATGGGACAGTCCTACCTCACTGTGCTGTGGGAAAAACAAAAAATAAAAAAGTAAATACACACAAAAAAAGAAAATAATAAACACCAAAAACATTAAAATAATAAACACAACAAAAAAAGAGAGAGAGAAAACAGTTGCGGTGAGAGAAAAAAGGGATAATATTAGTAACTTCATATGTAACATACAAAGCATCGATACAATTATTTTACTCTGTTCTGTTGCCATTACTTTTAACACTACAAACTCCTCTTAAAAAGTTTCTTCCTTACTTTTAGGGCTACCCAGTTTATAACAGAGGCACACTGTAATATAGATTGTAGCCACTAATCCTTGATGTGTGCATATATTGCACATATGTGTGTTCCAATTATACTGATTACAGAAGGTCATTTGTGCCACTGGTATAGAGGTATGAAATTACATTCCAATAATGATGAAAACATAACAGTATTGTATATTTTGGAAGTGCGGTTTTTGAACCCACAACTGATGACTACTGTCAAATAATGTAGTACTGTTCTTTTGCCCTACAGACTAGACTACTGCATGCATACTTTTCCTTTTACAGTTTAGAGATGTATGCCTACTCTTATTTGAGAATATGGCACCATTGCTTTGTACTGCAGACTATGGTATGCAATAGTTATTTTTA
The DNA here is from genome assembly GCF_019279795.1 of Protopterus annectens. Lineage (NCBI taxonomy): Eukaryota > Metazoa > Chordata > Ceratodontiformes > Protopteridae > Protopterus > Protopterus annectens. The sequence continues at coordinate 330,884,996 of NC_056737.1, forward strand.
CAGTTGTGATATGCGTGCTCATTATGATACAACTTTATTAAATACTAGCTAAGCAGTCCTTAGCTTTTATTAATGATACAAAATTACTATAAAAATTATTATTATTAAAATACTATTTAGACAGTACTGTTCTGATGCATTCATACCACATGCTTCTTGCATCCTTGCTAGACACACAACATGGGATCGAGCAATCAAGACTCTCCCCTCAGCAGTTGTGGAAAAAAAACAGAACTGAACACTATTATAAATACCAGTTTTGACTATATTCAGCTTTTAACTCTTACAATTACTCAATGAAATTTGTACTTACACATCTTTAGGGTGTCCCCTGCCCAACATTCCCTGATCCAAAGCTTGAGGGTATGCTACTTCCTCCTCTGGAGGTCTTCAAAATGATGTCTGCATTGCTCACATGTGCAGGGGACACTTGTCACAGTGGTTAAAGCCCCGGCAACACTATTCCAGGCTTCAGATTTATATTCTGAGCCGGAATAGTCCTGCTGCAGCAACCTGGGCCCATGCTCTCTAACTAGGAGTCCAAAAAAATCTTGGATGGCTGGGCACCACAACACTGCGCCTGAAAGCGCATACCCTCTCTGGCAACTCCAGACATGCCTGCCATAGTTCAAGCTCAAAGTCTAGTGAGCATTTCCTGCCAATTGCAGTTTATACTGTGCTGTTTCTCACCTATTCCATGTCTTGTGCTTACAGAGAGTACACTCATTTTGAATTTGCAGCATTTAAAAATGTTGTGCATCGCTTACCATCGCACAAACACAGTAAGCAAGAGTGCGCACTGCTGGGCATCTTGTTTGTGCGATGGTAAGCAGTGCGCAACAGTGGCTAGTAAGGCAATTTCTAGCTGATTAGGTTTATGGCCACTTGTGTAAGTGGGCTGTTCAGTTTTAGCATATATATGGTTCTCCTGCATCTGCAACTATTACAACAAAAGATTGAAAAAACAGTTGTGTATCATGCACTTTATTGCTATAATCTGCACTCTCACAACAGTAAAACAAAAGTTGCACACCCTGTACTAGGACCCTGTACCATCTGCACTCCACACCTACACTTAACACCTGCTGTCACAGGATTAGTGAGATTGATATCTGATATCTTAGTAGTTATTGTAAGGTTCTCGTTAACCGTAGCTCAACACCACTTACCGTGGTTGCTTGATGCACAATATTAATTGAATGCATCCAGTTCATATGTGTGTCTGTCTTGGTCCTGTCTACAACCTGGGTGGTCCATTTCCTCGGTTTGTGTGCTGCTGCACTTCGTGCAAACCAGGTATGCACAGCTAAACAAGTTTATGCCAAACGGCAGATCATGCAACACTAGCAATAAAAAAAAAATTTAAAGGATAAAACTAATTAAAACACAAAAGGCATACTGTCCACTGTTTTGCAGCATGTCCAGATATTGCATCATATATTTGGCCTTTTCCTTGTAAATGGGTGATTTATTGTGAAATCACTGAAGATTGCAGTCAATTTGTGTTCTGCACTTCATACCTTTCAGAAAAGGCATGCTTCCCTTTGCCCTGGAATGATCCACATTCACTATACAGGTTTCAAGGCCAGTAACACTGGGGCATTCTGTGAAACCTTCCCTATGTGCAGAACTCATCATTAATATTCATGATGTGAGATTGTGTGATGCCACATGAGGCGTAGTATCTCATACACAAACACACTCCATGTAGGACATCATGTAGGGTCTGCGAGGCACCTACATGGAGTTTATTGAATCTGGTAGTATGAATTTACTTTTTATCACTGTAAAGAAGATGTCTTACTAATAACATCACTGTTTGTTCGGATTTAATAACTTTTACTGTTCACAAAATATTTACATTGTTTATCTTATGCTTTTTAAGTTTATTTTTCTGAAAATGCTCTGGAATGCAAGCTGTGTGTACACTGCTAGAGGTGCAACATTCCACAGCACATAGGTGTTAATGACTTAAAAATGGTAACAAGGGTTTTAACATTATTTCAGTGAGTGCAGGCACTCAGAGACGAATACTATCAATTCACCATAAAGAGGTAAATCTTACTTTTGAGGGCTCAAGGTTTCAGGAATTCCATTAATTTTGTGAACCATTCACCCACTAAAGCAGATGTCTTAGTGGAATTCTTAAATGATTATTGTGAAAAGTAATTCAAGTTTGCATTAGTACAAGGGTACTGCTAGAGGTGCAACATTCCACAGCACATAGGTGTTAATGACTTAAAAATGGTAACAAGGGTTTTAACATTATTTCAGTGAGTGCAGGCACTCAGAGACGAATACTATCAATTCACCATAAAGAGGTAAATCTTACTTTTGAGGGCTCAAGGTTTCAGGAATTCCATTAATTTTGTGAACCATTCACCCACTAAAGCAGATGTCTTAGTGGAATTCTTAAATGATTATTGTGAAAAGTAATTCAAGTTTGCATTAGTACAAGGGTTTTCTATCAATGCAAGAATATAAAATCTGTGAAAGAGAAACAAGAGTAAAATATTTATTATTAATTTAAATTATCAAAGGCAGAATTCCACCCTCCTTTGATTCAGCTATGTTGTTTTTAATGCCAGGTACATACTTGGTAGAAGCATCAGACTGATTTGGAAACTGAATAAAACTAGATGCCTTAATACTGACTGTATTCTGTAATGTCTGGAGAACCTGCTTATGATAATATGGACCACTGCTTAAACTCAGCTTGCCAAATATACACTGCCATCCATGTAGGTAGGATCTCTAAAAATGTGATGTCTTTCTTCACTGCCTTGTGCCATGAAACTAGCCATCCAACTGAGAAAAAAACTGCCTCCAAAATAACCACCCATTTCCTTCCCATCTGTTCCATTTGTGGAAAGTTGGAGCAAGTCTGAAGTAACCCAGTTTTCTTGCCATAACGTGACCCAGTTAAACTGGTCCAAAAAGTCTTCAGCAACCTCAGGTCTTCTTTTACTTTTTGGGGGATGCAAACCCAATGTTGTTTCTTCAGCCCCCTCTTAATAAATTGGCCAAGGACCTAGTGAATGTTTTGTCTGGCTGCATCAGTCTACAGGTGAAATTGGGGGAACCTAATAACAAAATGATTTGACATACACTGACCTTTGACCCACACAAAAGAAACTCAATGTCCAAATTCAGTCACTTTATCTTTTCCTCCACCAGCTTAAATGACTGTCTGGCTATATCTAGCCCTAAAATGTGATGCCCTGTGAAGAAAATTAATTCTTGTCCTCATCCAAAGGTACACCAATGTTATTGCATAACAGGATGAAGATGCCCATTTCTGACCTAATGTTCTGCTCACCTTCACCAGTGATGAGAAAGTCATTAAGATAATGCATAGCTGCTTGCTTCAAGGCCCTTGCTGTCAACACCATTGTAATGCTGCGCTAAATGATTCAAAAATTGTGTAAGCAGCAGAATAACCCATTGGGGTGGCTGTGTTAAAATACAACTGCTCTCTAAAACAGAACCCCAGTCTTAACCAATCCTGTTCTTGAATGGCTAGCAATGTAAAAGCTAACTTCATGTACTTGATGTTAAGTTTTCCATAGCCATGGCTCATTAAATGATTTTAATGACTACAGCAGCCTCATCTAACATTGCATATTTTACTCTTGTGTCCTTGGTAATGAAATCATTAACCAAAGACCCCACTGGTGGGAAAGGTAATGAATTAGTCAAATTTGCCTGCTTTTTACTTTGGAATTAAACCTATTGGTGAATTCATGAATTATTTCCATCAACAGACCATAAATGGCGCGATTATTCTGCCATCCTGCACTTCTTCTTTGATTATACTTGCAATAATGACTTAATTCCTTCTGGTGTCCTATATATCAACATTTGAGCTGCTTTGTTATCTGGATAATATTTCATTTCTTGTGCTAATTCGTCAACTTGAATGGGAGAGCGAGTTGCCCCACTGTTGCATACCCCACTGGAAACAAGGACCTCTGAGGCCACAAAAGGAGCCTCTCCCCCAAAAGGGGGTTGTTTGTTTCCATGGGATTGCTTTGTCACTGCTGCGTGCCACTGATGTTGGCCTAGCTTGGCTCAACTTTTGCCAACAGTTAAATGCTGTGTGCAGTTTGCCACACTGTGCTCACGAATGAGTGAAATGTCAGCTGGGCCAAATACATCTGTCTCTGTTGAAGGCCATCATGTTCCAGTTTCTTGTGATTCTTGAATATTCGCTAGAGTATTCAGGCTAGGCCTTTCTAACATGTCACTCAACCAGATGTCAGGGTGTCTTTGATCCCAACTAATATCTTTATTGGTTGCTTTTAATTTCCTGAACCTTTGATTATATGCTAACCATTCCACTCTCCCCCCAACATGGTGAGTTTCCATGATTGTCAACAAGTAACAAAGTACAAGCAAGGCCAGTTGGAGGTCTTTCTCATAGAGAATGGATGCGTATAATAAGAAGCCAGACACCCAAGCATCCCATATTTTTGGGGGCTGTTTATTGCTTACCGATTTGCCTAATGCAGCCAGTGCAGCCACTAGATCATTGGTTCTGGACTTTTCTGCCTCTAAAAGTCTTTGAATACCATCAGTGTTCATTAGATTAAATATATAGATATAAACTCCCACAAGGATTTTTTCTTTGATGACTTTTGGGATGTAAGTGATTATGTGTGACCCTGGGGCATGTCCATCTGGCAAGATAAGTAGAGAAGCTTAACAATTGTTGGTATGGGGACAACATAGCTGGCATTCTGCCTTCTTAGGCCTCTTTATTAACTGCTTCAGCCTGTGATTTACCTGAGACCACTTGTTTCATGTGACCTGACCTATTGGTGGAAATAGCTTGGAGTTCAATTTATACTCCCTCCTCTGAAAACACATAGTGTAGTCAATTCCTGGATGCTATGATGCTATGCCACAGCATGCCAATGACTGTATATATTTTCCTCATACCCCCAATGACAGAGCTTCAACTATGCAGGATTTCTACCACATAGCACACTTCCCTAAAGTATTGAGTGCCATAGACTGCATGCACATTGAGATCAAAACACCACCCGGGGACCAGGAAAGAGTCTACATAAACAGAAAGAGCTTTTCTCTCCATTAACTGCCAGGTCATGTGTAACACTATGGAAATCATCCTGAATGTGTTTGCTGGCAACACTGGCAGTTACCACGACTCCCAAATCTGGCATAACTCACAACTCTACCAGCGTTTTTCTAGGGGGATATCCCATAAAGCCATTTACTGGGGGATGCAGGGGATGCCCTTGAACCATGACTGATGATGCCCATCGGAAATGCACACGCACCCATGGAGGAATGCTATAATTAGGCACACTCTCAATATCATAGAGTATATGTTTGGGCTGCTGAAGTCATGGTTTCAGTGCCTAGATAAATTGAGGGGCCCGGCAGTGTGATCCCAGTACTTGTGCCAACATTATCACTATCTGTGCTATCCTACACAATATTATCCTGAGACAACAGCTGCAACAGGAACACCAAGGAGAAGGGGCACACATTCCATCACCACTGGCAAAGTCACCACAGCCACATGCAGGTGAGGACTCAGAGGGGGAACCACCAGCCATTGTGGGTGTAGGTAGATATAAGTGTACATAATATTCCCTCAGGCTGACCAACAGGCAACATATAGCACACATGTTGACCACCTAAGGGAGGTACAACTTTCATCCTACTCATATACATACAGTAAAATTGATGCCAGGTAATGATCACAACCTTTACTTACACATGCAATGGCTGTGTACTGCTAGCATCACACAGAGTTGGCCCCAAACTACAGCAGTTGTAACTGCAGGACTATCAAGGTAAGTGTTGAACCTGAAACAAGAAAATAAATGGGTAAGAACACAAATGAACGTCAGATACTTGGATACTGTTACTTGAACATGTAGACATCGATATGTGACAGGAATGACTTATGTCAATAGATTTCATGTTTAACAGATAACATGCCTCACACAATAGAAAAAGCAGTCCAAAGTCTAATTATCCCTGCATTCTCACAACAGTAAAAATGCTGTAAGAAATCAGTAAAGGTTTCAAAATAGCATCAACAATACATATACTAAGCACTCAGTCAAATATGCACCCTGTGCATCAGAAAAAATACATATGTATCCCTGAATCCAAAATATAAAAACAATGTGATGGCATAGTTGTCATCATTTGCACAGAGTGGGGTTTTGGGGGGCAGGAGGCCAAGGCTGACACAAAAGTAGCAACTGTGTGTGAGTAAGAAAGACAGGCAGGCAGAAATGTAGATAATTATAAAATGGCCACTGAGACAGACTGACATGTAAGTCTCATGAATGCCTCATGTACCTGTAATGTGCATGTGTCTGTCTGGCCACTTGATGTGAAATGTGTGTGTGAGTGTCTGCATGAACACAGCCAAGCTCTGTGCTGCTTCTACATCTTGACATGTTGGACAGGTGTGAGCCATGCATGGTAGAGGTATCAGCTCATCGTAGTCACCCCTGACAGCAAGAACTGGCTCTGCCAGGAGTTGAACTTGCGTGCCTGTTCCCATAGTCAGATGTCCTTGTGCTACCTTAACTCATTCACTCTGGAGCAGCTCAGAAAATGCTGCCTGCTTACTTCCACCATAGGAACAACAGTGCAGCCTGAGCTTATTTTCAGATAATCTATTTGTAATACCATACAGAAAACAAATGTTCATAACTCTTTAACCATAAGAGCTAGATTAAAAATGTAAAGGCAAAAGTTGTTCAGCAGACACTGGCTTTCCAACAGTGTAAATGTTGATAGTGTGTATGTAAGTCATTATTACATATTTGCCAAGGAATGCTGATATTGTGCATATTTTTTTACCTTTTTGGTACAACAAATCACAATATCTTGGTGAATGTACCATGTAGACCCATACAATTTGTAATTAATTTGTTTGCATGAATGTTAGCTTTAAACTGATACTGTAACCATTACTGTGTCATGATCCTTTACGGAGATATTCACAGAAATATGATTAATATTATATTTTTCATAATTGATAAATAAACAAAGCATAATATCTCATCACCTGTAACAGACAGAGACTACATATCAGTGTACAAGTTGTGTGTCTCAATGTCAGCTTCAAAACAAAACCTCATTTGTGTCATCACCATGCTCCCTTGCAAAGATATGGGCATAATAATGAGAAATGTTGCAAATGTACACTTTTCATAATCTTACAAGACTAAACATGTGCATGTGTACAGCATACAGACACAGTTCTTTTACCATGTTGTAAGGAGTAAACTGTCTTCAAAATGAGGTATTACTTGGGACATTGACATGCTCCCTTGCAAAGTTATTTACCAAAATATGTAAAAAAATCATAATTTCCATAAACTAAGTCCTAAACAAACTTTGATATCTGCACATGTGTACAGCATACATATACAGTTCTTTTACCATGTTGTAATTATTAATACTGTTTTAAAAATGAGGCATTATTTAGCACATTGACATGCTCCCTTGCAAAGTTATTTACCTAAATATTAATAAAATTCATAATTTTCATAACCTAAGTCCTAAACAAACGTTGATATCTGTAAATATGTAGAGCATACAGACACAGTTATTTAATCATGTTGTAAGGAGTAACACTGTCTTCAAAATGAGGTATCACTTGGCATAATTTACTTGTTCCCTAGCAAACTTATTTACCAAAATATGAAAAAATTAATAATTTCCATAACAGAAGTCCTAAACAAAATATGATATCTGTACAGTGGTCCTGCATACAGACACAATTCTTTATCCACCCTCTAACTACTAATACTGCCTTCAAAATGAGGTATTACTTACCCTGATGACATGTTCTCTGATAAAGTTATTTAGCAAAATATGAAAAAATCATAACTCTCATAACCATAATTGTAACCAAACTGTGATATGTGTGCGGACGGTTACTGACATATTCTCTTGTACGTGGTACTCTCCTCAAACACTTTTTCTTACTCAGCATGTTCACCATCTCCCTACCACAGTTATTTGCCAAAGTAAGAAAAATATAATTTACATAACACAATTCATAATCAAATGGTTATCTGTACCTGCACATAACCTACAGATGGTTCTTTGATAATCTGAAAATGAAGTGTTACTCAGCATGTGTACAAGTTTCCTAGCAGTTCTTTTCCTGTGTCATCATTAGTGACAACAGTGTTCAAAAAGTATAACAATAGAGTTTCTTACCATACTGGTCTTACTTGGTCATGGCTGTTGTTCATTTGTTCTCACTGGCTGCATGTTACCAATATATGGTGCATAGCTGTCATCACGCCATTGTGGAGGTCAGTCAAGAACAATGCAATGCCATCCTCAGTTAGGTGAATGCCATCACTTCTGAAAAGGTGAACATCTACTGCATTGATGCTGTCATGGAAGATTGTTGATCCACCAACCCTGTGCATCAAGCCATGCATGAATCCATTCTGTAAATGTCTGGCCTTGTGTGCTGCCCGTTGACTGTTTGCTGTTTTCCACATCTGGCGAGGAATTATGTCAGACCAAACAAAATGACAACATGACCACCACGACTGCAGTTATTCAAAAATTGTTCTGATTTCAAACTGTAGCCTTCCGAGTGGGTGAGTGAGGACATCATTCCCTCCAATGTGCAGCACAAGAGTGTCAGGCTCAGGGTAAATCGAACACTTCTCTTCCAGCAACTGCAGGAGACTGCTCCAATGCATACCTCTTCTTCCAATCCAGTATACCTTCACACTAGATGTGGGGAAGCTCAAGTTGTAGTTGATTTTACTTCTGGAAGCATGGCTGGCAGCCCAGTGAATGTAGGAATGGCCACACACCCACACTCTCACTTGTCGTTCTTCTGCTTGTGAAGCCATGTCACTGTCGCAAGGTGGACATATCTGCACATGAAAGAAATGCAAACAGGTTACTACTGATGCTTGAGAGATGTAGTGGAAGGCTACATATATATGTATATCATATGCATTACCTGGTTAGTCCATCCTAATCTTCACTCCTATCCACAGGGAAATTATTCTTTTGATAAGGCACATAACTGGTGAAGACGATGCAGAGGTACACACCTACCACCCTTGAAAACACCAGATACACAATGAGTGGTGCTGCAGAGGTACATACCTACCAGCCGTGAAAACATCAAAATATACAAATTAACTGACAAGGAGGCACAGAAAGGGCACATGTAAAGAGAAAAGCAGGGTAAGGACCGCCACTCCACTAATATGCCAAGGACAGGCATGGGGCTTCAGCTCGTGGGCATCTGAAGTGTCCCATACCTGTGCTGGCTGCCCACTCAGACTGCTGGTAGCAGCAATGACTCCTGACTGCATGCAGTGCCAGCCTCTCCCTTACCTCTGCCTTTTCCCTTTACATGTGTCCTTTCAGCAATGGCCATAAGGAGTCAAAGGAGAGAGCCACATGACTATCCAGTGGATTACTTAAGAGGTTTATCCCTAATTCCGTGACTTGGCCTACAATGCCCTAGTCAGCAATTATAGCAAATGCCTTGGCCAGGTAAAGGTAGGCAGTATGCACTGTTTTGCCTTTGTCCATTGCTTTGGTGAATTGAAGCATTCGCCCAAGGGACCCCTTCAATGAAATGTTGCAATATGCATGAGGACTAACATGAACCTTTGCCATGAATGACCCTTCAGAAACAGTTGTTACTGTGTGCAACTCCAAAATGAGACATTGACCCAAGTGATGCCTACAATGTGTAGTGTGTGTGCGCTTGTGTGTGTGTGTGTGTGTGTGTGTGTGTGTGTGTGTGTGTGTGTGTGTGTGTGTGTGTGTTATGTTAGAGGGTGGGTGTGTATATGGAATGTAAACTAGCTGTTTGCTGATGTCTGAAGTAGAGGGTGAGTGTTTTGCTATGTGTGAGAATGCAGGAAGTTGTGTGTGTATTTAACATAACTCTCAACTGTCCAAATTTAGCTTCATAGTTTTGGTCTCTTTCTCATAAAATATTTGGTTTTCTGGCAAATCACAGAGGATGTAAGTCACTAAATAATAACATATATATTCATATCCTTCATAAAATACATTCTAGCACAAATCCTGTTATTCTAGTAACTAATTTAAAAAGAACAATATTTAAAATCTAGGTCCAGATTTTGCCTCATATATTTGTTATATTTCTCGAAATTTTTAAAAATGAAAGTAAGAAACTGGTGTGGGGGTTGGCTTGCAATGAGTCAGAGTGGAGAAAAATCCAAAGCTGGCTTGTGCATTCATCAGTGTGATAACGACATCTACTTATGTGAATAACAGTGACAGCTGCTGTGAGTTTGGCCTGAAAAAGTGATAATTCAGTGATATATTGTAAGTGCACTTATTGGTAATGTGATAATGACCTGCATTTCATTACTGCAAAGTTAAGCATGCTCAGACACAGGTGATAATTGCTGCACAGAACCTGTTGAATAGGCATTCATTACATTACCTTGTGCAGCTGTTATGTAACACAGAGTCATCGTCATCAGTAAGGACAAGACCTGAGTAATTCAGTAAAAGACTATCACTTAGATATTAATGAGCCCTGCCTCCCACCTAAATTCCACACATGACTCATAAAGCCAAGAAAAATGCCCAAAACATAAGGTAGCTCCATGCTGGTAGTTGTCAGCAAGTAATAACCTTTATCTCACTCAGACAACTACTGAGTATAATCATAGATAGAATAAGACAAGCAAAAATGTCAAACTTACCTGGCTGATCCATTTCAAAGTACTAATTCATATTATCTCACCTAACCATCCCTCTGGTTACAATAAGAGTCAGAAGTTAAAAAAGGCAGAATATTGTCCAAAATATCCAGTGGAGCAATGCCAACAATCACAGAACACACAAAGATCGGACCTAAATTTTGCATGAAAACCATGGGCGTTTCTAAAAAGTGTTGAATACCAAGACAGGTTACCTAGTATAGATAGCTTGCCTACTGATAGAATACATGCTTTAGCAGTGGCACAACAGGTAGCATGTTTGCTTTGGTGCAGAAGGCTGTGGGTTATATTCTTATACCAGATAGATCAATTACTGACACTGCAGAGTAGCAGAATGGAGGTGCTGCACTCCTGTGTGTGTCAACCCTTCATTGTTCTTGTTTATTGCAGGGTGATAAGCCCCCCATTCCAAAATATGAAAAAAAAATAATTTTCATAACTGTAGTCCTAAACAAACTGTGATATCTGTATATTTGTACTGCAGACAGACACAATTCTTTTACCATGTTGTAAGGAGTAATACTGTCTTCAAAATTAGGTATCGCATGGCAGAATTACATGCTCCCTAGCAAAGTTATTTACCAAAATATTAAAAAAATTATACTAAATAAACTAAGTGAAATTTACAAAGAGTCCTGTCAAGTATGCACAAGCACCAAAATGTAACATTACCCGCAATGACCCCTTGAGTAGTATGTCCGAGTATACACAAGCACCAAAATGTAACATTACCCGCAATGACCCCTTGAGTAGTATGTCCGAGTATACACAAGCACCAAAGTGAAGCATTGCTTGGGGGTCCTACCAATCAGTGACAACGTGCTCAAACCAGCACCAACTTAGACAGAAATCAATACTATACACAAAAATCCATCATTTCTTTTATTCCATTAATCATGCAAGCATTCTTTGCTTTTTTGCAGACAGATGTGGGCAATCATAAGAACCGAAGTCTATACATGCTGGGCATTTCAGTTCTAAAATAAGCAGAAAATAAATAATAAACAAATTATCTAATAATACATTAAAATATATATACACATGAAAAGATTCACCTATTGTTTCCTCCAAAAATAATATATGCACTGCATAAGGCCAATAAACCAGTGTAACCTCACATCTGGATTGCACTTCCCAATTACTTATTTCATCTCATTTGAAGGGTTTCCCTTCGTTTAGGGAGTTATATGTTCCCATCCTCAGCAACACAGGACTAAACTGACAAGATCATCTTTTTCCTTCATAAGGAAATTCAGCCAGGGCATTGGGAAATGTATCCCGTACTCTTTTTGATAGCATCAATTATACCAACTATACATGATCTAGATGACTCACAGAGCTTTCAAAAACTGGCTACTTGTTCTAAGTTTGACAAGTGACTAAAAGTACAGCATATAAATGCAGCAAGGTGGATTAATCCTCTTAACAGCACATAAAACACTTGAATGCCATGCAAATTGTAAAAATAATTCAGTTGAATACTGCCGCTTCAAATTCAGAGAGAAAACAGTAAAAATGCAGGTAAATGGCACAGTCTACTAAACACTTATAACTAGGCACAGCACATAACCCACTGATTGGAGAGTATATTATGAATGATAGCAATCTAGTACCTTTTTTTTTTTTTACTCCAACTACTTCAATGGCAATTTGAGTTTTTCCATTTGGCTACTTTATACTGAGTATAGAAAAAAAGAGTCAATAATATATGGGGGGGGGGGGGCACTTGGATTTCTAAGAGGCTACAGGAAGATATGGAAATGGTCAGGAATGGAATTGGGAAGGACTAACCTATCACAGCATCTATAGGCTGAGTATGTATGTTGAACAATTAAGAAGTAAGGTCAAGCTGAAAGGGGAGGCTATTTGTTTTAGCATATTCTGTAAGTGGTCAAGCCAGTTTACATTCAGATTACAAATACGGTTGTATTTCTGTTCTCACTAATTCCAGTGCAAAAGAAGATGGTTGTAAATCAAGTGATGCCTAAAGGGCTAAGAAAAGAGCATTGTAAACCAAAAGATGTAAGGTTAACAAAGTCAGCTCAAAACAGCAGATTATGTACACGTCAGTGGTAGACAGACAAATGCGGGTTCTGAAGTACACCAGAAACAGTGGTACATCTTGTTGATGTTTGTGACATAATAATGGCTGGGGGCCTACATACTGAAAGGAACAATAACATGGCAGAAGGTCTACATTAGGGATTGCAAAAATACTCAACATACAGGTAGCTGACAAGCATTGGAAACAGGAACCACACAGAATTACTGAGATTGGAGTAGTTCTGATCACAGGGTATCATCCAATACCAACTGTAAAGAAATGTAGAACCATGAAAATCAGAGAAATAAGTCCAAAAAAATAGCTATTACATATTACACATAGAGATTACAGGGTACTGCATACACATCATAAAATAACTAGATTTGCAAGAAGAAGGTTCGAGTTATTAACCAGTGATAATGAAGTCAATACACTATCCAAAATGATAAGCTAGATGGAAAAACTAGAATATTCATAGAAGGAAAATTATATAGGGAACTGGGAACTGTGCACAAGACTGTAGGAGAAAGCAATGAAATTGCAATTCAAATCGTCTCCCTTATGAATGGCAAATATTTTTGACAATCCAATTTTTTGTAGATAAATGCAGTTTACAATGGGTTATAAAATAAGATTCATTATAAAAAATGCCCTCCCTACATTTAGCAAAAATATCTCAGACTCGAATGGAAAAAAGTCTAGCAGGTTGACAACGTTATGCTTTCACTGCAATCTTCCAACCCAGCAAAGCAGACAACAGTCATGCATAAATCACTGAGCATTGAACACTCTTCAACCATCATTGATACTCACTTCTAACAGAATAAGTCACATGCATCTGTTGTTCTGAAAAAAAGTCGCACATGTAGTACAACTTAAAATGAAGTGCTCGATTGCTTTGATATCTCCGGTCAAGGATTCAAAACTGTAGTTTAAGCTGTCTGCATGAGGAAAGAAATAGCTACTCAACACTCATACTAGATAAGCTTGTGAAGGAGGTTCTGGGAACACCAGCCTTTCTTACAAAGAAATGAGAACATAGTTTGCAAATGTAAACATACATACTTGTCAACCGTTAATAAATCATGGCAGGGGGTTCAAAACGGAGCACCCTGTTACTTTTCAGTAAAAATAAAAACACTAAAAGTGAAACCTAAGTACTGCGCTGAATATCTATTCACATCAAAGCTAGTAAGCAACAGTTGTTTGACTTGCAAGGTCCATACAGACATACGGAAAGTGCAATCACATTGAATCAGCATAAAAGGTGCAGCAAATACATTTTCAGAGAGTAAACACAGAATCCAACTGTTATCGGTCTGAAACACAGAGAAGTACTCAACTATTTCTGAAAGAAATCCTGCTTGCAGAATGGTTGTTTGCCCCAACATCCACAAACAGATAAAAATACTGAGTGCACCTATATGGGAAGACACTAACCGTAGCAGTGACATTCCGTTTTTGCAATATTTATTATTTATATGAGAAAAGAATCACAGTCTGTTATAGCACAAACCAAGACAGCAAACTGGTCTGCTCCTCACAGAACAGCTCTTTCATATACACAAGCAGTCATTCTACATTCATACACACACTCTTCATTCACTCCTGTACTGTTCGCTCTCTTATACACACAATATATATACATATATATATATATATATATATATATATATATATACATATTTTACTTTTTAGTTACATTAGTATATTTATTTTTGTATAATATATTTTAAATGAGTGAGAGGTTAATTAACTGTGTTTTAATTGTATATGATTGCTGAATGATTTGTTAAGCTGTTTGTAAGATTCCATTGTATTTGAAAATGTTTTTTACACTGATGAAGAACAGTTTTGCTTGAAAGCTTTGTGTGGATATTAAACCTTATAGTTTATTGAGTGGTCATGTCATTCCTTATTTTTACATTTTGGAAGTTTATTTGTGGAGAGAAAAGTTTGGATACTATATCTGATTCTGTTATTGCACTAAACATGTAAGCCACACATGTACAAACAATGGAGAATGTTCAAGTGTATGTCCTGCTAATACTGTAGAGAAAATGTGAGTTGCTTGTATGCACATGATTTGATTGTTTCAAAGTTGTGTCTGTGGCAAAGAGTAATAATATTCTCCAACTGTGTTTTGTAATTTCATTACTCTGATAGTGCAAATCCAGAGCTATGTAATCATTTAACATCTGTTTAACTTTATTTATTTTTGTTTGATCATTATCATTTGCATGGCATGTGCCTTAGCGCAAATGCGTCCAAATGCATAAAAATTTAAAAGTTAAAGTCAGTTGCCTTAGGAAGCACAATCACACTTAGAGGCATAGTGCAACGGTCAGCACCTTAGGTGATAACGACAGCAGAAATTATACCTGTGACCCAAGTGTGTGTGTAACACAAGAGGGGTAATTCAATAAAGCCTACATGGATTAATTTTCTATGTAGGCATAGAGGCACGTGGCTTACACGAAAGTAAGCAGCCGTGTGATCCAGTAAACAGAGCTGAAGGGCGTGCATGAGCATGCCAACATGGAACTATCCGTGGCATGGAAATCACCTCATAAGCAGGTGAATTTCACACAAATGAGGGTGTAGAGCAATCCAGCAAGGAGACAGGCAGTTGTGCAGATCCTGTGTTGGTGTCAGAACTGTACACAAAAAATTTCCATGTACATGAAATTAAAAATGAACAGGGGCTGTAAAAGCCCTGCTAGAAGGTCAGAAATAGTATAGCAGACATATATATGTGCAAAACTATGCCCTGTGTGTTCAAAATGTAATAGGAAATAATTTAAAATAAAGATTTGTTTTAATACCCATATTATGTTTACGCAGCACATAGCAGTGCACAAACATGCCATTATGCAAAAAAAAAATATTTAAAAGTGTAAAAATGAAAAATAATAAATGTGTGACATTAATGCATTATAGGGCCTTGCATGGAGTATGTTCAAATGTTCAGTGGAGATATCTGTGGTTGCTGCGGAGGCAGGCCCTGGAATAGTGTAGTATCCAGGCTGTGTGCACAGATTTGTATGCAAATGAGCTGGGGTTACTGAATAGTAAGTATGGGTTTCCATGCCCACAGATAAAGTCTGTGTAGCCTCAGAACCATGTTGGTATCCACAGCAGAACTAGCTGACATCAAAAGGGGGTGTGTCACTATCTCTTTAGCACATTGGAGCTCAGCTGCTGCTAAGCTTTGTTTAGCTACGAGCCACGTGTTTTAGCTGATTTGAGCATGTTTCCATGCCACGCTACTGTGCTGAGTGTGCTGGTCCATGGGAGTGTGTCTATTGACTGCTGAGCACTATTTATACCTGCGGCGTGCATTTGCATGCCGCTCTTTAGTGCTTAGCAGGGAATTACTGATGACCCCTGTTCCACTTAAACTGGGCCATTCGAACCCCACAGTGATGTACTTGGCGGGTGGAATGCATTATAGTCAGCCAATCACACAGGCTGCATCTGCAGCAGAGCACTATAAAGTATGCATACACCTTACAATCTGATTTTTCCCACATACTCTGCACCATTGGAGTACAGACTTGGGAATTTTAACTGAGAGAATGCTAGGGGATACTGCAGCTCTTCTACATTTGTATGTGCTAGATGCTGAGGTCAGTGCTGATGCTGATGCTGACAATAGGCCTAGACTGAGAAGGAGAAAAGTGTTCAGGCCCAGGGTAACATACCAGGAGCTACATGAACTGGAGATTGCAGGGTGGACAGGGACATACTACAGGAACTCCCTAAGCTCTGCCACCTTCAACTCAGTCCCAGAGCCAACAGAGGGGAGCCCATCCCAGTGGAAACAAAGGTATGTGTAGCCCTTAGAATACTAGCTACAGGTACTTTTCAAACACCAACTGGGGACATGATGGGGATCTCACAGGCATCAGCATCTGGCTGCCATGCAAACACATGCCAATGAGCACATTTATTTACACCACACCCCTGAGGAGAGGGCCAAGAGTATCTGTCTCTTCTACCATGTAGCACACTACCCTTAGGTACTGGGTGTCACAGACTGCACACATGTACACATCAATGCACCACCCAGTATGGAGGGTAGAGGCAATGTCAAACACAAGAGGTATCACTCCATCAACTGCCAGGCCGTGTGCGATGCCCAGGGCATTATCATGAATGTGTCTGTGTGTGTGCTGGCAGCCCTGGCAATTATCACGACTCCCATACCTGGCATGCATCAGAGCTGTACCAGATGTTTGCCAGGGGGACATCCCATATGGCCATCTACTGGGGGATGCTGGCTATGCACTGGAACCATGGATGATGACACCCATCAGAAATGGACACACAACTACCAAAGAATGCCATAAGGAGGCACACACACAAACTAGGGACATCATAGAGAATGTGTTTGGGCTGTTCATGTCACAGTTCCGGTGCCTCTATATAGCTGGTGGAACCCTGCAGTACTCTCCAGCCACATGTGCACAGATGTTCGCAGTATTTGCCATGCTACACAATATGATCCTGCAGAAAGAGCTGCAGCAGGATCATCACAGGGAAGGGAGACACAGCCCCCCACTAGTGCCTAGATCCCCACAGTCACACTCACAGGGAGACTTGGAGGAGGAACCCCCTGAGGCTGTCCCTGTAGGCAGATGTAGGCATGCCCAGTATGCCCTGGTCTTGGCAAAGAGGCAACACATAGCACATGCACTGACAACCTAAGGTCCTTGGGACTTACACCTTACTCCGACTAAAATACTTAGTAAAAAGGATGCCAGCCACACCACACAACCTGTACCTTACCATGTATTGGCTGTGTACTGTGTGCATCAGACAGAGTCAGCACTGAAACACAGGTATCTCAACTGCTGTATTCACAAGTTAAGTCACTCTCCTTTACAACACATGTACGGAATACTAGACTGTGGTAGCATATGTATGGACCTGCTGCTTGTATGCAAGGGAATAGGGTGGGCAAGTGGGCTACTTGCAGACAACTGACAGCTATGTGAGACAACAGGTACTTTGTCCAGTACTGAGTGCCCCATAATATGCATTAATTCACATGACTGAAAAACCCACTGTAGTATGCAAGGGAAATACCTAACAGCAGGGTCATAGGACAGAAGCACGACTGTCAATGCCAGAGCCCATACCCCCAACACATCAGTGTTCCCATACAACTGCAGTAATATTATGTTTGCAAGGATATATCAGCAGACCACACAATCCCAGGGCTGTCCCAAAAAACCTGGTCACATGTTCTATTTTCCACAATATGCAGGGGTCAAAGTGTATGTCTGTCTGCTGTTGATAGTGTGAGGAATTAAACCTCACTTTCTGGTGGCTGGTATAGCTCACTAGGCTAAGTACATTAGCATGGTTGATGGTGTTGATGGTTCAAAGCTGGATGCACCTACAACTTTTGCATGTGAGGTACTCGTATGATAGGAGCCCACAGACTTGTCAATATGCTACAATCTGTTACTGCAAGAAAGCTGGACAAAGCCAGAGACAATGGAGGGACTGAGGGCCAAACCTACAGATATTATACATGCTCTGAGTAACCGAGAAGGTGGTTAGTATAACAGCAGGTTGCAGCAGGTCAGAGTAGCATCAGGATGTAAAGACCATCACTTAACTGTATCAGTACATACAACAATTTTGTGGCCTCCATTTAGTAGTATATTACTGGAAAAACACAACTATATGAGGAACAGAGCAGACATATGGAGCGGAATGATGGACATCCAGCAAAAACATGTACAGTGAGAAGTGTGTCACCCTTTGTGTGGTGTTACAACATGTACCCCAGTCACATTATACCTACAACCACTCAGAGCAGGAAATCTGGACAAAGCCATGAACAGTAATGGGACAAAGGCCCAAATATAAGGAGAAAGATTAACTCATGGCAAGACAACTATAGAAAGTTCAGAGAGTAACAGGTTGTGCATTAGCATGAGTTTCCTGACGTGTTTGCAACCAGTAACTCAAATGTCTGTCATCATTTCCTATCGTCAGTCTATAATGATTTGCCACTAATATACCAGAAAATCTCATGCTATGTAAAATGTACCATAGTCTAGTACAGTTTGTACAATTGATAGGTATGAGTCATATATTACATTCAGCACACAGCCGGGGAATCCCTTGGACAAAATATCAGGGAGGTGCTGGACTGTTGAATCATGTGTAGCAGCCAATTGGCTGCAGCACACAAAATCCTGGACTGGAGTACAGGTAGGTCTGGCCTGGAGTCACTTTGTAATTACTGACAGTCACACTGAGCATGCTCCTACACTTAGCTAACTTAAGCCCATGTCTTATGCCTCATCTGTCTAAAGAACTGAGATGTGAAAAGATGTCTGTGCATACAGACAGCTATGTACATGTATCTGTCTCTCCCTATCCCCTTCACACATTACCCTATCTATCAGTATGTGGCACACACACACACACACACACACACACACACACACACACACACACACACACACACACACACACACATATATTTATTTATTTTACATTTGTTGACCGGGATAGGCTGACTGGATGCATGTCCATTTTCAGCAAAGGCCCGGGGAGAAAAGCTCCAACATACATACAAAAAAAAGTATTACATGTAACATGAAAAGCACTATTTACCAACCTAATATGACAAGCAAGTTATACAGTCCAACAAATTGTAGAATTAAATGAGGCTATAAACAAACAGAATTCTGACTCAGCTAAAGTTGCAAAGAAATATTATTATACAACGACCCCCCCATTAATATTCCAAAACATGCACGCTGACTGGTGTGCAAGGTATAAATCAAAGACTTATACTAATGGAAAAAGGTCAGGTCACCCGGAGTTTTTCCATTAGTATGTCTTTTTTTTTTTTACAGCAACGGAGAATGCAGGATCTCCGTTGCTTTTTAAAACTGCCTCGTTATGTTAAAGGAGTTTAACATAGCAAAACAGCTTTAAAAAAAGTAATGGAGAACTTCCTTTCTTCATTGCTTTTTTAAAGCTGTCTCGCTGTGTTAAACTCCTTTAACATAGCGAGACACTTTGTAAAAGGCAACGGAGATCTTGCTTTCTCCATTGCTTCTACCCACAGCTCTGATGTACTGCGTAAGCATACGCATGCACAGTACATCAGAACTGCTGCAGAATACCAGACAGCTGCGGAAAGGCAGCATGGAGGCATTATACAATGCCATTATTTAAGAAAAGTAAGTATTTTTTTTCTTAAATAATATCATTGTATAATAGCAATAACCCACTTCTGGGTGTGGGTAATACTGGATTTACCCACGGTTGTCTTTGTTTGGCCACTCGGGCTTCACCCTCGTGACCAAACCACACCAACCGTGGGTAAATCCAGCATTACCCACACCCAGGCATGGGTTATTGTTTAATTAACACATCATTTTAAAGCAGGGACCTAACCAGGACTAGAGCAAGGACATAACCAGTGTAATTTAAGATACAGTTTGAGACTTTTTTTGAATTGGGCTAAGGAAGGTTCAAGAGTAATGTCAGCAGGGAGGGAATTCCATGTTTTACCAACAGAGTTTGCAAACAGAGAGTTACTGGCTGCGTTATTGGATTTGATTGTTTGTACCAGCAGTTTGTTGGATGAGCAAAGTGATTTAAGGTTGCTATATGCAATGATTATATTTTTAAGTTCTGGCATATTATCTGGTTGGTAGAGTATTTTATGTGCCACTGTAAGCTGGTTATACTGAAGTAGGTTTGGCAGTTTTATCCAGCCGAGGTGTTTTAGATTGTGACAGTGGTGTGTCCTGTAGGGCATTCCAGTGGCAAATCTGACAATGTGATTATAGCAGCTAGAGAGTTTGTTAAGATCAGATTTACTTAGGTTGGTGAGCAAAGGGGAGGCATAAAGAAGGGTAGAAAATAGGTGAAAGCAGGCAATGACTGTTTTGGCAGGTGGAGTTCAGAAAGATTTAATCCTGTACACTTAGTCAAGATTTTATTAATGGTTTTAATGCTTTGATTGACATGCATGTCAAATCTGAGGTTGTTATCAATGATAACGCCAAGGAGTTTTGTATAGGCATCTGGGGAGATGATGGCACCATTATTAGATTTTGTGGTGAAGGATGGGGCTGAGGACTTACGAGTAGGGGAGAATAGTAAGAGCTTTTGCTTTGTTAGGGTTTAAGATCAGGCGATGATCAGAGAGCCGGTTTTCAACTGTATTGAAAGTATTCTGGGTTATTGCAAATAGATTTGTTGGTGAGGTGTCAAAGCAAACAAAAGTGGAGTCATTCGCATATTGAATGCAGGATGCATCCGGGATGGCAGTGTGGAGATCATTAATGAAGACTGAGAAGAGAAGGGGTCCTAATATGGAGCCCTGGGGGACCCCTATAGTGTTAGGTAACAGGCATGAGATTTTGTCCTGCCATAGTACAGCCTGCTGTCTACCACCCATATCAGACTGAAATCATTGGCGAGTGTGGTTATCTAAGGAAATGGTTTTGAGTGTTTAGATGATTAGTTGGTGGTTCACCATATCAAAAGTCTTAGAAAGATCCAGAAAGATGGCTGAGGATAATTTGTTGTCATTTCAGTTCTGGTTAATGACATTAGAGAAGGAGAGGAGGGCTGAGGTGGTACTGTGATAAGGTCTAAAGCTGTGCTGAAAGTTGGCCAACAGGTTATTCTGAATGAGATAGTGCAGGAGTTGTTTATATATGCACTTCTCCATGATCTTTGCAAGTGGAGACAGGATGGCTATGGGTCTTTAATTAGACAATTCAGTAGAGCTGCCGTCTTTATGGAGTGGTGTAAAATGGAATATTTTCCAGATGGAGAGGATGGTAGTTTCTGCTATGGCTCTATTGATTAAGATAGAGATGGGGTATGCTATGGTTTCTGCAGCTTTTTGCAGGTACTCAGCAGGGAGAAGATCAGCCAAAAGGGTAGTGGGTTTTAGTTTTTTTAATTAGGGTTCGAATAAGAGATGTAGAAACAGGTTGGAAGTTAAAAGACAGTTGAGAACTGGGTATAGTCGCATTGATTTTAGATGCACCATGAGTTAGTTGACTAGCTAGGGAATGGATGGTCTCTGTGAAGAAACAATTGAAGGTATTTGCCACCTCCTCCGGAGATTTGTGGATAGAGGCTGAGGGGGTGGGAGTTGAGGATTGACCTGGGTGAAGTAGTTTGTTTATACATGCCCAGAACTTCTGAGGGTTATTTTGATTAGTCTGTTGTAGATGGTAATAGAAGTTTTTTTTCCTAGCAAGATGGATTTTTTTGTCTTATTTCTTAGCTGCCAGTATCTAATTTGGTCTACAGGGGCTTTTGTGGTGCGCCATTTGGCCATGCTTTATTTCTGAGTACTATTTTTGATTTGGAGTCTTTTGAAAGCCATGGGGTGACTTTTGTTTTTGTTCTGATAGACCGTCTAGGCGCATGAGAATCAAGTATGGTAAGAAATTTAGTATTAAAGTAACCTACAGCCTCATCTAGTGGAAGTTGTTTTAGTTCTGTCCAGTTCCATTGTTTGAGTTCATTTTGGAATTTTGTGGGGTTGAAGTTCTTATTGTTTCTTACAGTTTTGTAGGTGGGCTGGTGGGGGTTACCTGCTTTGTGTTTAATTATGTAGTAAGAAAGTGGTCACTAAGGTCATCAGGGAGGGTCCCAGACTTGTACATGTGGGGATGACTATTGATGAGTATCCAGTCTAGTATACTCTCTTTGTGGTTAGGTTTGCCAATCCTAGTGGGGGAGGATATGATCTGTGAGAATCCATAAAGGTTTATATGGGTGTTAGAAGAATCTGAGGAGCAGGTATTCCAGTTGATATTGAAATCTCCTAGAACAATGGTTTCTTGTGGGTAGGTAGTAGATAACCAACTGAGAATTTCTTCTAAGGTGTTTATGTTGCTGCCTGGGGGGATGTACACGCATATAATATTTATACTTTTGTTTTTATTAATCTGTAGTTTGGCAGAGAGAAATTCTGCATTGCTAACTTGAGGTGGTTGTGAGGGGTCTATAGTAACATTTAGTGAGTTTTTATAAAGTATAGCTACCCCGTCTCCCTTTCTTGCAGTACAATCGGCTCTAAGTATATTATATCCTGGTGGTAGTATCTCATTGTTGGTGGTTCATGGTTTTAGCCAGGATTCTGTTAGACATAGTATATCAGGGGAGTGAATGGATAAGAGGCCATGCAAGTTATGCACTTTATTATTTAAGCTTCTGATGTTTAGATGGCAGGCTAGGAAGGAGTTAGGAGGCCTGTCTACAGTTGGTGTGTTAATAGAGTCTACAGGAGAAGACGGGCCAGGGTTTGGGTGAATATCCCCAGCAATAGTCAGGCTATGGTGTAAGCTAACCAAGAACCTCAAGAATTTATGTAATAGCTTTTGATAGTGCTTGGACTTGGGGTTAATAACTTGTGTCCTAATTGGTAGAAAGTTATTAGGTGTTACCATGTTTGGTGTGGGGTGGTATAAATAGTGATCTTTTTTAGTTGATACTAAAGGAGTGCTGATTTGGTATTTTGGGTAGTTGAATCCTAAGTAATACTGATTTTCATACATGGTGAGGAGATATGGAATAAGCATAAGGGATAGAAGGGAAGTTAGTGGCATGATTTTAGGTGATAATGTTGTGAATGGGAAAGACATTGTTATCATTTTATATTACTACCAGGATAGATGGTATGGAGTGGGAAGGTAGGGGGGAAGGAGGGTATAGTTTAACTATGTGCGTGATTTAGATTGGTTGAGATAGATAGGGGGTTGATAGCTATATAAGTGCAGCAAATCTCCCTTATAAAGCTCATCACTGTACTGCTCTTAAACAACTAAACTGGGTCAAATCTCTTAATACTAAACCAACTTACCCTCATCCACAAAATTATTCAAAACCCAAATGACTACCCAGCAATTACATCCCTAGTTCAACTACATGTCAGCAGCAGATCCTTCAGGTCCACCAACAGACCACTGTTCAAAATTACACAGTCTCATAACACCCATGGAGACTCTCTGTATTCAAACAAAATTGCTAAGTACTGGAATTCCCTTCCACTAAACAAGGTACTATCTCCTATCCTGCTTTTAAATCAGTACTAAAATAACATTTTAAAAACAACTGGATTTGCCACTGTTGCTCTCCTGGTTAATTCCTAATGTTTCCTGCACCACCTTACCCTTTCCCCTACATACAGACCATAGCTTTTTCTCTTTTCATGCATCAATGTCGGTCTACTCCTGGTTAAAATCCTTTCTTTTCCTTCCACTTCTGCATTCTTCTTTGTCTTACCCTCTTCTACTTATTACTAATACTTTTTCTCACAATTCTATCTTGTTAAAAGCTATCTGTCTTTTCTCACTTCTTAATCAGCCTGTACTCTTTAAAATTCCTGTGAGTGCCACATGTAAATTATTATCTAGTTTTAATATTGTATCTTATACACTGATGCGTATTCTAATATCTCAAATACTGTAAATGCTGTACTGTACTGTTGAATCTGTTTAATATGTATTGGTTCATATTTGTTTTAGGCCACTCTCTAAATTGTACTGTATGTTATTTGAGGTTTTCTCCCCGGGTCTCTGCTGAAAATAGGCTCCCAGCCCAGTTGGACGCTGCCCAGTAAACCACATAGAGAGAGAGAGATACACAAATGTGTAGCATCATTTAGACTCTCCACAGATATCTATATAACACAGTTACATAATGCACCACACACGTTGACATCCCTGTTTTTATATATATATATATATATATATATATATATATATATATATATATATATATATATATATATATAAAATGTGTGTGTGTGTATATGTCTGTGGGGATGTATAAATGTCTGCACTAGGATGCAGAATGCTGGGGTTATCTGCACCTACACATACAACAGTTGTCTGATGGTAACAGACCAAGGCCGCATAACAACATAATCCAACCAACCACAGAACCTTGTGCCTGTGGATTGTTACCCTGTAGACAAACAATGGTGAGCAGGTGGTGTAATGTGCAATGGCTGCAATGTAGGATTTCGACAGGCCATATTGTCACTGGCCAATTATCCACCTAGCAAACTGCAACCGGCCAGACATGGTGATACTGGTAACTGTACACACATAGCAGGGGTATTAACAGGTACCCCACTGCTAGGACACTAGATACGATAACAGCATAAAGCAGGTTCACTCTGCAGGCCACACATGATGTGTAATACAAGGCCACTTTGTGTAGTCCACAAGTACGGTGGTTGCAGCCACATGTACTACAGATGTAACTGGTGGTGCATGCAATAATTACTGCGAGCTATAGTGTAATAGTAGGTAGGTAAGGGTTCTAATCTCACATCAGCCACCTTGTGTGTGTGTGTGTGTGTGTGTGTGTGTGTGTGTGTGTGTGTGTGTGTGTGTGTGTGTGTGTGTGTGTGTGTGTTTGTGTAAATATTTCCCTTACAGCAATACAAACATGTCCCTCTGGCCTAGGTCTGTGCAATGATTAATCATTTTATGGCTCTTTGCAAGCGTTCTCTTCAACATTGGTCTCCCTGTCACCTCCTGCTGATGTCATCCAACTTAACAGCACTGGCTGACCATCTCAAAACAGATAACCTCCGTGGTGCATGCAATATGTACTTAGTGCTATAGTGTATACTAACAGATAGGTAGGTGTTCTAATCTCAATCAAGGTAACTCTGTGTGTGTGTGCATGTCTAAAGGGTCTATATTACCAGATCAAATGTTCAGGTTGCCAAATATCTGAATATCGAACTGGTAATATCAAAAGCCAAAAACCGTGTACGGCCACTTTCATGCAGGGAAAGAATTCCCTTGGATGTAAAAACAAAAAAAGAACTTTTAAACCCACACCCCCCCCCCAACTAAATATACCAACTCTGAGATCGCTCTACATTGGACAAAAAGGCAAAATCCACATAACAGCCAGGGGAATTCTTTAGGGAGTGGTTCTAATCTCAATCAAGGCAACTCTGTGTGTGTGTGTGTGTGTGTGTGTGTGTGTGTGTGTGTGTGTGTGTGTGTGTGTGCGCGCATCTGTGCATGCATGTATAAACATATCCCCTTGCAGCAGTGTACACATGTCTGTATTGCCTATCTCTCTGTAATGGTTATACCTTTTAAGGTCCTGTGACTACCTGCCAACCTCCCCATTGACCTCCTTTACAAGGCCGGCAGATGTCATCCACCTTAACAGCACTGGCTGATGGCTGACAGTTTCAAAACAGATAAGCTCCATGGTACATGCAATGCATATTTAGTGCTATAGTGTATACTAATAGATAAGTAGGGTTTCTAATCTCAACAAAGCCAATTCTGTGTGTGAGTGTACAAATGTATTCCTATGCAGCAGTAGTAACATATGGCCATATGGATGTACAATTGTCATGCATTTTACTGCCCTGTCACTAGCTGCTGGCTCTATATAGGCCACATCTACCTAGGTATACATGCTATCCACCACTACCTACATTTGTATGTACAGAGCACCCAGGTGACACATATCAAGGGTAGCAGGCCTTGTCACAGGATATGCATGCATGATTACACTGACTGACCCATTCTCCATGGCACACTGTTCTACACCTATGCACATAGGTAACCAGGCACATATACAGTCTTACCTTGCTGATGTCATATTTCTACTGTGCTGCCATGCTATCCTGTGCCACTGTATTGCCATCAATTCTCCACAACTTAGCCAACCAGTCCACTGGAATAGACACATACACAGTTGTGTGAGACACCTGTCATTCTGCAACACTACCACCAGTCTAACATCATGCAACAAAGGTACACAAACTTTGATGTGTACTCATGACACATGCCAGCATACAGCATCTGTCATGGCCCACAACACCTGGCATGGCATAACGCTACCACACTACAAAACTACATGTAAAGTAATATAGTCATCCTGTGCATCAAACACATATTTGCATGTCCCTGCATCTACGGTATTGATGGCATGGATGTGGCACAGCTATCCTCATATGTACAGGCTGTGGTGTGGGGGTGCCAGAGCCCTAGGCAGTGCCAAACAGTTGACAGCAGTGTGTGAGTCAGGAAGGGGTACTGATTAGTTGGGCCATGGAAAGGTGCTGTGTGTGTCTGTTGGTGACCTGCATGTGACAATGATGTTTGAGTGTGTGCATGTACACATTAAGTCCAGTGCTATCCCTACACATGTGTATGTTGGACAGCTGTGGACCATACATGGCAGAGTGGAAAGTTCACCATCTATGGCCATGAACATGGGAACTGCCTCTGCCAGGGAGTGCCACTGGCACCACCATGCCCAGGGTCAGATGTGGTGCTAATAGCTGACTGTGACTATTGTCTGGTAGGCCAGAGTCCCCCACAGGACCACCCAGGACAACGTGCCCATGGCCTGCCATGTTGTGGTGTGGACAGCACATGCCATTCTGTAGTGTTGGAGGTACCACCACTACTGGAGCGTTTGTGTGCACAGCCACATGGACTGTCAGCAGATGGTGTTGTTGACATATATCCATGTGTCCAATGCCCTACTTTAACCAGATGTTCCAGCACAGACAATGTGTTGTCAAAGACTGACCCTGTCTCAGCCCACCATCTGTCCACTACATCAGTGAAATGATCCATGGTGTCACCAATGCAGTGGAGGCATTCACGGATGTCAAACTGTGCTGCATCCATAATCCTGAGCATTTGTCTGGTGTTGCATTCAGAATGTGCCTTCATGACAGACTGAAACATGCGGCGAGTGATCCGTGATGTCACATCTGTGATAGGTGGTGGATGGGCAGCAGTTCTCCTTAGAGCACCCCTGTCAATCTATCTGTGATGGACCTCACCAGCTCTCTGGCTATGGCCGGTGTCTACACTCACTGATGCCATAGTTGCTACACTGTCCTGTTTGATGTCACCACACTATGACTGTCCAATATCTGTGGCCCTAGGGGACTGGGTATGTATGGGCATGCTGACTGTGTGAGGGGACAATGGGGGGAGGAAGTGGGATGTCAACTCATGGGACAGACTCAGCCACCAACAACCCCACCTGTGCCTCACTATGGCCAGCATCATTATCAGAGTCCAATGAGACACTGACATCAGGTTGTGAGGGAGACACACTCCAACCCGCATGTTCACCTGTGAGGAGGAAAACAAAATAAGTAGATTACTACTTGCACTATTATGTATGGTAATCCACACACACACACACACACACACACACACACACACACACACACACACACACACACACACACACACACACACACACACACAGGTGAGGAGCCACAACTGCATTACACATACCACATCTTATTTCTAATCACATGCACAACACACAAACAGACTACAACATACACATACAAGGCAGGCCCTTTATAACATGCACTGCAACTAAATCTGGTTAATTTTGCCAGTACTATACACCTTTGAGATAGGCAATATGTCAGTGTATCTGACAGACCTACACCTACAACACAGTGCACCCTTCCTGAGAATACTATGCCAGTTATAGTATCACTGCCTCAGGTATGTATCTCCATATTGTGTGTGAACAGGGATCTGTTAGTGATTGCTTCCTGTTTAGCAGGCTGCATAGTCCTTCTCAAAAGTAAGTGCAAATGTGTTACTGCTCCTGCAAATACACAACTGTGATTACCAATTCAATGCACTTCAGTTAACCCCTCCGATATTGAACATACAACTATTGTACTCTGGCTAAGCATAACAGTTGTGCCTAGGGCAAAATGGCAGCCCTTAACATTCTTACAGTATATATGATCTGTAAAACAACAGCATCACACTTACCATGTACAGGACCTCAGACTCCAGCCACACCTGATGAACCTATGATAATGTGAGGGACAGGTATTGTCAGCAATACCAAATGTTGCATTGTTACAGGGTAATATGTGCATATATCCACATGTACAGTAGCTAATGTGATACTGCATGCAGAACTGCACAGTAAAAACAACCCCCCCAATGCAGATAGACCAGATATTCGTGTACTGGTATGTAGAGGCTACCAGAATGACTGATACAGTATTACAGTGATGAACACAGGAAGCTTACCTGGATGCCCCTCTGCTGTGGATGCTGTGACACCCACCTCCAGGATGTATGGGGTGATGGATGCTTGGGAGCTGGTGGTTCATACCAGGTTTGTCAGGAATTCCTCTGTGGCAAAGAGTGGTTGTTCTGTTTCAGGCCCTCCACCAGTGGCAACATGATCCCTGGTCATAGCAGCTGCCCTTTGACATGCAGCATTGAGCATATCTGTGGCCCTGTGGCAGACCTGCTCATATGTCCTGTCCTGATGTCCACTTTCGTTAACCACCCTGACAAGTTCGCCCCACAATGCTGCACATTGTTCATGATGTTGGCGACACCTGGACAGCAGAATGTTATGATGGAGTCTAAGGTCATCCAGGATAACATTGTTTTCAGCGATTGTAAATGGAGGATGCCTCCTTTGATATATCCTTCCTGAAAAACAAGAAGAGGGGAATTCATCACAGAACCAGATACGTGGACATCCACTATGTACAGACCCTGCACAACCAACATGGCCTGCACTATCCACTGCTACCTCCCACGTCATAGCCTGCAGTCTATCAACACACTACATGTGTGCAATCACCAGCATAATAGCAATACCGGTTATGTCCCTGTCTGCCGTGACAGAGTCTATGTCTCCACACCCATGATTGCCATCTACTGTGGTGTGTCCCCTATGGGCTAAGTCCCAGTACTATGTCATACAGCCACTGTCAGACAAATAGGTGTGTGTTATTACAACTATATGGGGACAGTCCAGCAACACCAGTGTGACACAATAGCATCATACATCTCCAGTAAATAGATGTTTGCAGAATTTGGACATGCACCTGATATATGTGGTCCTTTTGGCACAAACATGTGGATGTCAGACAAATGGCTGACAAATAATTGATGGTTGTTGTCAGAATATAGAGAATCTGGCTGTCACATGCCAGACTTCTCAGATTACACTTATACTACAGTATTCATACCCTGACTTTGTATGGCCAATATGTACACTCTGTCACTGAGTTAGGACCTGTGTCCCCCCCAATAATAATTGCCATGACCTGAATTCCTGCTTTAGGGGGTTGACAGGTATGTTAGCCATAGCTCCCAAGCAATGAGGTACAAATGTCAACAAAACAGTGACCTAGGCAGAGTACATCAGGGTCAGTCAGGGACACCTTTACAACATCTGAACTATTTCTGCATGATATTCACATACTGAGAAGAGCTGAATAACAGTACATCATGTGACATTACAGCTGTGTTCACCCTTACTTACTGTCAATATGTGTAACTCATAGTCTGCTAGCTTTCATACAGGAGCCAACCATTGTAGTAGGGAGTAAGAGGGCCAGAGCTGTGATTTGATTCAAATCAGGCACAGTTGAGAGGCATGCCTGGAGCTGTTGGACAGCAGAGTATCACCAACATGTCATTCCCATAGATGTACTACAGGCTCCTGTTGTAATCCCTGTTCCCCATACCTCCATCCTCTTATCTGCATCCCATTATATGGGGGCATGTATTACATACCTTTTGTGAACAAATCCTCAGCAATCAATTTGCTAAATCATAGTCTGTCTTGGTAAAGCAACATACAGATCTGTTCCCCATAGGTAATTGATTGCCTTTTGTAGGTAATCCTCATTAACAGGTAATTGCCTGTGCACCAGTCTATGGCTCAGACATGCTAACTGCATCCAAAACAGCTGGGTTTCACTTTCATTAGCCAATGACATGGCACACAGTGCAATATTTAAGGCCTTCATGTAGGCCTTGGCCCTTTCTTAGTCTGTGAGATGGATATTAGTGAGGTATGGAGACTACAGAATTGCAAAGGGTAGGTACAAATACTGTCCACTGTTGAGATTTATGAGGTATGTCCACAGTTTTACATGCTATGTTTGGCCATTGTCCCCTGACATTGTGATTATCTGGCAGTTTAGTGTTAAACATTGTGGGTTGAGGTCAATAATGGGAGAGAGACATATGAGTGTCAGATGTCATACCCATCAGAAAATGCATGCTGATGCAGTAACTGCTATTCTATCAGCTTACTATGTTTGTAGGGCCAAACTGTGATACATGTCCCTGCAGACAGACAAGACCAACAAGATAGCAGACAGGGGCAGTGTGTGAAATATGAAGGGGGTAAACATCTTGGGTGTGGAGGGTGTTGTGGAATCTAAGGAACATGTGCCTCCAGATGGCAGCAGTATGACTGAGATCCCCACCCATAGGCAGTCAACACTGCTCCTTCACTGCCCCAAAGGTAGCTGTTCTAGAGGCTGCATGCCAGGGCAAACAGGCCCTACCAGTTTGTCCAGTCTTCCCTCAATCCTGCACAGCCATCACTCATAGCTCCTATGAAATATCCTGCACACCACAGCTGGTAGTTTGTCCCAGGTGACTACTTCCCCCTCTGCCACTGCTCCCTGGGGAATGGGCCCTGTCCCCTGAGGTGGTTCCATCAAAGGTGGTGTAGGGCCAGCAGAGGAGGCACCACCAACTTGGGTCCCAGATGTGCTGGTACTCGGTGCCATGTCTGGCTGAGGTGGGGTAGGTGGATCAGCAGGAACTGGCCTACCCTGTTATGCTGTGGTGATAGTAGTATAGCAATGTGTATAGGTTAGTTGTGAATAAAACATTTTGTTAGTAATAGATTAGATATTGGTAAAACAATGCTAACAGCACTTACAAACTTGTGGGGCATTCCCAGCCCAAGCTTCTCAGATCCAGGTGTCCAGAAGATCCCCCTTAAAATCCTTCAGGTCATCATAGTGGTAACAGACCTGCTGACCTGTGTGGGGGATACCTGTAGCACTGGTGAGATTGCGTGCCAGCTGGTTCTAGGCCTCTGCCTTGTACTGTGAGCCCTGGAACTGCCCCTGCAGTGGCCAGTCCTCATGGTCTTTCACTAGGAGTCCAACTATAACCCTGGACTCCAGAATACCCCACCAATTTATCCGGAAGCACGCACCCTCTCCAACTCCTGCCATAGTTACTGCACAGTTCAAACTTGAACTGGTTATGCAGTATTCTCGCCTGTTGAGATTAATATAGCCTGTTTTCCCACCCTTTAATGCCACTGGGCAATATTTAAACATATGGCGCACCACTTGACACCAGACAAATCAGGTCAGCTCAGCAGTTCTTAAACTGGCAATGCTTATTAATGCTTAGCAGTGCATAAACCAACTAAGCAGAGCTGAGCAATGCCAAGCAGTGCTAAAACATATCTTATTTAAGCAGTGCTTAGCAAGGCTTAGCAGAGTTTAGCAGAGCTTAGCTAAGTGCAGCAAATCAGGATTTAAAAATAATTAGCATAATTTGTATTTGGAAAATAATGCTTAATAACCCTTCCATGTATTCAATCCCTGCATCTACTGCACATAAGGCTGTCACTCTACCCATTTGGCTACATGGACATATAGAATGCTGTAATACTTTTAGATATACCTCTTAGCTATGTTTAAACACTGCTGAGCACTGTGTCGTGCTGTGAAAATCCACTCAGCTATACTTAAATTTGACCTTTACATTAATAATTAAATGCATCCAGTTTCTATATTTAGATGTCTGGCATGTGTCAATTGCTGAGCTCTGCACTGCGCCAACTTAAAAAAAGTAATAAATATAAATACAAGAATATAATGTGCTTTGACAGTGCAGGGGGTGTGCTACTCATCTGCAAACACAGTAACTAACACACTCCTTACACTCATTCAATAACCGTGTTCCACGGCCCTCCCTCAGTAATGGGCCATCATTAATATGCATGGCGTGCTACCGAGGGGGAACCATGTACACGGCCATGGTACCTTCCATGTAGGCTCTACACTATGCCTACATGGATTTTATTAAATCTTGGGGAAGGTGTAAAGACATTAAGGTAAACAGTAGATAAGATACGTAGACAGTGGTTCAAGTTCCATGTTTTTTTTTTTTTTTACTGAAGAGTAATCATAATGGGTATTAACAGAAACAATCTGTATTGGCTTTTGCCTGTGTTATTTGCATGTTGCTTACCTGTGTACAAACATGGTTCATTGCTGCAAAAAAAAAAAATTGTTAGAATGTAATTGTTACAAAAAAACTGATATGTTTGTATTTGATTCACCTTCCTTCGTGCAAATAGGCTAAGCGGTGATGTGTGGCCATCCACACTTTTGACAGTACTGAGTGTAAAGAATACACCTCCTGCCTAGCCTTCCCTGTGTTACCAGATATAAGTTAATTGCCAAAATGCAGGTGAGCCACAGTTCTAATCCAGTACACTCCACTTTTATTAATGGCGTCCAACTGTAATTTTAACAGAAGTAATCTAAATATAATTATACATAAAATAACTATGTATGCAGGATTTTTGAGCATATACATGGTATCATATCTATTATATGTGTAACTGGTGTAGCATGGCAATTATGGTTCTGTAGTTATAAATGTATTTTCAGGCTTGGGATGGACTTCATAGTTTACTGACAGCCATCTACACACCTCCCTTAACACAAGCTTAGCTGTAAAACAGACTGTATTATATGGTCTGAACCAGAACTCAAAAATCTACTCTGAAAGTAATACAAGTATGTGCTTTTCCAGTATATTGTCACAGATCTCATCTACTTCACAATGCCGAAATTTCAGAATGCCGACAACCATATGGCTGACACCATATGACCAACATCCGAAATCTCAACATTGTAAGTAGACCATGTAAAAGGAAAATAAAATTTCCTTTCAACTGCTATCAGGGGGGCTATGCCCTCCTGCACCCCCCATGGGGGGCTCTGCCCCCACACCCCCTGTAACTTTAATATACCAACTCCAAGATCACACTACAGTGCATTAATGGAAATATTTCCATTCCGCACT
The DNA here is from genome assembly GCF_019279795.1 of Protopterus annectens. Lineage (NCBI taxonomy): Eukaryota > Metazoa > Chordata > Ceratodontiformes > Protopteridae > Protopterus > Protopterus annectens. Next base: position 330,918,718 of record NC_056737.1, read on the forward strand.
ATAGTGAGATGTCAGTTCCACATTGTCGGCATTCCAAAAATCGATCTTATGGTGTCAGCCATATGGTTGTTGGCATTCTGGAGTGTCGGCAATGTCAGGTAGACCCATTGTCACACATTAGTCCTGCATCACACCTGAGAATGCATAAACCAGGACCTTTTCATGTCATACACATACATAGCTAATTGAAGTATACCACCACTTACTCTTTAAGGTGTACATTATTAATGACCATGTTTGGCAAACACATCTTCTGTGGCAATGAGGAAAAAACACCTATGTGGAAATATATATATTCTCTTTTTCACATAGGTTTAAATTCAACACTGTACAAATTACATTTTTCAGTGGGTAAGGTCACACAAGATATATGTCAAGTCATACAATTGATCTCCCAAAATTCAGGTCTTAAAAGCCAAGTCATTTAACATATCAGCTTTGACCATTGGATAAACTGTCATCAGGTATAGCAGCACACATGCCACAAATTAATGCTGTCACATTATTCTTCCTATTTCATAAACTGCCTTCCTCGCTGTTTGGCAATGTTGATCTCTGCTTAACATCATGCAAATGCAGTTAGGGCTGCCACCTTTTCAAATGCCCAAAGTGGGACATTTTTGGTACAAATGTTAGATTTTGCAGGGTGAAACATACCCACAGCCAGTACCAAGGATAAAATTTCACTTTTTTGCCTAAATAAAAGCTTATTCTTATAGCATTTTAGTTGCCTATTCTGTTTCTTATAACATTTAGGTGTTTCAGATACAGAATAACTGTTTTATGCAACTATTACATAAAATATGGGAAATAATTCTGTCCTAAAATCTCAGGATATTTGCCATTTTTTCAATTTTTTTGCAGGACACAACTGCCCAAAGAGGGACTGTCCCTTGCAAAGTGGGACAGGTGGTAACCTAAATGCATTTGCCATAGTTGTGTAGGTGTGTGCACTGGCCATAAAACATGATATCACAAATTGGTGGGAAACCACTTTTACTGTTGTTGGACCACCTATACAGACATGGCAGGATCTAGGAAGGAAGGTGCTCAATTCAGGGCTCAAAGGTGGGGTGTGGAGGAGTTAAAAATATTTATTGCACTCCTTGCAAAGTGCTAAAGCCATAGGCTGCTGCAGGGGGACTATACCTGGCCTCAGTATAAGGGTGTGGGTTGGAACAGTCTCGTCAAGGCTGTCTCCAGTGTAACTGACATACCACACACTGAGGAGCAATGCAGGTACCATTATAATGACCTGAAATGGCATAAACAGGCACAACTCAACCAGTGACTGGATGAGATTGGAACTGCTGACATCTCACAGTTGTGTAAGTATACATATAAAGCAACTTTAACTGACGTAGAAAGCTGTAGAAAGCCAAAACATGTATGCATAATGCTTGTTTGCTTCTTTTTCTCTCCTTTATTTTTCAGCTCAGGAAATTTCAGTGAATAGGGAGGCACATGCTGAAAGACTCTCAGAGAGACAAGAAGTATGTCTGCAGCACAAATTAACATGATTGCATTACGATTATTGCTCATCCATACATTACTAGCAACTTAAGCATGCAAATTTTAACTGTAAAAGCAAGTATGCATGTTTTCTTCTGTATTTCTTGGTAACTGTATTAGGTAAATGTTATAGTCTATTCATATTTGGTGGGTTCAACTCCCAAAAGTAATAAATACATTATAATTACAAAAATATTATACTTTTCTGCCAAAAATCAGCACAGGGAGGTAGGCCAAATTCTGTGGCTCAGCCTGCCAACCCTCCACCAGCTGATGCACCAACATTCAGCACATCTGGTAAGCAACCTGGTAGTACTGCCTCTGCAGCCCCTGCACTACCTGGCCCATCCACATCAGGTAGCATTGCCATAGCTGCTGGTACATTGGTACCCTCCAAGAGTATTGGTGGAGGTGGGGATTGCATCACCCACCAGGAGCTTCCTGGGGTGTTGAGTGAGGTATTAGAAGCTAGCATTGGTGCCCACCTCAGCCATCTGGAGATGTTGCTCCTTAGAATGCAAAAAAGACCCACACATCAAGCAATCCCATAAGCAGCTGAAGAAGGGGACAGTGATGACAGTTCTGATGATGAGGACTAGATTCTCACTGTTCCCATGCTTGACAGGCATGCGCCTCTGATGTCCCCTACCTATCCCCAGTCATGTTGCCCCCCCAACCTTTTGTGTCCATCACCATCACTGTGGCTGTTTTGTTTGTCCTGTTTATCTTCACCTGCTTCCTCACCTACCCTACCTATGTGACCCTCACATCCCTATATCCCTTCCCCAACATTCCTCTCTTGTTGAAATTAAAAAAAAAATGGGCACGTGTCCCACAAAAATAAATTATCTCATACATAGTTTTCCACTTCACATATGTGTCTTCTCAGCACAATTGATTTGGTCCAATTGGCTATACAACATTATTGTGTTGTTATCACCCATCTGTACTGTAGTGACAGTCCAAATTCATCCAATTGTCTATACATGTTCCCATTACAGTGTTAAAGAAGTGGATAGCTAATTCCCTCCTGCAGATTCCTTTATTGCTTCCCTTTTGCTCTTCCCCATGCTTGCCCCCATTTCACCACTTTCCTTTCTACCCCATTTTCGCACCTTTTGCAGCAGTGGTGCAGTGGTTAGCATTGTCACCTCAAGCAAGAGGTTCTCCAATTCGATTCTCGGCTTGGGTTCCTTCTGTGCTGAGTGTCCATATCCTCCCTCCAGTCATGTGAGTTTCCTCTGGGTGCACCAGTTTCCTCCCACATTCCAACATGCAGTAGGTAGACTGGACACTCTAACTTGGCCATATGTGAGTGCATATGCGAGTGAGTGGTATGAATGAGCTACAGCATCAGGGCTAGCCACATGGTGGTGTAAAACTTGGCTCGAGATGATTGTCACTGCTGAAGTAGCACCCTGACCCCATGTGCAAAATGGGAAAAAAGGGTTGAGGATGGAAGGATGGATGGAATATGGTCATAAAATAGAATCAAACACCAGACACATGGCCATAAATGGCCCTTAATAAAGCCTTCACTTTTTGTCCTCTGCATTTGTGCAGAGTTTGGCATTAAGCACCAATGCTGAGTAGCGGTGAATGGCTCTTTATGTCCTATGGGGAAACCTGGTGACTTTTTGTCATCAGCCGCACTAGTCTTGTTAACTCCATGCAATGCTGCTTAAACTCACTGCACTAAAGGAACATAGAGTTAAACCAGAGTAAAGGCAGTACTTTGAAGCATTTACTCTAACAGTTATTTTGACTGCTGAATGTCACCAAATGCAAATTACTTTGGGGAGTATTTTTTGACAATAACTTCAAGGGTTCAATTCTAGATGCATCTCTCATCATTTCTTAGTGTGGTGTTATATGTGGATTAGGGTCTATATTAAAACACAGAAATTTCAAAATTTCGAGTGTTCTAATATCGACCCGTTTTCAGCGAACGCTGAAAATATCAAAGAAACAGAAAACCAATTTTTTTCCTAGGGAAAGAATTTGATTGTCTGTTTCTGTTGCTTCGGTATTTTCATCGCTGTGGTGGAAAGTTATGGGTCGGGTTCAAGTAAGTGTGCAATTGTGTGGACGTGAGGGTTAGGACGAGTTAGGTGAGTTAGGGTTAGGGCGCGGGTGAGGTGACTGTGCGATAGTGACGGACCTTAGGGTTAGGATTTGGGTTAAAGTAAGTAGATAGTTAGTGGTGTATGTATAGTTTAGTGTAGGGTTAGGTGTAAGAGTTTAGGTATATGTGTGTGGATTGCTGTTTGTTTGGTGTGCTTGTGTTGTGTGTATGTGTTTTGGAACAGCGAATATTTTCCCTAGGAAAAAATTTGCTGTTCTGTATGTTCGATGTTTTAAATTTTCGATTGTTAGGGTTCGATATTAGAACACTCAACATTTTGAAAGTTTGGTGTTCTAATATAGACCCGTGAATTATATATTTTATCACCCACAAATCACAATTTGCAAACATTATGATTTTCCATGGGGATATCTTGAGTACTGCCCAAAAATGAGTATCTGAAGTGACATCCAAACCCACTTCTATCATTTATTTATCTAACCTTGATCTGCTTGTCATAAACCTGTTATCCCTCTCCTAGGTCTTCTCTACCTTTATGTCACTCAGTTCATACTGCACAGCATGTAATGCTAATAATGACAACATAAAAATACATGGCCATTAATGTACCATTAAAAAAACACTGCTAGATGTATGTTCATTTCTCCTTGTATTCATCCCATCACTCCAACTCCTCTGTGCATATGTGTATCTATTAGGTTGTTGGATGTTATCTGCAGACTGACTTCACTGTGATGATGGTTAATACTAACATGTTACCTTAATTCAATAGTTTATCACTTCTAGTGTACTGTGCACTGTTTTAAAATCATCTGTAGGATTCTGTTTTTGACATGGTCAGGTGATGATGGATGAAATATTCATATAATGCGATGTGCAAATTGTCCTTACTGTGACAAAGCATACTACACACACCTTTCAGGATATATGACCATATACAAATAGCATGGAGTCAGAAATAACCTCTTCAAAACATATACCACCCCTTGTTATTTCTAGAAAGCTGTACACACAATTCAATTGTGATTTGCAGTGAGGCCTGCAAAGCAGTTGATAGCTGTAGAACTGTATACAAATTGTGTAAGGCACATATTTTACTGTAGTCAATGTTTGTGGCATTTACAGTAGTGATCACATTTGCTTAGGTAATGCCATCCTGATGCCATCTGTAAAAAAAAAAAAGTGAATGGTCTGGATTTGACTCATGTTATCTGTGCTCTGACCATGAGCTTACTGATCTTACAAAGGGAAAGCTAGGCAGCAGGTGTATTTTTTATACTCAGTACTGTCCAGAGTACTGATGGCCATGCATCGCCACTTAACCTGTTTTTGAGAATAGAGGCAAAGTAATAGAAAATTAGTATTTTTTCCATTCAAAGCAAGAACCGTGTTTGCTTGTTGCTTAACTCAGCGTGAACAGGGAAGGCAATAGCAACAGTTCTTCATGTCATACAAGTTATGACAAAACATTTCCAATATAAGCTAAAGTATGAACAGCACAGTATGTCAGCTATTTCTCACTTAACATATATTACTAACAAATTCACAAGTTCAAGTTGTATTTATGAAATGGGAATCTTGCATGCACTAACACATTGCCATTGCTCATGCAAATTAGTTTCTCTGCAATGCACTATGTAAACAGGTATTTGGCATGTACTGCTATGGTTATTGCCCAGTTATCCTCTATCTCATCAAAAGGCATTCTTAAACACAACAGAAGAGAAGGGGGATTGTTATTCATTGAAGATATACTCACACTCATGTGTGGCCTACAGCAATGCACTTGCAAATGATAACTCAGTAATAGGTCCAATGTCAAATACACTACATAATTAAAGAGCACAACTGCATGGTTACATTTGTTATGGGTTTATACTGACACTAGCCATTGGTCAGCACTGATCAAAACACATTGATATTGTCGGAAAAATCTAATACTGTGAGCATCAATTCATCAGAATATGAACAAACATACATCAACACTTGCAGTACTGCTGTTTCCAGAGTGTGTGCATACGCATGCATGTGTGTGTCTGTGTGTGTGTTATGTAAACAATATATTGAGAAGGTGCATGTATGTCTCAGCTCTGTAACATGCATTCATGAGAGCTTATTTCACCTGTTAAGATGACTTTAAAAGCATTTTTGTACATTGCAATTACAAAAGCAAATCTGAAGTCCAGACATTGCACAAAGTATCGTAACAGTATATGTTATCTGCAAACTTATGATTATGTCATCCTATATAAAGACCACTATGACAATGAAAATGTCAGGCTTCTGTGATGCTGTAAATTTTAAGTACTGTATTATGCAGCTGTAATGCAGCGGTAGCATTGTTGCCTCACAGCAAGAGGTTCTCCTGTTCGATTCTCGGCTGGAGTGCAGGGAGTTCCTTCTGTGTGGAGTCTGCATGTCCTCCTCATGGTTGGGTGGGCATTCGAAAGACATGCATAAATGGGCATGTCTTCGTTCAAGGTTGAATGTCGAGCTGGCACCTTGGCGTTCGTGAAAATCTACTGCCAATCATTAGCAATCAGACCGCTAACCAGGAAAAGCCGAAAGACAAACAATAACTAGTTAGGTAGGGGTTTGAATTGCACAACAGTCAACTTGTGTGTGTGCGTAGTCAAAAGAACATGAGACTATGTCCTAATGTCATTATTCAAGTCTAATCAAGATCAAAATTTTTCAGTGGTACATAACTAACCAGCAATTTCATACAGGTCTCCCAGCATCTGCCTCCCAGCAGACACTGATGATGTCATCTGCTATAAAGCCCTCTCTGACAATATAAAAGTTAGACATGTGCTGTGGTGCTAGAGTTAAGTACTATGTTTGTCTAGCTTGTGTAACTAGATTGGTATGGGTTCTAATCTTACTACAGTTAACGTGTGTGTGTTCAGTTAGCTCTCATTCTGCAAACCATTTAGAACAGCATGTAAGACACTCCTACCAACATTTTCTTCTCACCAGACACAGATGATGTCATCTGCTATAAAGTTGTCTCTGACAATATGAAAGTCAAACTTGTGATGTGGTGCTAGTGATAAGTATTGTGTTCTGTAGCTTGTTTAACTATGTAAGTAGTGGTTCTAATCTCACTGCAGTTAACTTGTGTATGTGTTCAATGAGGTCTCATTCTGGAGACCATTTCAGAGCAGCATGTGAGATACAGCTACCAATATCTTCTCGCCATATATTGATGGTGTCATCTGCTACAAAGAATTCTCTGACAGTATGAAAGTCTGACTTATGCTATGGTGATAGTGTTAAGTATTGTGTTATCTAGTGTGTGTAACTACAAAGATAAGAGTTCTAATCTCACTACAGTCAATTTGTGTGTTTGTGTGTGTGCAGTCAACTCTAAATTTGGAGACAAATTTGGAGCAGCATGTGAGGCACTCCTACCAGCATCTTCTTCTCACCAGACACTGATGATGTCATCTGCTATAATGTCTTCTTTGACAGTATGAAATTCAGACTTCTGCCATGGTGCTAGTGTTAAGTACTGTATTCTCTAGCCTGTGTAACTACATAGGTAGGAGTTTTAATCTCACTGCAACAACTAGTGTTGCATTGTATGAAATCCAACTTATATAACTATACAGGCTTAGACCTCAGTCAAGTGCTGAGTGCGGGTCTATATCACATAATCGAAGTATGACAACTTTGAATGTTATATGGTCGAAACCATATGTTCAAAGTTGTCATACTTCGAATGCAAAAAAAATAAGAACTTACCTGACACTTGTAACCGGGGGGACAATCCCCACTGCACCCTCCACACCCCCACACCCCCCTGCTCTGTAAATATACCAACTCTGAGATAGTGCTACAGTGCAGTAAAGGGAAAATTCCCTTTACCGCATTGTACTGCAGTCTCGGAGTTGGTATATTTAAAGAGCGGGGGTGTGGGGAGTGCAGCCAGTCTTGCCCTCCCTGCATACAACCCTTTATTTCATTTTCCCTTGTTTTTTATTTACATAGTCGAAGTTTTGTAAGTTTGATCATATCAGTTTGAACATATGGTGTTCGAACTTACAAAACTTTGACTATGCGATATAGACCCACTGTGTACATATGGTTGGTGGTATATTACAGTCATTATCTGATATTTTGAATCTCTTTTCATATGACTCCCACTCATAAAAACCTCTTACATAGCCCATAAATCCAATATCCCCTTTTTCCATCTGTCCATATAACATTCTTCCTGCAAAACATTGGAGGATGTCATAATCTCAAAGATGCATACACACATTGTGAAAATCCAGTCTGGAGTACAGATGGTACTGAGTTCTAGTACAGAGTGTGCAATCTTTGTTTACAGCAATGAAGTACAAAATACATAACTGTTTCCTCAACATTCTTGTGGCAACATGTGTAAGTATAGGACTTATGCCATATAGTATTATTTTTACTGATGTTAGCAATGTTGCTCACATTTGCGCACAGCTTACCAACATGCAAACCGTGTGTGTATGCGTTGTTAACCATTGTGCAAATCAGCTGCTCACTGCACTATGGAACTGTATATATGATGCTTTCTTATTAGTGTTTGTTGTCTGTTTCCTTTGTATGACATAAAACTACATGTGGAAACATTAGAAATTCAGGGCACATTCTAAGAATGTGTCATATATTCAAAATACATACATGGGCTGTCCACCTCCCAACAACCTGTACAACACCGGGGGCTCAGTATTTTTTACACACATATATAATGACACTACAAAGTGCAATATAATATTGTGTGCTCCCTCATGAACAAGGCCAGTTAGTGGTACTGACAACCTTGCCCTGCTAACCCAAATATCCAACTATGCTCAATAAGGGTACTTGTGTTCTTAAACAGCTATGTTTCTACACACCTAGGGCACACTCTACATTTAGGCTACTGGCCTCATATGAACCTATGAATCTATGTGGCTATGCAGGTCTCCCAACCTGTTATCCCCACATGGCCTGCTGATGTCATCTACCATACGTTAACCTGCAGCCATATAAAAGTTAGATTTGTGGCATAGCACTTATCTAAAGTACTGTGTTTTGTAGCCTGTGTACTTAGATAGGTAGGGGTTCTGTTCTCACTGCAGTCAAGTGTGCATGTGTGTGTGTGTGTGTGTGTGTGTGTGTGTGTGTGTGTGTGTGTGTGTCCAACCAGAAGGCAAGTGTGCATCCTGCAGTTACCAGTCCCATAAATTGACAGTATTTTGATACTTACACCTACCTACACATCCATTTCAGGCAGACCTCACAGTTTCTTCTCTACAACATGCACTGCTGATGTCATCCTGTATAAGTTGACCTGCAGACATGCAAAAGTCAGACTTGTGCTGTGACTCTTGCATAAAGTATTGTGTTTTATAGTATGTGTACTTAGGTAGGGGTTCTGTTCTCATTGTAGCCAACTGGATATGTGTGTTTGTGTGTCCAGCCAGAAGAACAAGTTTGTATCCTGCAGTTACTCCCCCAATCCCATAAATTGACAGTAGTTTGATACTTGTACCTGCCTACACATCCATGTTAGGCAGACCTCCCACCTTCTTCTCTCCAGCATGCACTGCTGTCATACAATGTAAGTTGACCTGCAGACATGTAAAAGTCAGAATTGTGCCATTGCACCTGCTTACAGCCCTTAGTTCTATACTCTGTGTACTTAGGTAGGTAGGGGTTCTGTTCTCATTGTAGTCAACTGTGTGTGTGTGTGTGTTTCCATCCAGAAGAACAATTGTGTATCCTCCAGTTACTGTCCCTATCCTGTAAATTGACAGTATTTTGATACTTGCACCTGCCTACACAACCATGTTAGGCAGGCCTCCCACCTTCTTCTCTCCAACATGCACTGCTGACATCATACACTATAAGTTGACCTACAGCCATACAAAAGTCAGACTTGTACCAAGGTTTCATGTACCATACCATCCATAATCTAATAGCATTGTAGAATGTATGAATCGGACATTAAAAGAATGTCTAAGAAAGGCATGCTTAGAAAAGGGCAATACATGGATTCATCGTCTGTCTGATATTTTAATGGGTTTTTGAGCAACACCAAACAGCAAAATAGGTATTTCCCTGTATGAAATAATGACAGGCCACAAAATGCCCATACAATTACCATTTAACCCAGATATACCCAATGGTAGACCTATGCTAAAAATCAGTAAACATCAGGAATGGCTAAAACAAATTACTACCATATCTGGCTATAATGCAAGGGAACAGGCATTCCATCTATGGAAAAATGTGCCAATATTATCAGCTGAAGAAAACTTCCCTGCGGAACAAAAGTACTGGTAAAATTGTTCCAAATGAAAGGACAATGGGCTAGCAATTGTCAAGGCCCTTTTGAAGTAGTGGAACAAATTCGGCCATTAGTGTACAAAATTAAAGGAAAAAAGAAAAACAAAACAATGTTTGTACATAAAGATCAACTAAGAATGATCAAAAACAGTGAGCAATGTAAATCTGATTAAGTATATTCGCTTGTAGGTTTCCAACAACAACAAAAAAAAAAACATAATGAAATTGATATGATTTAAAATGCATCCTTTTGGAAATCCGGTTTCAGATGACCAAAAGCAAAATCAATTGACAATGGAAATTTTATTTAAAGGATGTTTTTTAAAGCAATAATAATTGTCATAGAAATTATCATTGTATTGCTTAGCATTAAGTTGTATTTACAACCTGTTAATGAAACCATAACATTTCATAAAAAAGAAAGTAAAGAAATGTGGAAAAGTGAACAAGACTGGTCACCTTCTTTTAATACCTTTTTGGCAAGACAATGTTGGTATGCAAAAAGCATGAATGTTTCTAATTGTTGGGTATGTAGTTTAATACCAGAAATAACAGGGGTCATGCCTTTAATACATATTCCACTAAATTCCCTTAGTAGTTGGAGGGTATTAATAAATGAGACAGGAGACCAAGTCATAAATGTATAGCTATGTAAAGCAAGAGTACAGTTATTTGCTATAGTGCAGGGAATCACATGTTTTCAACAAAATGGAAATGTTCCAGTGGGTAATAGTAATTGTATTCAAACAATTGAAATGATAAACATTCACAACCACATACCAGCACATGGAGTATTTTTTCATGGTTTTCCTATTTTAATACCAATTAAGGGTCAGTTAATAGTAAGTGACACAGCAGTGTTTCATTTTTCACAAAATGATAAAAACGAGTGTAAAACCAATATTACATGTTGGCGATGTAAAACAGATAAAAAACATTATAGTTGTACATGATAAAACTCCTACTATGGGGCAAGTAAATGGCAGTCTGGTAAATAGCAGTGTTGCTCTGTCAGATGGGTTATATTACATCTCTGGCAAATATGCTTATAAATGGTTACCAAAGGGATGGGATGGCACCTGTTATATAGGGTTAGTGGTACCAACAATGCATCATGTAAAATAATTACCAAGAGAAAGCATTAGAAATATAAAAAAGAAAATGGATATATTACCTGTGATTGAAAGTCCAGACAATCCAGTAGACACCTTAGATACATCACGTATCTATCATCAAAATCCTGATTATATTAAATTAAAAGATATGGATTTAGGAGATGATGTAATCTCTGGAGCAGGTGTTTTCCCTTGGTATGGGACTGCAAAAGCCATCTAGGAGCTGAGAATACTATCCATACTAGTTGAGGTATTGGCAAATGCCACTTTCAATGCATTCCTTGACATTATTGTCGAAATGACAGCTATACGAACTATGGTTTTGCAAAATCGAATGGCATTAGATTACATACTAACATCCCAAGGGGGTATGTGTGCTTTAATAGGAGAACAATGTTGTACATTTATTCCAGACAAAACAGAATTTGTAAAAGCACATTTAGAAGTGATTGCGCAAGTGTCTCAACATACTAGAAAAAACTGGAATGATGATTGGAGTGAATGGTTTTGTAGTCTATTTACAGGATGGACAGGAAAGATCATTATATTTTTAATTACTTTTATTGTTATTGTAGTGCTTGGTTGCATATTATTTACATGTATTAAAGTCTGCTTAACAAGAGCTAGTAAAGTTACTGTTGTTAATTGTCATAATGAGAAAGTATTATCAAATAATGCTGAATTTGTATCCCTGGTTTAAAATAAAACAAAAGAGGGAATTGTTAGAGTATGCTTAACAAGGTATTAAGGTTGAAAGTAATTTTGCTACACATATGTAACATAAATAAGGTATAAAATAAAGCTTGCTTAAATGTAGAAATAGAGTTTAGCAAAATGTGATTAGCATCCATACTAAATGACTGTGGCTTGCAAAATAAGGAATTTCCTTAATGGACATGTTTCCTACAGAATTAACAAGAATGTATGCATTTCACATGGTCAGTAAGAGCAAAATTTTGAAAAACAGGATATATGCATTTCACGTGGTCAGTAAGAGCAAAAATATAAAAACAGGATGTATGCATTTTACATTGTCAGTAAGAGCAAAATGTGAAAAACAGAATTTATGCAGTTTCTTTAAAGAATGGACAACAGGAAAACAATCTGTACATGTTTCTATTATATGACTGTTAAGCAAGAAAGTTTGAATGGATATGCTTTCATCAAGTCAGCATTTGCACAAGATGTTTCTATAAAATACAATACCAGTATTATTTCTCTACAGGATGAAAACATATTTTTCTCCAAACACCAGCAAACAGATGTTTTCATACAAAGACCAAAATAGAATACCAAGGAGAAAAACAGGATGTAAAACCACTATAAAGAGACTATAGCAGATAAAATTGTTAGAGATATTTCTGTAGGAACACCCATTTGTTCTAAGGTAATATTGTATCTCACATCATCCATGCTGTTTGAGAAGTAAAGTAGCAGAGTACCTGAAGCTGTAACAGTAGTTTGGGTGATTTGTTATAAAAGTTATTTATTGGTTACTGCTTTTATGACAGAGTTTGATGCTGCATCAGTGTATATTCTGCAAGTTTCTGTGAACAACAGACTGTGAATGTAATTATAACTAGACTTTAATTTCAGCAGAATCTAGCCAGCAATACATTAGTGTCTTAAGAAGACTTTGTTTCCAGTACAGTAAGCAACACCTTGATAGTTAATTCTTCAGTGTACAGTACTGTGTTCTATTGTCTGTGTACTTAGGTAGGCAGGGGTTCTGTTTTCACTGCAGTCAGCTATGTGTATATGTGTTTCTAATCAGCAGAGTAGATGCGCTATCCTACAGTTACTTCTACAATGGCATGGCTTGCTAGTCTTTTCATATGTGCACAAACCTACACATCCATTTCATGCAGACCTCCCAACCTCTTTTCTCCGACATGGCCTGCTCATGTCATCCACTATACGCTGACCTGCAGACACATAAAAGTCAGACTTGTGCTGTGGCGTGTGTGTATAGTACTGTGTTCTGTAGTCTGTGTACTTAGGGAGGGGTTCTATTCTCACTGCAGTCAACTGTGTACATGAGATGTTACTTGACATTACAGAGATCCTTTTACACCAGCATGTGGGACAATGTTATCTCTATATGCGCAACAGACAATGTTGATGAACCACCACATGCTCAACAGACAATGCTGATGGAATCAGCTAAATCAGATTATTGCACATACAACCATCCCACCAGAGCAGAATCAGACACTGGCCTGGAGCCCAGGCAGGCATCACCATAGGCTCATAGAAGGTTATTAGGCAATTGGTCCTAGGGCCTTTATAAACCTAGCCATGTCATTCCATTGTTCTCTTATTGACCAGCTTGCATGGTCTATATTTGCAGTGCAAGTGTATGATCATCACCAACTGCCCTTATCCAAGTGGGACATGGGTGACACACCTGGGGCAAATTTACATTCTCCCATCCAGAAGGCTAAGTTACACTTAAATAGGGTCATTGACGAGCTCTGTTTTATGTGAATTGGGATTTTTTTTCCAGAGGAGTAGCAATCTCTGGGAGACATATATGTCACTCTAGCATGTCCTGTTAACGTCACAGACTAGGTTAAGATCCCTAGAGTGAGTGAATCTTGTCCCATGTGACTTGTTGATGTGCAGCATTTCTATTAGACCAGGGTCTGAGACTGCTCTGTAGGCCAGGCACAAGTCAGTTCTCAGCAGCCTATAAGATACAAAGTCCAGTGACAGGGCCTTCAGTCTGTCCATGCAGATCATGTGTTGTAGGCCCTGAATTGTCTTGGTGAAAAAACTCTGAGGCCTTCCTTACCACTGTGAACACACAGTAATCATAACTGGAACATTTTTAAGATGGACCCAGAACTATCAAAAAAGGTTGGGTCAAGTCCTATTATAGTTTCTAAGAAGGACCTGTATTTTAAAACCTTATTAGGAAGGGCAACTGTGGTTACCAAGGAGGGGGGTATGATTAAATGTGGACAATGCCCTCAGTGCAGATTCATTTTAGAAGGTCCAAAAGTGGCAATTCAGAACTGGGGAGTAATCAAACTTTCCCATAGGTACTATTGTTATAGTATGGGGATAGTTTATATTGCCAAATGTCAAGACTGTAAACGTTTTTGCACAGGCAAAACAAAAGCAAAATTTAAAAAAAGAATATATCAGCATCAGTATGATATATTAAGGGATGATGATAGAAGCATCCTAACTAAACATGCAAAACACGTTCCTGTACATAAATTTACAGCAATCAATAAAGTAGACCTTGGACCCAGGGGTGGACCTGCTAATCTTTATCTTGAGTATAAGGAACTAAGATGGCAGTTAAGGTGTAATGCTGCAGTCCCCTAGGTCTCAATGAATCAGTCTCCATCAATAGTGTTTTAAAATTAAAGGCAGTATTGGCTCTATAGTACCTTAATGTAATCTAATTTCAGACAAGGTGTGCACATTTATATATAGTCTTTACTCTGTTTATATGGATTGTTTTTAAGTAATGATTTTTTTGTTTACCATATATTAAGTTCTCTAGTAACGAAATGTTAAATTTTTTTTTGTATTAAATGTTAGGTATTATATTTTGGAGGGGCTTTTTAAATGTTTAATTTTCTGGGAATAGAATAGTCACATGTCTTTCAATTTAATGATATTTAAAGGCTGTGTTAATTCCTTTATTTTATTCTGATGAAGTCAGATTGACCACTGATGAAAGCACTACAAATAAAAATAAATTGGAGCTATGGTAGATGGGTTCATCCATCATTTTCACTTTATTTTCAAGTCTGAGGTGTTTGTTCATTGTTGAAGTTAGTTTTGGTACTGTGGATCAATGGATGTGCACCCTGTATCCAGTACTTTCATCACAGGGTACAGTACTGAACTAGTAGTGTCTATTGGAAACCTAACTGCATTAATTCAGGAATTAACTCAGCAACTCTGTCAGTATTTTCACATTCATGATGCTGTTTTAAATGCCATCAATACAAGGCAAAGGGATGCGATTCTTGTATCCTAGGAGAGTGACGATTTTGGGATTACACCAGTTCAGAGGTCGCAAAACCATTTAATACTTTTGGACAATAATGGAACAGGTAGACATGGCAACAATGTGAACTGTTTGCAATCCTCCTTGGTGGTGGTTCAAAACGACTCTTTTTCTTTAACAGTTGATTCCAGCAAGGGAAGGACTGGCCATTTAACATAGAGTCATGGGAAGTAAACCATGGAATGGTTGATAAACAATTAAAGGATTTATATGAGCAAACATTGACGTTTCGGAAACTGCAATTAGGAAACTCTTATTTGCAAGAGTGTTTGAAAAGGCAGTAAATACTGAAAAAATTAAGGAACTGGAAGTATCTCATTGGCCTCATCCATGAGTTGGACTTGCATCGTGAGTTGCTTAGCTTATTAATCAGACAAGGATGCAAATTAATTGAGGTTTTAATGAAAGACAATAAAAGAAAAATAACTTTGTTAAATGATTCTATCTCTGTTAAACACAAGAATTCAGTCTGATTTAATGTTTGAACTTAAAGTTAAAGAATATAAAGCATTTTTCTGAGATAGATAAAATTGTAGGTAAACTTAAATGACAACAATGAGATTCTGTTATTAAATGTTCAACTTCTGTGTCCTTTTTCTCCCTATTTACAGTCTCTTCAATGAATAAACAACAATACAGCATTTGAAATATTTTAAATCAACTGTTTCTCTCCACTATAACAGTATCGTACTGTACTTTAGGTTCCATTCAAAAAAATGTATCCCACCCTGGAAAAGCTTTCCGCAGTCTCCAATTCATTGATGTCATCAGGTACAATGAATACAGGTAGTTTTCTTTCCAATTCCCTCCCCAAACTGACATTACCATGACTTTCCTAAAAACCTACCCATGCTGTGATGTCACAGCTCCCTGGTCCTTCCCCTACCCATACAGAAAGTAAAGGCTAGAACAAGAAAAGAATATGAGTCAAGTCCCCTGCTGTGAACTGTCAATCACAGCAGATAACAGTTCAAATTATCCTTAGCACTTTGACAAATAGGGAAATTAGGTGTGAAGGGGGGAGGGAGATGAGTCAAGGTAGTACAATTCAAGCTTCACAAAAGACTGCAATTTATCCATTCTAAAAATAAGCAGCAGTGAAAAACACTTTGAAAGTCTGTTCTGTGATATTTGCACTGTTTGTGTTTTAAGTAGTCATTGAATGGCATGAAATATTACTTAAAACTGACTGAAATACAGTGGTGTATGCATGTAAAATCAGTGCATTGACAGGATCTTTAGGAGGAAAGAGGTCTCTGTGATGCAATTTTTTATAGACAAGCACTGCATTATGAGCTACCTAGAGGTGTCAAGATCACGTCAAGATGCTAGACTCCATGAGGTCAGACTCATAAATTACATATAAAACTATTTAAAAACCTGTAAATAGTCCCAGTGTAATGTTAAAATGTAGGAAACACCAAACCATGATGAAATAAACATGTTTGAGTCTGTGGTGTAGTTTTCCTTTAATGAGAACAAAAAAGCTTTTAAGAGATAAATTGGACTACGAGGCTGGGAAAGCTTACCCACCTCCATCCGGGAACAGATTTTCTAATCAGAATGTGAGGGATAGTTCTGGGGGACAAGCTATAGTTGATGATAATAACCAGGGAGTGGAGGGATATGGTAATAATGAACAAGAAAATGTCCCTTTAGAAGTCCACCCTCTGGAGGAGGTCTGCACGACTGATGAACCAGAGGAAGGGGGGATCACAAGAGTGTTGGAAGGAGAAACAGATATAATCAATGGCCTTGGTCAACAAAGGGGAAAACAAGGGGGAGAGGGAGGATGAGAGGGAGTCACTGGTAGATTCTGGTACTGGGAGATGTGAAATAGTGCCAAATATGGTAGGTGACTTTAAACTATACAACTTGAGTGATACTGAAGTCACCACAAAGTTGTCTGATATTTTTTGAAAAAGGGAATACCTATGTACCAACAAGACCAGCAAGAATAAATGATTCATTAATACAGTTAAAATTATTTGTGAGAAAAATTAATATGGCCTTGTATTTTGACAGTTACAATCAAGAAGTGAACTTTTCTGTTCCCTGTAAGTGTCCTAGCATTTTTAATCTACCATTATATCCCCTGGCTAATTTATTTGAAAAAAATGTGTGAAAATGATATTAGTAAACTTCTCTCCATTGATAGGGGAGTGTCCTTTAATCTGGATTCTAGTCAATTACAGTTACTTAGGGAAATTACCAGTTTGAAACAGGTAAGAATTATGAGATCTGATAAAGGTGGGGGCCTGGTGGTTATGGACACCAATAACGGTATCACTAAGATGTTTGTAATATTATATACTGATATTTATGAAGCGGTATCCATAAGCAAGAAAAATATTGCTTACCAAGGGATAAACGTTATGATGGATGATCTGGTGTTCAATGAGAAAATTAGTCTAGCTGACTGTGAATTTTTAAAAGTAGCATACACCAGGACCCCCACCATTTTCAGTATTCCTAATATACATAAGAGTATCCATAACACCCCCACCCCCAAGGCCAACAGTAGATGCAAAAGCATCTAAAACGTTTACACTGGCTAAATATGTGGAATTCCATACAAAGGGGATTTTAAGTAAACACAAATATCTATACAAAGACTCTCTGAACTTTCAATCTAATCAATTATATTCTGACAACTTGCTGTTTGTCATTATAGATATTTGTGACTTGTCCTCAGTAATTCCACATGCAGTAGGATTGGAATTATTTTATGACTTTTTATGTGCTAATTCTGGTTAAGTATAACAAAATTCTCACCATCAGGACTTATGGAGGCCATTTTAGAAAACAACTTTTTGATCTTTGAAAACCAGCTCTTTTGACAGAGGAAAGGGTGGCTATAGGAGCCGCATGTGCCCTGGTTTTTGCCAACATACCACTGCCTCAATGGGAAAATATGGTGGTCTTGAGTTCGGAATTTTCCAAGAGTTGGTCCCTTTATGGTAAATGTTTGGACAACATCATTATTTTTTAGACTGACACTAGAGAAAGACTTAACCATTTTTTTTTCAATATTTAAACTCTAGTACCAGTTTACTAAAATTTACAATGGAAGTTGAGGAGGAACGGGTACATTATATAGACATTACTATATTTAAAGACAGAGTATGTAAGAAATTTGACTCATCTTTGTATAGGAAACCTACATACTCTTAACTCCCTACTCCATTTTGAAAGTTGCCACTCCCTGCATCAAAAAAGATCTTTAGTCAAGGGGCAATGTGTGAGACTGGCCCAGATGGTGAGTAATGACACTATGTTCCAAGAAGAATGCCTTATTTTGAGGGGGTGCTGGGAAGAAGAGTCTACCTTGGTTCCTTTTTAAATAATACATTTAATGAAGCCATGAGGAAAAGACAGAAAGGACATTTTCTCCCTTTTTTAGGGAGTATAGATAGGCAACAGGGGAGAGATGAAACTGAAGAGTTTTCTGCCCAAACTGACCACAGGAATTTTAATAGAACCCTAATTTTACCGTATAATTTGCATTTTGGGGGCATTAGAGACATTATTAATCATAACTGGAACATTTTTAAGATGGACTCAGAACTATCAAAAAAAGGTTAGGTCAAATCCTATTATAGTTTATAAGAAGGACTTGTGTTTGTTTTAAAACCGTGTTAGAGAAAGCAACAGTGGTTACCAAGGTGGGGGGTATGATTAAATGTGGACAATGCCCTCAGTGCAGATTCATCTTAGAAGGTACAAAAGTGGCAATTCAGAACTGGGGAGTAATCAAACTTTCCCTTAGGTACTACTGTTACAGTATGTGGATCGTTTATATTGCTAAATGTCAAGACTGAAAGTTTTTACACAGGCAAGACAAAAGACAAAATCTAGAAAAAGAATATATAAGCATCGGTAAGATATATTAAGGGGCAATGCTAGAAGTGCCCTAGCTAAACACATAAAAAACTTTCCCACACATAAATTCAAAGTTACAGCAATCAATAAAGTGGATCTTGGACCTAGGGGTGGACCTGCTGATCTTTAGGTTGAGTATAAGAGAACATACTCCCCACAGTCAAATCCTAAGGCCTACCTACTCCCCAATCCTACTATAAAAAGGCTTACTAACCTACAGCATAGTAACTACTAACATCCCCTCACTTTTCACTTAAAATAACCTCCTACACTATGTTCCCAAAACCCTTAACCTACACCCCATTACTATTATTTCTCCTCAACCTATCCTACATCTACTACCTCACTCAACCCACACATACTAACCATACTCAAGCCTTCCACATAACTACTGACTTCAACACATTTCCATCAAAACCTCACATCACAATATTTCCCCATCTCTATCCTATAAAAAATCAACTATTCTTTACTTTTAAACTCATTAACCCCCACAAACACTCATCCACAACAGCAGCTATCCCATACCTTACCAATGCATTAAAGTTCAACCCAGACTTTACCAATGCATTAAAGTACAACCCATACTCTAAGCAATCCAAACACCTAACCAATATTATTCTATATCTAATTACTACCCTATTATCAGGAGACATACATCCCAACCCTGGCCCCTCAAACCCCTCCAACATAGACAAGTCTATACTTATTGCCTCCCTAAACTCTCAAAGCATAGTAAACAAAATCCCAAGCCTCCATGCCTGGCTCTCACACAACAAACCCAACATTTTATCTATATCTGAAACATGGCTAAAGTCTCACATAAAGGGCCATGAAATAACACCACCAAACTACTCTATCATCCGAAAAGACAGATCCCACAAAAAAGGTGGTGGTGTTGCTCTTCTGTATTCATCCTCCCTGTCAGTCACCCCTTATAACAAGCCTATTCCCAAATTCAACAATGCAGAAATACTCTTGACAAAATTTCAACTTAATAAACACAAACACATAGTAATAGTCTCCATCTACATCCCCCCTGGAGACAATATTACTACATTAGAAAATATACTCTTCTGGCTCTCCACAAATATTAACAATGAAATAATAATCCTAGGAGATACTAACATAAACTGGTCCTCCATTCAGTCAAACACAAGTTCACTTAACATAAACCTTTACAACTTCTCACAGCTAATTAATTCCACAACCCGCCCCTCTAAAACTCTATCTTCGGGTAGCATTCTAGACTGGATCTTAGTCTCTCACCCTCATTACTTCTCTGACAGTGGTACACTTCCAGACTCCCTCAGTGATCACCTGCCCACCTTTGCACACCGACTCCCTACACCTTTACTAAGAACACATAACTATATTACCATACGCAATCAAAAAAACTTTAAACCAACAGCTTTCAATGACTCTCTAAAAGCAATCAACTGGGATATTCTAAAAACTCTAACCCTAGATGATGCAGTCACTTCAACACAACCTTTTTAAATATCCTAGATCACCATGCTCCCCTAAGCTCCAAAAGAATAAAACTAAAAACTACCCCTTGGCTAACCAAAACTACTCTAGCAGCTATGAAACACAGAGATAAAGTCTGGGCACTTTACCATAAAAATAAATCTCCCCTCTCCCATCTCGAATTCAAAACACTCAGAAATAAAGTAAAAAAGCTCATTATTGCTGATCGACAAAACTATTTCTCCAAACTTCAAAACAATAATAAAACAAACCCTCAGAAGTTCTGGAAAGGAATATCTACCCTTATCAATCCTGGCAACTTACTCAACCCCACTCCTGACCCCAATGCTTCTGACAAGGACTTAGCTACACAATTCAACTCATTTTTCATAGATTCCATCTCCAAACTAACATCTTCATTCTCCAATACCTCTCCATCCTCCACTTCTCCCACCAGCACTCCTCCCTACTTCTCCATCTCTACTACCACTCCATCTCCATCTCTGTCACCCCCTCTTCACACACCTCCTCCCCACTCCTCCATCTCTACTACCACTCCCTCTCCATCTCTGTCACCCCCTCTTCACACACCTTTATCACTAAAACCAATTCCAAAATCCACAATAAAAAAACTTTTACAAAAACTAAAACCATGCTCCAATGCCCCTGACAACATTCCTTCTTAGTTCCTCAGCATTTCTGCTGAGGCCATAGCCTACCCCATCAGTATACTAATCAACCGCTCTATCCAAGAAAGCATGGTACCCCAAATCTGGAAAAAGGCTTACATCATACCTTTACACAAAGGTGGCAATAACAACAATATTGCAAACTTCTGCCCCATAGCTATCTTATCCTCCATCTCTAAACTCCTAGAAAAGTGTATCCATTTACAGCTACTACCTTACCTCTTAGGCCATAATCTGCTCACTCCAACTCAGCACAGTTTTAGACCCAGCCACAGCACTATGTCAGCCCTCCTCTCCTTCCTAGAAACTGTAAATAAAGCTTGGGACTCAGGTCATATTGTCTCTACCCTCTTACTTGATCTTTCAAAGGCCTTTGACACTATCTCTCACAAGCTCCTTCTAACCAAACTCTCTCAACTCAACTTATCTCCTTCCTCACTGTCCTGGTTCTCTAGCTACTTATCAAATAGATATCAAGCAGTTAAATGGAAAAAGGCCACATCCTCTTTTCTAATCACCCCAACTGGAGTTCCCCAGGGCTCCATACTGGGTCCTCTGCTATTTAATATATTCATTAACGACTTCCACAACTGTATTCCATTCTCCAGTGTTATCCAATACGCAGATGATTCAACTATCATCTGCACTGCTACATCCTTCCCAGTACTACAAAAGCTTACACAAGATGCATTCTCTTCCACTGAACTCTGGATGAAAGATAACCACCTTGTTCTTAATGCCTCTAAAACCAAACTAATGGTATTTACCCCCTCTAAACACATCTCTATCAGTGCTAATTCTCTATTAATTAACAGCCACAACAATACATCCCTGGAATTGGTGTCAAATGCTAAATTACTTGGTGTTCAAATAGACAGTCACCTTAAATTCAACTCTCACATTCAACTCAACATAAAAAAAACACATCAAAAACTAGGCATGCTATACCGACACAATCGCTACCTTACACCCTCTACTAAAATCATTCTCTCTACCTCATTCCTCATCCCCTCTCTTCTCTACGGAGCCCCACTCCTAACCAACATCCAATCTTCCCTTAAAACAAAACTTTCCTCCTGTTACAATAAAATTGCTAAATTCGCTACCAGCCATAAATCTTCTACCCACCATTGCTCTTCACTCCATAAATTAAAATGGCTTGAACTTCCTAACCAACTTATCTATTCTCAACTTACTCTTGCTCATAAGCTCATTTTCAAACCTGACCTCTGTCCATCTCTTTCTTCTGCATTTAAATTTCACCTTCCCAGCAGGGTACTTAGATCTAACAACCAAAATCTAATCGAATTGTATAAGGCAAATCGTCCCCCTGGTAAAAATCTCCTAAACTTTAGCTTTGCACGACTCTGGAACTCCCTACCTCCTGCCATTCGCACCACTTTCAACCACCTTACATTCAAAAAATCTCTTCACTCTCATCTACTTTCCCAGTGGGAATGCTCATGCTCACATCCTTCATGATCCATACTGACTTGACACTTTCCACTTTCCTCCTAAAAAAAAAAAAAAAAAAAAAAAAAAAAATTTTTGTACACTACATTGTCTGCTCTGTTGCAATTGTTTCTTACTTTCTAAATTGAAATGCTTACCTTCTCTAGCCTGTATCATCTAAAATGTTTACCACCAGTTGTTCTTCCTAAAACTGTTTGCTCTAACTGTAATGTGAACAGTACTCTGACTACCACATATTGTATACTATATTTGTAAAATTCTTGTAATTATTGTAATATGGATGTAAATCCTACTGTAACCTTATTTGGAGCTTTTCTCCCCAGGACTCCATTGAAAATGGGTTCATCTGGCCCAATGGACTATCCTGGTAAAACAACTGCAAATAAATAAATAAATAAATAAATAAAAGATGGCAGTTAAGGTATAATGCTGCGGTCCCCCCGGTCTCAATGAAACAGTCTCCATCAGTAGTGTATTAAAATTAAAGGCAGAATTGGCTCTATAGTACCTAAGCATACATCTCAAGTGTACCTCATTATGAGGAACGTACATCATTTGGGGTCTTAAAGTTCATGTTCCTCAAAGTTCCTAACTGAAAGAGTCTGACACACATTCTCTGTTAGGAATTTTTTTAACTGATATCCATGGTAAATAGAAATTAATTATGTTAATTCATTAAATGATCTTTTTTTGTAAGTAAAACCAGCAGATTTTAACCATCCTATGACCTTCCTTGATGAAGTTGTTAGTAAGCTGTTTGCATGTGTTCCACATTTTGCCCATTTGTTCCGCATTATGAAGGCTAGTGTTCCTAATTTTGGTGATGAAAGATTGAGAGCTATGTACCTAAGTGTAATCTAATTTCAGGGAAGGTGTGCACATTTATACATAGTCTTTACTCTGTTTATATGGATTGTTTTTAAGTATTAATTTTTTGTTTACTATATATTAAGTTCACTAGTAACGAAACATTAAAAAGAAAAAAACAATTATTGTATTAGATGTTAGGTATTAGATTTTGGAGGGGCTTTTTTAAATGTTTAATTAGCTGAGAATGGAACAGTCATGTGTCTTTTAATCTGATGATATTTAAAGGCTGTGTTAATCCCTTTATTTTATTATGATGAAGTCAGATTGACCACTGATGAAAATGCTAAAATAAAAATAAATTGTACCTATGGTAAAAGGGCTCATCCGTTGTTTTCACATCTGTGTGATTGCACAGACATGGGCATCTTCCAAGGTAAGGAGTTCTTCCAGTGAGTGCAGTTTCTGATTTACACTTCTTGCATTAAAGAGCATAACCTTCAGTTTGTCTGTAGTAGATTGTTTTACACTGAAAATTTAGCTGTTCTGACATTGCCTAAAAAGGCCACTAAAGGGGGAGGCAAGCACCTTTATATAGTATAGTGAAGTACGTCTCCAGTCATTCACTGGAACATGGACTATGACAGAGTCATAATGGTACTTGTTAAGAGACTTGAGTGCGTGCATGATCTGATGGACTCTGGCACCTGACAGGCAGCTGACTGTGACTTTCTCTTTGTCCAGCCTGGCAAGGGGAACATCTGTGTGTCTCACTATGGAGTCACTTATGAGCAAGACATTTGGTTTTGAGGTGGTTTGCCTGAGAAGCTTATCAGCTGAGAACACTTGTGTGTATTATTATTATTATGTGTAGTGGATTCTGTTGGGTCTGCAGTGTGAACAATAGGTTTGCTCTTGGGAGGTCTCTGATCTTTAGTTGGGTTTCTAGCAAGTATCTCCATGTATGTGGGGTTATGTGTTTTGAGCTTGTTATGTGCAAAAGATGAATTGTATGTGCTGACAACATACTTGAGATCTGGTTTCTTGTTATATGAGAGAATTAATTTCAAATTTGTAGTATAGATACAACTCTCACATGTTGTATTAGTTTGTTTTAGCAGTAACTGGTTGTCAATATACATGAGGCAATTGCTCTGTTGCCTCAGGATACCCATGTAAATCAGGCTGCCTGGAGAAATGGTGGGAAACTGTCCATCCTTTATGGAGGGTATATACTGCAGTAACTAGTGGGGAGTGGACTACACGAGCCAAGTTTGATATAAGACTAAGAAAATGTGTCTATTCTATGGAGGGCTATGGTTACAAAAATGTGTCAATGTTTCATAATGCACACCTGAGTTGCCCGCAGGGCAGCAGTGCTAGCTCTGAGTAGGTATGGTAAACTGAGTGCAAACACCCCAAACCACAATGCTGGAATACAAGTGAAGTTGAACTATTTTAAAAAAGTAAACAAAGGGAAAGGCCAAAAGTGAGCCTTATTCCAGCAATCCCCAACTCAGATGGGTTATTGGCTGCACAGTTCTGCCAGAAGAGTGCAGCGAGGCCTTCTTAATATAGGAGGGCTTGTTTTAGTGCTTCAGTGATACCAGTCTAGATTCAGCAAGCCTGAATCAACCCTATGCTATAAAATGCAGATGTTCTAGAAATCCAAAGTGCAGAAAATTGCAATCACAACAGAAGAACAAACAGTTTAAATAAAGCAGCAATTCGGTTCAATACTCCAACAAGAGTGTAGACAACAAATCTTCCTAGTGTGAAATAAGTGGTCTGGAACCTCAGTGCTTAAACCATAACAAAGACACTTAGAACAATAGCCACAATAAGTATCCAATCAGCAATTCCCAACTCAGAAGGGCACAAGCTTGTGTAGACTACAAACCTTCTTAATGTAAGACAACTGGCCTGAAGCCCAAGTACTTAAACCAAAAGTAATAGGCTTAGAATAACAGTTAAAATTTAGTGCAATACCAGACAGGTGATAGTGACATGTCTTTTAATCTACCCACATACATCATGTCATGGTTAGTAGGTCCTGTGTTATCTTGATGAGAAATACCTGTGGTCTGTCCAGCTTCTGCATGTGTCTGATGAGCTTCATGCAAAAGAGAGCATTATACTATATTACTGTTCTGATGAGTTTGACTACAGTGCTGTCATACAATCCTGAGATCTAAATGTGAGGGCGTGTCTTATGATGTGCACCATATGTAAGTACTGGAAAACATTAAAGAGAAAGGTTATAAAGAAATGACACACATTGCAGTTCCTGTCTTCACGACCCTTACAAAACAGTACACTAGAAAGTGCTGACATGATGATGCTATCCACTGTATCATTTGGCAAGGCAAAACAACTGACAGATGCAATTATCAGTTCAACAACACAAATGCAGATATACTATACACTAATATAGCTATGCACCCTGTGTATCAGACACAAAGCTTTTGTATCCCTGAATCCAAAAGAGAGGAAACAATGATATGTCACAGTTATCATCACTTGCACAGGGTGTTGTGGGGGGGGGGGGGGGGCAGGACACCTAGGCTGACACAAAAAGTTGGTGAGTGTGTTTGTGGAAGAAAAGGAAGCAGGCAGACTGTGTGTGTGTCGGTAGGGGTCCTCCATGTGAAAGTGGTGCATGAGAGTACATGAACACATTTGATCTCAGTTCTAGCTCTACATCTTTGTATGTTGGACAGGTGTGAGCCATGCATGGTAGAATAGGCAGCTCATCATTGCCCCCCCCCCCCAGCCATGAGAACTGGCTCTTCCAGGAGTTGCACTGGCACTGCCATGCCCAAGGTCAAATGGAGTGCTGTTACTTGAGCATGACCAATGTCTGCTGGATGTGGTCCCTTCATGGGAATGTCAGGAACCCCGACCCCATGCCCTGCCATGTCTGGGTGTGGACAGCACACTCATTGATGGACCAGCAGAAGTACTGCCGCTACAGAGGCATGATCAGGAAAGGCCATGTTGGCTATCAGTAGATGTTGTGGCTGACCTACTCCGATG
Organism: Protopterus annectens; assembly: GCF_019279795.1. Lineage (NCBI taxonomy): Eukaryota > Metazoa > Chordata > Ceratodontiformes > Protopteridae > Protopterus > Protopterus annectens. The sequence goes on from NC_056737.1 coordinate 330,945,130, forward strand.
AGGATGCTGTTCCCCTCCCAACAGATGTTCCATCACAGGCACTGCTAGTTCCATGACACACACCCCTTGATCCATCACAGACACTCCTCATTCCAAAGTGTCATTCATCTGATCCAGGGAATTGCAACATAGTGGAGGCCAGTCATGCATGTGAGACTGTGCCACAACCACAGCCCTGAGCATTTGTCTGGAGCACCTTTCTGAACATGCAGTTCCCTAAACATACATTTTGTGACATGGAAAGAGACACCTGCACCAGGTGGAGGAGGGACAGCAGGCTCTGAGCACCCTTATCAACCCTCCTGTGTGGCATCTCGCCAACACTTTGGCTATGGCCAGACTCAATAGGCACTGAAGCCGCAGCAGCCACACTTCCCTGCTCAGTGTCATCACCCTCCACCTGTCCTATATTTGTGGCCTCAGTGGATTTTGTAGGCATAGGCCCACTGGCTGTGTCTGGGGAAAATGAAGGGGGTGGCTGGATGTCAACCTCTGTGTCAGATTCAAACACTGCACCCCTAACTGTGTCTTAGTTAAACCACCATCGTTATCAGTGCCTGATGAGACACTGACATCAGGTGGCACAGGGCCCACACTCCCACTGTCATGATCATCTGTGATAAAAATGGAGAAACACAATCATACATAAATACCTGCACTACTATGGTGCAATATATGCTAAACAAATAACAGTGCTGCTACTATTACAGACAGTACTGCAATACATACAACAGGCCTAAAATGACACATTATATTTCTAGAAATTGATCTGCTGTACTGAAATTTCTTTATTTGGCTTACTATCTGCAGGAGACAGGCATCGCTGGATTCCTGACAGTCCTAAAATAAAGACACATGACACAGAAGTGACTTTTATTTTTGCTGTGAGTTATCCTATTGTAGAAGATTCACCAGGAATACCCATTGGGGATCAATATTAAATTGTCGACAGCTCACAATCTTGACTCTGAAATGTTCGACACCAAAATGTCGAACTATGAATATAGCGAACGGCCATATAACCGATTTCTTTCTTTCTTTATTTATTTATTTATATTTGTTGACCGGGAGTGTCCGACTGGACGTAGGTCCATTTTCAGCGGAGGCCTGGGGAAAAAAGCTCCACAGTTAAAATAAACAGACAGTAGTTACATTGGATTACATAGCGATTAACAATTTACATAGCAATTACTTACAACATATTTACAGATGAAGAACATAGTACATCAGTAGACAACTAGAATCTTTATCTGTGAAGTACATAACAGACATTAACAAATGTTACAAGAAGAAGTTCCTGCTGTATAATAAGTACTGGCTTATGAGCATCTGAGCTTGCTATAATCAAGGTAGTTAGTGGAGTGGAAAGAAAGGTAGTGGTTGGATGGGGAGGGTGATATTAGAGTGGTAGTTGCAAGGGCATAGCCAGCATGTTTTTAGGTGCACTTTTAGTAAAGTTTTGAAGTGAGTGCATGATGGTATGGAGGTAATTGTGGGTGGAAGGAAGTTCCATAATTTGGCTATGGTGCAACAGAATAGTGCTTCACCAGCAGAGTTATTGGCTTTAGTGATCTGCAAGTGATTTTTGTTGCTGGATCTTAGTGGTCTGGTGGTGCAATAGGGTTGGAGTAGATTCTGGAGGGATGGGACATTTAGTGTCCATTAGGACATTTCTTTCTAATGGAAAGAAATTGGTTGGCCGTTCCCTGACACCTGCCCTTTCCCTGAGTGTAGTGCAGTCTCGGAGTTAGAATATTTAGTTAGGGGGGGGCACAGTCCCCCACTTAAATATATTTGTTTATGTGTGCCATTGTTGTTTGGCCAACCAATTTCTTTCCTTCCGTTGGAAAGAAATCGGTTATATGGCCGTTCGCTATTTTCATAGTTCGATATTTTGGTGTCAAACATTTCAAAGTCGACATTGTGAGCTGTTGACAATTTAATATAGACCCCCATTGGGGATGTCAGGTGGTTCTGCAGCAAGCCCGTCCCCAGTTACCCTCTGGTCTCAGGCAACAGCAGCTGTATGCCTCCATGCAGATGTTAGCATGTCAGTGGCCCTGTGACATACACTTGCTCATAAGTACAGCTGTGGCTGCCCATGGCATTTATGTTTGCAACAATCTGCTGCCCATACCTCTCAACTTGCAAACATCAAAAATCTGGACAAAGGCCAATGAAAAATAAGCACAATTGGTCAAAAATCTGGATACTGATTAAAATAAAATGTGCATACATAATTATGTAACCCCACCCATTTCAATGGAATTGTGGGATACCAACACTCAAACACAAATTGAAGACCAGACAAAATATTAAACATAAAATATAACCAGAACAATAGAGTTTTATTTATATTAACATTTGAACTTGTAAAAAAATTGAGCTTATATAAAACTAAAGCACATTTTACACAGCTATTTTCCCAGTTAGTCACTGTAATCCAGTGGCCAGAAACTCATCTCTGTCTACAAACCTAGCAAATCTGTTGGCATTATCTGTGTCACGAAAGGAGATACTGCCAGCCCAGCTATCTGGAATTTTGTAAGTGGTTGTGTGTCATTTGTGAATGTCAACATGCTCGTGTAAGATGCTTGAGTTAGAGATGTATTAGAACTGTATCTCATATTGTACAAATGTGTGCTGAAGAGATATTTTGTAAAGTACTGAGCAGACATGTATATACACATCTAAACAGTTACAATAGTAAATATTTTAACAGGGGAGACTGAAACACAGGAGATTAACCTGCAAAACTTCAGAAGAATAGCTGAAATTAAGTCACTTTATGGCTGAGCCATAAACAAAAGAAATGTTATATTTCAGTTTTAATGCAACAGAAGACATAATGTCTAGAACTAGAAGTTTTTGTATTGTCTTTAAATGTGGAGGAATGTAAATTATTTTATGACTTCCACCATTTGCCTTAGCTCTAAGAGAAGTCTTTGTTTATGTATTTCCGCAGGTAGATGCTAAATGCTAAAAGCTGCATCACTGGGGGGGTTTCACCTGACATAGTCAGATGACAAGAAGTAATGTCATGCTACAAGCTACACCAGCAGTAATATTTGGCATATTAATTTAAGAACTCTCTGAGAGAGAGAGTCTGGACATTTTGAATTTTCTCTTTGACCTGACAAGAACATCCACTCACCACTTCTGCCTGCTTGTTGTTCTGTAAGTAAGTTAACTGGGGTACAGTAATTTCTCTTGGATACAGTCAGGAATATAGTGAAGTATAGCTTAGATGTTTTCTTTATATATCTGAAATTATCCTGCAATGTTGTTTTAAACATTTCCTGTGATTTCAAACCCTGATGTAACTGTGATTATTTACTCAGTATTTTCTTGTTCTTTTATTATTTATTATTAAATATATTTAAATCTTTCATTGTGGCTGATATTTGTGAGACATATGGGCCATTCCTAATTGCCTTGCTCTTGGTCAAACTACCATTTGTATTAATAGTAACATTACACAGTAAGATTGGACACCCTTTGTTAAGGGCCTTAAAGTAGCTGATAAAGAGTTGGCTGGTGGCAGTTATAACTACTTTATAGTCTGGGCAAAAGGGGGCATAGCTGTTAAACCTGTGCCAGCCTTCCCTAGGTGTGTGTGTGTGTGTGTGTGTGTGTGTGTGTGTGTGTGTGTGTGTGTGTGTGTGTGTGTGTGTGTGTGTGTGTGTGTGTGCGTGTGTGCGTGTGTGTGTGTGTGTGTGTGTGTGTGTGTGTGTGTGCGTGTGTGTGTGTGTGTGTGTTTGTGTGTGTGTGTGAGTGTGTGTGTGTTTCTGTAGAAATCAAATCTCAAAGAGTGTGTTTGTCAGCTACTTGGGCAGGGACACGAAACACTAGTTAGACAGAGAGGGTGCTGCAGATCTTGGCTTGGCCATTCAACTGAGATCTCAACTCTACAGCTGTGCCAGTGGGGAGTCTTATTGGGGATCTGGAGAAAGAGGAAGAAACCAGCCCCAGATGGACAATTCTCTCTGTGTGCTCTTAAGGGAAATTGCACTTTACTGTGTGTGTACTTGTCATCCTCTCAATATACATCCCCCACTGTTGCCAGTGGTGTAGATTGAGGATCCTTGATTACCATTGCCAGTTGGCAGTGGTGGGATATCTACATATTAAGATTCAGTGGTGTGGATACTGAATTCCAGTAGCCTGCATACAGTGGTGACTAAAGAAGGTGTTTGTACCCTCAATCAGCCACCCAGTGAACATTTAGAGTTTCATATCACAATAGTTTTATTTTTTTTTGATAGCTTAGTTAGTCAGGGACAGCAAGAAAGGATGTCAGCAGAGGAGTATGGCAAGCTGACAAGAAGCCATTTGGCTAAGATGTGCCAGGACAATGACTGGTGCATGCCAACCTGACTAAAGCAGAGATGATTGCAGCCTTAGTCACAGCTGCATCACAGACCAGCAACCAGGAGGACAACCAGAATGGCCCTGGGAATGTACAACTCTCAGAAAATGGACAGTTCAACCTTTCCACAGATGACTTAAAAATCCATCTGGGGTTAAAGAAACTTGAACTGGAGGCCAAACATTTGGAAATAGAATCAGAAGAGAGACAGAGATGCCTGGAGGCCAAAGAAAATGAAAAGCTGAGACATCTGAAGGCTGAGAAAAATGAGAAACTGGGATGTCTGGAAGCTGAGGAGAATGAGAGGCAGTGGCAACATGAAAAGGAGATGCTGACTCTTCGCCAGGGTCATGGAGGTAATAGGGAAGGGAGTAACCGAACCCCAGAAGCAACAAAGGTCAGTAAATTTCTTCCACAGTTTACAGAGGGTGATAATTGTGACAGTGTTATTCATATGTTTGAAAGGGTATGTAAACAGTATAGTGTTGACCAAGGGCTCTGGGTACAGTTCCTGACTACCTTACTCCATGGGAAAGCTGTAACTGCTATTTCTGAATTGTGTGATACTGATTGCTTAAATTATAATACTGTTAAAAAGTGTTGATTAGAGTGTTTCAGCATTGCCCTCAGCCTCTAGCACATACAGATGTAGCAGAGCAGCAGCAACCCCTAGCATTCTGTCAGTTAAAATTCCCAAGTCTGTACTCCAGTGGTGCAGCGTATGAGTGAAAAATCAGATTGTAGGCTGTATGCATACTGAATAGTGATGTGCTGCACATGCAGCCTGTGTGATTTCTGACTATGATGCATTCCACCTGGCAGGTATATCATTGAGGGTTTGAATGGCCCAGTGTTAGTGGAACAGGGCTTATCAGTCCTTTATACATGACTGGCTTTCCCAGGCTATTTCCTTTCTTTTTTTTTTATTTTTAAAATGCCTTCCCTGATAAGCACTGTGGCGCAGTGTGCAAATCTGCACCGTAAGTATAAACACTGCTCAGCAGTCTGGACACACCCCCTAGACACGGGCACACTCAGCATAGCTTAAACCAGCTAAAACATGCACCCTGCAGCTAAACAAAGCTTAGTAGCACTAGACACACACACATGCTTAGCTGAGTGGTGCACCACCCAAACAAGCGGTGCTGAGTTCCAGTCTGCTTAAACATAATGTGATACACCTCTTTTTGATGTCAGCTACCTCTTCTGTGGACACTAACATGGTTCAGGGGCTACACCAATTTTATCTGGGACACAGTAGCCCATTTTTTCTATTCAGTAACCCCAGCTCATTTACATACTGATCTGTGCACACAACCTGGGTATTTCACTATTCCAGGGCCTGCCTCCTTAACAACCACTAAAATCTACCATTCTACATACTGCTTGAAGGGCCCTATAATACATTATTCTCATATAAGTCTTGTTTTTGGATTTTACAGTTTTTAATATTTTGTTTTGCATAACGGCATGTTTGAGCACCGCTGTGTGGCACACAAATATGATATGACTATTAAAAATAATTTTTAATTATTTTGCATTAGTTTTCCACATACAGGGCATAGTTTTGCACATATCTGTCCCTAATACGCAATCCCTAACCATCTAAATGGGCTTTTGCAAACCCTGTTCAATTTTTACTTTCTTGTACATGGTAATTTTCCATGTACACTTCGGACACCAACACAGGGTCTGCACAACTACCTATCTGCTTGCTGGATCACTCCAGCACCCTCATTTGACCTCATTTGCATGAACTTCACCTCCCTATAAGGTGATTTGCATTCCATGGACACTTCTGTGCCCACGCGCTCGTGCACACCCCTCTGCTCTGTTTACTGGATTGCACAGCTGCCGGTTTCCATGTTGGGGCCATGCCACTATGCCTACATAGAAAATCACTCTGTGTAGCCTTTATTGAATTCTCCCCATAATGTCAGTTGTAGGAATTCTTGATTCAGGCTTCAAACTTGTACAATCTTAATGAGAAGGGTGTGCTTGCATTGCATGATAGAAGTTGTCAACATCGGATATATGGTTGATTAAAGAGACCCTAAAAGTATTTGTCAAATTTAACCTATTCCTGCATTTTGTTTTGATTATAGTATGTAGAAGGAAATGGAGAATTATTCTAAAATACTTTACACTTAAAGGTCTATACTCACAATTAAGTTTTACCCAAACTTATAGCAAGAGGCAAATTGTTCTTGAGATTGACTATTTCCTCAGACATTGCACTGAACAAACAGATCTTCATTCATAGATAGTGCATTCTTTACTCATTCATTGAGATTAAAAGGATCCAGTACCCCCCAAAAAATCTCTTGGATGCTGACTTGAGGGAGACTAATCTTCAAATTTAACTGACAGTGTTTTCAAATGATTGTTAAGTTATCTTCATTTATTTTGTTTGCCTTATTCATTCAATCAGTTGAGGTGTTGAAATTATCAAAGCTTATGTCCTCTGTTATTTGCTTCCAAGGTTTAATTTTCTTTTGGCGTTTGATTTTATTATGAATATCAAACACTGTTTTGTGTGTTCCCTGAAGAAATAAATGAACCTCTTTCAGAAGATGACATATGTCTCCTAGGTAGCATAAGTTCATATTCCAATGTGTGTCCTTGAAAAAAAAAATGCACGGTGTACATTTTGGTTGACCAAAATATAATTATTTCTTCTCTCGGGTCACAGAGAGTTTTTTTTCTAATATCTGTCCTTATGAAAGCCAGTAAACTTGAGTATTTAATAATGTTTTATAAGACAAACCAATTTCATCACACATTGCAAAATGTCTTAAAGAGCATGCCTTTATAAAATATAATGCCTTAGTAGCTATTTTTAATACTTCAGTGAACTCAGCACTTATAGTTAGTTTTCGTGATTGCAAGCATTTCCCAGTTTGTCATGCAAAGTATGCTTTCTATATTTGGTGTTACTTGCTTCATTTGTACAGCTAATCCTGTGTGTTTAGCAACCATACTCACTGCATCAATACATCAGTACAAACTGAAACACTCTGTGAATTTTAAATCTAGTTATCAGACAATGCTGAGAACATTACAGTACCTGTTCTATGACTACATTTCCAAGTAGTTCAGAAACTATTCTTTAATTTAATTTTCATCTCACCTGATATATATATATATAAGTACCAAGGCTTTTTCAGCAATATTTTTTGATTCTTCTAAGTAAAGGTTATACATTTTTGACATTTTAATTTCATGTAAAAGTTGTTGGTGAATATCTTCATTCATCATAACAATATAACTTGAAACAGTATCATTTAGAAGGGGCTATTATTTTCATTTTCAAAGAAAATGTATCGCCCTAACACTGTTTGGCATGCATCCAGCATGCAAATCATAATCAACGCTTCCCCTATTGTGAAACTTGTTTTTTGATTTTGCAATGCTAACTGATATCAAATATGATGTTTAATAGTTAACTCATTCCCTGTACACTTATATGTATACTTCAAAATTGCTTGATGAGATTTTAATCCCTTTAATCCCTTTAATCCCTTTTCCTTTCAAGCTCACACAGCTATCTGCCTTTTAGCACAAGAAGAATTAAACAAAAAAATAAAAAAAACAGATTTTAAAAACCTTTCTTATATACTTAGAAAGCCTCTAGAATAACATGTTTTGCATTAGCATATATTTTCTGAAGGATATGAAGTATGCAACCAATCATCTGTTATTATTTAGTGAAGTAACTATAAATCTCAGTGATTTGCTAGATTTTAAAAATGCCAACATATACAAAGAACAGATGAAAATATAACACAAAATCATTGATGGGATCAGATGAACAGTTCTGAGATATGCATTGTATGATAGCAACACAAGTCTTGAGAAAACCAAACATTTTATGAGGAAAAGAACAAAAATATGAGGCAAAGGAAATGGCAGTTAAGAGCTATGCTCTCATGCAGTCAGCCTGTAAAGCTGTTCACTGATATCTGGTCACCTGAAGGAATGGCTTATACCTCTAAACCAGCAGCTGTCTAAACCAGGCATAAATACTATCAAATAATATGAAAATCTGGCCAAAATATCTGGAAACAAAAACAAAAACATCAGCAGGGTTGTAGGATGCTACTTGGAAATACGAGTTTAATAAATGACAGTGACAAAATGGCACAAAAATGTAAACACACTGACATGTCTTGATTATGAAATGACACAACTGTAGAAAATTGTTCCTTCTCTTACATAGTTAATTTTAAACATATCTACTCAAAAATATTTAAAGCTTTATAATTACAGCATCACATTAGACTTTAAAAATCAATCATTTTAAGAAGAGGCTGTCTCATGTACAAAACAACATAATTGCAGTATGGCAGCCTCATCGCAAAATAATATTAGCAGACAGCAGTACTAGTAATGCATAGCTCAAAATATAATAAAAAATGTGCTTCAGCTTTTTCTGGTGGAGCTGACTTGCAAGCAATAGGTCAGTGAACCAGTATCTTTAATCTGTTAAAGATAACTATCTCAAGTCTACTCTAATCCTCATCCTCTTCTTTTATGCAAAGTAGTATGACTGAGCTGCAATCCCTTTGGGAATACACAGACCAACCCAAGGAAAGTAAAACTCTTCTGTGAAAGGTCTGTCAGTAAATCCCCCAAAGTTGTATCACTCACTGCATTTAAACAGGTCTAACCTCTACCCTGTGGACCTCTTCCATTTAGTTTTGAACTTCATAACAGTATTTTGAATTATAATTTTATTGCATTTTACTTCTGTTTGTTTTTGGCATTAATTGTAATCATAATATTCATAACAACCATAGTAATAATCACTTAAAAACAGTTATTAGTCATTAGTCATAAAGTTAAAATTGTATACTTCAGGTCAGTTTTCTTTCCTGGTTAATAAATAAAGCTATCCTTACTTTTTGTTTTTGTTAAGTGTTTTGGCATTGTTTATATTCACTTGAGCTACCACCATGTCAGGCAGATGGGACCTTAGTTTATCATCTCATCCAAAGGACAGCACACTCAGGAGTACAGTATCTCCTTGTAGCACTGTAGTGACAGTACTGGAAAATGTAACCCATTCAGCTAGGGTGGGAAATGATCCCACATCCTTTTGATATTCCAACATTAAAGGTGAGTGCATGATCCAGTGATCCACTAGCACTGATCTTCTTGTGCATTGCAAGTCAAGAACAAAGAAATTGCTGCTTTGACAAATAGCTCTTCACAATATTAATTCTCACATGCTACTCATAGTTTCATAGATATTTACTAGGCTAATGGCCCTAGAGCCTTTACAAGCCTAGCCCAAAAAAACTGCCCAGGCACCGTGCCACCTGATGTTAGATCACAGTGCCCATATCCAATAGGGCAACTGGAATGATCCCTGGAGTGAACTTTCTGTTACCCATCCACTCGTCAAGATTTCTCTTGAAGAGAATTAAATGCTAAGAAAAGGCTGTTCATTTAATGTTTTGTTTCTGGCTGCCCCCTCACTTTGTAAAGGAAGCAAATGTTATCACTATAATTACTTTTTATGGCAAAACAAATAATTACACTTAAAGCACCTGCCAGGAATATACTCATCTTGCAGGTTGGATTTCCAAAGTTCAGAACCTAAAAACTTCATGCAATAAAGATATATAATGGCAAGATTTTAAAGTCTCTGTCTGGGATGAATCAATCCCCACCTCCCTCCAAGAGAAAGAGCAGCACTGTTTTTCCCTAAGTTAAATAAGCATACCCATTGCTGGAACTTCCAAGTTTGGACTTTTCAGTTTCTCTTCTGGACTGTTCACTCAGATGTGCAAATGAACTGCTAAACATGTAGTAGGATATTCACCTGGGTGCTGGTCAACAATGCTAGAATGGTCAATGTCCTTTGAGTGCCTTTGGACTGGAGTCACTGCTGCTACTGTGACTCTTGGTAGAAAGCACCAATGTAAGATAATAGTAAATTCTGTCACAATGAATTACTAAAAGTAAAAATTGAATTTTCTGACATACACTTGCACACACACACACACACACACACACACACACACACACACACACACACACACACACACACACACACACACGCATGCACGCACGCATGCACACACACACACACACACACACACACACACACACACACACACACACACACACACACACACACACACAATGTCAAAAATTCAACACTACTTTTCAATTATACTTTATCTGCTTTTTCCTGTTGCTTTGGTCTGTCTGACCCCTGCCTGCTCACACAGCTAAAGAGAAATCATAAAATAGCAGAAGGGAAAAAATTGAATATGCAGGTATATGCTGTTTAACATCCTTCCGCACAATGTCCAACTGCATTTACATCTATAGTGTACAAGCAGACATAAATGAAATTGGCCGTTGTGCAGATGGATGTTAAGTGAAGCCCAATACAAAGTATAGAGTATTCGCCTAACGTCCGTGCCACTTAATGTTCTGTGGGATAGAACCTATCCTGGGCATTAAGCAGCACATACCTGTTGTCTGTTGTTGGGATATAATACAATAATTTAATAAAATTCAAAAACTGCGCCAAGCACCATGTAGAATGAATGATGTACAAATATACTCAAATATAATATAAAAAGGCAAATGCACACAAATAAGTAGAAATGTATTTTTGCTACAGCTTCCTTATGTTTTTCATGTGTATTTAAGGTTTGATCACTTCCATTTTGTATCTTATTCTAGTATTGCATGTGTTTTGTTTTAAGTTTTCTGTTCTGTTGGAGTTTTAAGAGTTCTTGAGTAGGGTCATTTAAGAATTCATTTGCAACTGTGAATAGTATGAATTAAATTAGTGGGAGGAAGTTAGAAACAGCATTGCTCTTTTATTTAGAAATATCTGTAGTTAGCTGAAGTGTTTGTGTGGTCTGCATTGTTCTGATATTTACTCATGTCTGCATTTAGTTTAGGTTGAAGGTCTTTATTTAAGGTTTGATCACTTCTATTTTGTATCTTATTCTAGTATTACATTTGCTTTGTTTTAAGTTTTCTGTTCTGTTGGAGTTTTAAGAGATCTTAGCTAGGGTCATTTTAAAAAAGTTACCAAAGAATTCATTTGCAGCTGTGAATAGTATGAATTAATTAGTGGGAGGAAGTGAGAAACAGCACTGCTCTTTTATTTAGAAATATCTAGCTGAAGTGTTTGTGTGGTCTGCATTGTTCTAATTATCACTCACCTCTGCATTTGATTTTGATTTGAAGCTCTTTATTTAAGGTTTGAACACTTCTATTTTCTATCTTATTCTAGTATTAGATTTATTTTGTTTTAGGTTTTCTGTTCTGTTGGAGTTTTAAGAGTTCCTCCTCCCACCCACCTAGTCCTTGTTGTCTACTTAAATTTGGTGGCTTTTGAGTTTCCCGTCCCTACTACAATTCTCATTTTGGACACTCCTCCCAGTCCCATCTCATCAGCTTATTCTATGGAGTACAGAGAGACCATTAGGGAAGGCCCATCCCCTAAGCTTCTCAACCTTGAATTATAGTGTTTCATTCCTTCCCATGTAACCTAAAAAATAATTGCACTGTATGCATCTGCCTTTTCTGTATTTGTGCTTGTGCTACTTTATTTTTGCTTTTGCTGCTTGTTTTTAGAAGTACTCAATTGCATTTATTCTGCTGCATCTATTACTGCTTGTTCATAGTCTGATTAAATTCTGTTATGCTAAGCCTTTTGGTTTAAGCACTTGGGTTTCTGGCTAGTTTCTTTACATTAAGAAGGTCTGTGGTCTACACTCTTGTGGCAGGAGAGGTAGCTTACATCCTTCTAAGTTGGGAATTGCTGGTTGAAGGTTTAGTTTCTGTTATTCTAAAAGTGTCTTAGTTCTAGTTTAAGCACTTGGACTTCAGGACAATTATTTTACATTAAGAAGGTTTGTGGTCTGCACTCTTGTAGGAGGAAAAGATAGATTCTGCCCTTCTGAGCTGGGAATTGCTGGTTGAAGGCTTATTGTGCCTGCTTATTTGAAGCATTTCTTTCTGAAATCGGTGCACCTTGTTTGCTGTAACATAGACTAGATTCAGACTTGCTAAATCTATCTCTGTTTGTGTAACTTGAGCACTCATCTAGACCATCTTTTTTTGGAGAGGGTTCTCCTGCACCCTAGTGACAGGAGTATACAGTTAGAAGTTGCCTGATTGAAGACTGTTGGAACAGTGCTCAGTTTTGAGATTTTTTATTGGTTAATTTGTTTAAATCAGTTTGCTCTTGTTTGCTACTGTTATATTTAAGTGTGTATCTGTTCTCCTGTGTTAGAACAACCCAAAAAGAGATTAAATATATTTAGCATTGTCTGGTTACATGCTTTGCTGTATCCAGATCTGTTTGTGTGATTCCTGTGTTTCCTGCTACTCCATCTTGTGTTAGCCAGGGCCTGCCTGCACTTAGTGGGAGTAAGTGAACTAGTTAGAACTGGTCTGGCATAGGGTGTTGAGCTAAGAGCTCAGAGACAAAGGTTGATTGGTCAATTTCAGTGTTTCTGCTTTACTTTCATTTTTATGGTGTTTAAACCCAAAATTTGCATGGGTTTGTGCTTTTTGCCCATCATGCACTGCTGCTGTGCTGTTTTAACCCTTTGTGAGGTATCTTAGTTGCATTTTTTCCCTTACCAGCACTCCTCTGTAAGTTAGGCCCTTGTCTGTAGCTACTGTATTGATTTTATCCAGCCCTACTAGCACTTATAGGTACTCTCCTCAGATAGTACCCACTCTACTATCCCTGACCTCTCTTCCACAGATTCTGATAACCACGGTCAAACAATTTCCTATGGTTTCTCCTGCTAGTCTGGTTGATATGGGCATCCTGAGATACTGTAGCAACTGCCTTATGTACACAGACAACCCTCTACTACTACCACCTAGGAACACAATATGTGAGAGTTGCAATTACATTAAAAACCTAGAATCCTTGCTGTCTCAGTCACAAGCCAGTACATCTGGCACTGAGAAGGTTGTCTGCACAAACACTACGAACACCACACCTCTAACACCATACACATCTGTACAACACACTCCTACATATGCGGGGGTTGTCAACAAAAACATACCTAAACAAAAGAGACCTCCAAAGCAAAAACACACATACACATCACAACCCACAGCTCCAAGCATCACACATAGTACACACATCTGTGTCTCACAGCCTCTAAGGCCCAGCCACAAACTCAACATACTAGTCATAGAAGACACTATCGTGAGACACACAAATGTGCTCCTCACCAGGTTAGACAAGAAGAAAGTTGTGGTAAGTTGCTTGTCAGGTGCTAGAATCTGCCATATCATGCACGCACTCAAGTCTCTTAACAACAGGTACTGTTATGGGTCTGTCATAGTCCATGTTGGTGTGGATGACTTGAGACATACCTCACTGGACCATGTGAAGAGAGACATGATTGAGCTCACTGAATATGTGTCCCAGGCAGGTATGTCCCTAGCCTTAAGCAGCATCCTACCATCACCTAGAATGATGCCTCAATACAAACAGAAAATTACTGACTTTAACAATTAGCTTAGTTTCTGATGTCATTCCAAGGGGATCCAGTACCTGACAGCCTGGAAAGACATGATTAGGTTCATAGGTTCATAGGTTCATACTAGACTATCTGCCCTGGGGCAATTATAAGCCTAGCCCGATTCTGTATGGCTTACGCCACCCCTTGATTTGAGTATGCTGTGCCCTTTTTAAGGTTTAGTTTACTGTGCCTCTGTCTAATAGTGACATGGGAGTAATCCTTGGGACAAACCTACGATCCCCCATCCACTTATCGAGATTCTTCTTGAAGAGATTCAGTGAGGTGCTCTGCCTCACATGAACTGGAATTCTATTCCAGAGCGAAGGGAGCCTCTGGGTTATGAACCTGTCCCTCCAGCAAGTTCTATTTATTTCTGTGCTGAGGTTCAAGTCCCTCGAGCATGTGGCTCTAAGGGATTTAGATTTACTGAGGTGGAGCATGTCCATTAATTCTGGATTTGACATAGCTTTGTATGTCAGGCATAGATCACCTCGAAGTAGGCGGTATGCAACTGAGTAGAGCTGGAGTTTTTTTAACCGAGCAGCATATGGCATCTGTTTGAGACCCTTGATCCTCTTGGTGAGATACTTTTGGGGTCTTTCTAATTGCTGCAGGTGTCGGGTAAGGTGCATCCCAAAAGGGGCATTGTATTCTGTGATGGGCCTGATGAGGGATGAATAAAGGGGCACGATTACCTCTCTTGATCTAGATGTGAAACCCTTCGTGATGAGGTGGGCTATGTAGAAGGTCTTTCTAACCACTTTGGCAATGTGGATTTCAAAGGAGAGATTGCTATCAACTTGGGTCCCCAGGTCCCTAATAACTTTCTCTGTACTTAATGGGTTTCCGCCTATGTGGTAATTTGTAGGCACATTGTTTTTGCCAAAGGGTATGACTATACATTTTTTGGCATTTAGCTTTAAACCATGGCGCTGGCACCAGTTATCTGTCTCTGTGAGACCTTTTGAAGGATGTTTGTGTCAGCTGGAGAGTTGATTATGGCGCCCAGTTTGCAGTCGTCTGCGAACTTGGTGAGCCATAGTCCTCCCATGTTTGCCTGTACCTCGGAAAAGTATATACCGAACAAGAGTGGTCCCAGGACAGAACCCTGTGGGACGCCACTTGTGACCGGTTTCGAGTCTGACATGGCTCCAGCAACTCTCACTCTGTGGGTTCTGTCTTTGAGCCAGTTTGTGACCCATCTTGTGACATAGCGGGTTATATTTAAGCTGGATAGCTTATCTATGATGCCCGAGTGGGGTATTGTGTCAAATGCCTTTGCAAGGTCCAGATAGGCTGTGTGGACTACCTTCCCTTCATCTATGGCTTTGGTGACTGTTTCAAAGAAGTCAACCAGGTTCAAAAGGCAGGATCTGCCCTTTACAAAGCCGAACTGGGTAGGATCTAGTGTCTGTAGGTCCCCAATGTCTTTGTTTATGAGCTCCATGATGATCCTCTCCATAGCCTTGCAGACTAAGCTAGTCAGGCTTATGGGGCGATAGTTTCCAGGGTCTGTAGAGGCTCCACCTTTGTGGAGTGGGACCACTGTTGCTGTACGCCATTCTGTGGGCACATATCCTGTAGTGAGGCTGAGATTGTATAGCTGTTTTATTTGAGGGATTAGTTCCTCTTGTAGTTCATGTAGGATGCAACCTGGAATGCCATCTGGTCCCATGGAAGCAGTGTTTTTTGCTTTGGAGAGGGCAGCCTTCACCTGAGCATCTGAGATGTTTGGGAGGCAGCCCTCTGCCGGGATAGATACTTGCTCTTTTGGGGGGGTGGAGAAGTTTGCACTGAACCTGTCTGCCAGGATATTGGCGATGTCTGTGGGTTCAGTGTATTTTTTGTCATTTAGAATCAACTCAGAACAAGTCTGGGAGTTGCATCCCAGGTTTCTAACATAACTGAAAAAAGCCGTATGATTGTCTTTGGTGTCCTGTGCAATTTGTCTCTCGAAGCTGGCCTTGGAGGATTTTATGAGGGATCGTAATTTTTTGCTAGTACTGATCAGAGATGCCTTCCCTGTTAGGGATTTTGCTCTATCATGTAGTAGCTTCCTCCGTCTGTTGTACAGTTTATTTATGGCAGGGGTCCACCAGACTGGACGCCTGCCTTTGGATGATTGGGTCTTGGTTTTGTTTGGGATAGCATGATCCATGCATTCCTGGAGATATCTGTAGAATGCATTTATATAGGATTCTGCAGTTTGGGCTGTAGTTTCCACTGGCCCTGGGGCCTTGAAGGATTCCACTTCGGTTTTGAGAAGTGAGAAGTTTGCTTTTGAGAAGTTTTTCACTGTGGTTTTCTGGGCTGATCTTACCAATGAGGGATATACTTCTGGTGTGGAGCATAGAGTCCCCATGTTGGTAATGATCAGGTCTAGTATGTTGTCCCCTCTTGTGGGAGTGGTGACTAGTTGTTCCATAGCATTTGAGTTTATAATTTCCAGGAATCTTTGGGCTAAGGTGCTGGGGCTTGAGTAGTGCTCCCAGTCAATGTTTGGGTAGTTGAAGTTGCCCAATATAATGGTGTTCGGAGAGATCTTCATGTTCTCCAATGTTTTCAGGAAAGCCGAATGGGATTCCTGACTTTGAGAGGGTGGTCTGTAGGATGCTATAAACTGAAAAGCAGTCTTGCCCACTGTTAGTTGCACATGGATGGTCTCCGATACTTCGTGCAATGCCACTAACCTGGAGGTGTGGATATCCTTGATAAATATGGAAACCCCCCCTCCTTTTGTGGTTCGGTCCGGGTTTTGGGGCCGAAAAGCATGATACGAGGTATAGCCTGGTAGTGCTGGGGTGCTCTCTGAAGCCTTGAACCAGGTTTCTGTCACTGCACAGATATCGATGTTCTCCATACTGAGGATAGCTTCGAGTGCGTGCATCTTGAGGTTAAAACTTCTGGCGTTTAGCAGCATTACCCTTAGTTTCTTGTTCCTTGTGCTGTTTATGGGGGTGGGTTTGACTTTTGAGCCTTGCCTAAAAAAGGTACTATGGGTGTGGCAAGAGTCTTTGCCAATATCCGAAAGCCCAGTGGTGACAGGTGCAAGCCATCCCTAGTGAAGCAACGTAGCTTGTCGAGCATGTCATCCCAGGCTGACAGACACTAGATCCCCTTTGAATGACACCAAAGTTTTAGCCAATTGTTAAAATCGATCATTTTGTCTTTGTACTGTGGCATCATTCTAGGTGAGGGTAAGATGCTGCTCAAGGTCAGGGTCATACTAGCCTGGGCTACATGATCAGAGAGCTCCTCTATGTCTCTTTTCATGTAGTCCAGGGAGGTACGTCTCAGGTCATTCACACCAGCATGTACAATGACTGAGTCATATTTGTATTTGCTTTGGAGTGACCTGAGTGCTTGCGTTATGTGTCGGATCCTAGCACCCGACAGGCAGCTCACCGTGACCTTCTCTTTATTCAGCCTGGTGAGTGGGACATCAGTGTGTCTGACAATAGAGTCACCTATAACAAGAGTATCATGTGTGTTATTCAGCCTTAAGGGCTGTAGCTGCTTGGCACACTGACTTTGTGGGTTATGTGTTGTGTGTGTTTTGTTTTGAGGTAGCGTTTGCTTGGATGTCTGCTTTGGAGGTCTCTGTTGCTTAGGTAGATTTTTATTTAGAGCCTCCGAGTATGTTTTTGTGTATTTATGTGTTTGGTTCGCTGATGTGGTGGGACTATGTGATACTGGAATTGTGTTGTGTGAGGTTACCTTCTCCTCCTGACGGGTTACACCAGTTTTGAGATGAGAGAGTTCAGCCTCCAGTTTGGCTAAATAGTTGCATCTCTCACATATATTTGAACCTGTTTGGAGGAGGAGAGGTTTGTCCGTGTACATGAGACAGTTGTAACATTGCCTCAAAATTCCCAGATTCACCAGCTGGACTGGAGAGGAAACCATTGACTGACCTTTGGACATGGTAAAGTAACAGGGAAACTGAATTTAAGACCGACCAATAGAGGACAGGGTAATCGTAGAGAGTATAAGAGTAAGTAGTTCTTATGGTTTAATAATGCTAACTTGTAGGATTACTTAATTGGACCAGTGAAGGGCCTTAGAATGAGAATATGGTGTTTAAATTGAGAGATAGAGCAGTTCTAAGGGAAAAAGTGAAGAGCAGACTTTGTGGAGCCAGGAATAGTTTAAACCCAATTAGGCGGTGCTGCCCGTTGTTGCGCTATGCTCAAAAATGTGCAAAACCGCGCAAAAGAGGGTTTTAAGAGAGGAAGATGAAGGAGTTTTGGAATTGACCCAAAATGGCCAATAAAACTACAGTTTCAAGTCAGTAACCACTCCCACAGGGGCAGGCAGGCTGCTCAATGTTTTTCACTGCCACTGATCAACAGAGAGACTTTCCTTTAGCCCAAGCAAAAAATGGCCTCACAGAAACTTACAAACAGTACAAGAACAGCAAGCCTGTAACTGAACTTTTTTAAATCTCAGAAAAGTGGGAAAAAAGCAAGATTTTTTTGTTTTGTTTTTTCAGAGATAGCAGAGGTTAACAAGTATCAACAAGTTATAACAGTGCAGTAAATGACCCCACACAAGAGTGCTAGGCCAAAGACAGATAAAATGCAAGTTTTAAGAAAAAAAAACGATTTTAAAAATAAGTGCAAACAGGAAATTCAGTAAACAGCTCTAGGCTGTGCTCTAAATACAGTTACTAATGCAGAAATCAAATTTAACAAGCCAGAAAATGCTCAAAATAGGTGGCTATGTAGAAAAACTTAGCAAATAAACAGAGGAAAAATACTTAAAGTCTCAAAAGTGGCTCCTTTCTTCTCTCAGCATTTTCTCCTCTTGGTGGGTGCTTCACCAACAGCCAACAAGCCTGAAAAGACGCCAAAACCACAAGGCAACCAGGTTTTAAGAGAGGAAGATGAAGGAGTTTTGGAATTGACCCAAAATGGCCAATAAAACTATAGTTTCAAGTCAGTAACCACTCCCACAGTGGCAGGCAGGCTGCTCAAAGTTTTTCACTGCCACTGATCAACAGAGAGACTTTCCTTTAGCCCAAGCAAAAAATGGCCTCACAGAAACTTACAAACAGTTCAAGAACAGCAAGCCTGTAACTGAACTTTTTTAAATCTCAGAAAAGTGGAAAAAAAGCAAGATTTTTTTTTTTTGTTTTTTCAGAGATAGCAGAGATTAACAAGTATCAACAAGTTATAACAGTGCAGTAAATGACCCCATACAAGAGTGCTAGGCCAAAGACAGATAAAATGCAAGTTTTGAGAAAAAAACGATTTTAAAAATAAGTGCAAACAGGAAATTCAGTAAAATTGATAGACCACAATGCATTGCTAGAGATGGCCTTCATCTGTCTCCCCTGGGCCTTCTGGCAAAGACTCTTGCCTCTGCATCGTGCCTTTTTAGGCAAAGTCATGAGCATAAAATTACCAACAAGAAAATTTCGTCTAAATGAAATTTAAAGGTCATGCTGCTAAACGCTAGGAGTCTTAGCATGAAACTGCACTCATTACAAGAATTCCTTGCCCTGGAGGATACTGATATTTGTGCAGTCACTGAAACCTGGTTCACAACGGTGGAGAGCACCCCAGCCTTACCAGGTTACTCATCCTCCCATACTTTCAGACCCCAAACAGAGAGCTACAAAGTCAAAGGAGGTGGAGTTTCAATATTTATCAAAGACATACACACCTCCTGGCTGGTTAAATAGTATGACGCACAAGAGATACTCCAAGTGCAGTTAACAGTTGACAAAACACCTATTCAAATCATAGCTAGTTACAGACCCCCAGCCATGACTCAGAACATCCACTCCACCTATCTGGACTTATTTGAATCCATCAAGATTCAACCCTCTACCCTGATCTGGGTGACTTTAACTACCCAACCATAGAGTGGAAGACCCATTCTAGCCCAAACATGAATACCCAGAGATTCCTCAACTTTGTCAAAGCCAATGCATTGGACCAGCTGGTCAACACCCCTATGAGAGGTGAAAATATCCTGGACGTGATCCTAACTAGCATGAGTAGCCACAGTCGCACCCCTACAGTGTCATCTTCCTTGGTAAGATCTGACCATAAAGTGATCACTTTTGAAGTCACCATCTCCCATGACACCCCCCCCCCTTGTCAGGGTCAAATGAAAAAACTTTTCCAAAGCTAACTACAATATCCTCAGAGCAGGTATAAGCAGCTTCACAACCACTGTCCCATCAGTTGAAACTAGCACTAATATCCAGGCCTACACCAAAAAATTATATGAGCACCCACATAGCTGAATGGACTCAGCAATACCTGACAGGACCAGATCATCTTCCTCAAGGAAGAGTAAACCTGTCTGGTGGACAGCAGCAATAAACAAACTCTATAATAAAAGGAAAAAAAATTGCTGTCCAGGACCAAGAAGGAGCAGATGCCAAATTGGAAGCAATCTCTCCTTTGTCTGAACAAGCAAATAAGGTCACTGGTGAAATCCTCTAAGGTTAACTTTGAGTCCAAATTGGCCACATCCACTAAGGACAATCACAAGGCCATCTTCACATATGTCTGCAATCTCAAAAGTAACACCCATCTGCTCTTATCTGGTGGTCAATAACACCACATACACAAATGTCATAGATATAGCCAACCTGCTGGCAGACAGGTTCAGTGAAAATTTCACCCCCTGTCCCCCCCATCAATAAACCAGGACATCCCCAGCACCTGTCCCCCCTGCTCATCACCAGAGAGCAGGTCCTTCATACCCCATCAAAGGCAAAAAATACAGTTTCCACGGGACCTGATAACATCCCTGGCTGCATCCTACATGAACTCAGGCATAAGCTGTCAGCTCCATTAGACACCCAATTCAACCACAGCCTGAGCACCAGCTTTGTCCCTCCTGAATGGAGGACAGCCACTGTCATCGCTCTGCACAAAGGTGGAGCATCCAGTGACCCAAGAAATTATAGCTCCATCAGCCTAACTAGCCTGATATGCAAGACCATGGAATGCATTATCATGAACCTTATAAACAAGGACATTGGTAACCTCCAAACGCTTGACCTCACACAATTTGGTTTTGTCAAAGGGACATCATGCCTGTTAAACTTGGTAGACTTCTTCAAAACAGTCACCAAAGCAATGTAGAGGGGAAGACTGTGCACACCATACCATGACCTAGCCAAAGCCTTTGACTCTATTCTCCACTTGGGCATAATAGATAAACTCTCCTAGGTAGGCATCAACCCACATGTTACAAGATGGGTAGCTAACTAGCTCACTGATAGAACCCACTCAGTTAAAATAGGGAAAGCCACCTCTAGTAGTAGACCCGTAACAAGCAGTGTACCCCAAGGATCGGTCTTGGGGTCTCTACTGTTTGGGATATACTTTTCTGAGGTGCAAGCCAAAATTAGTGGTCTGTGGCTGACCAAGTCTGCAGATGTCTGCAAGCTGGGTGCTGTCTTAAATTCCCCTAGTAATGTGAATATCCTCCAAGAGGGCCTTACCCAAACTAATGACTGGTCCCAGAAGCATGGCTTAAATTGAATGCCAAGAAATGCATCATTATCCCCTTTGGGGAAAATGGTATCCCCACTAATTATCACATTAATAACAATGTACTAAGCATGCAATCAATTGTGAGGGACTTGGGCACCCAGGTTGATGGCAACTTCACTTTTGACCACCGTATTATCTCTGTTGTGTGGAAAGCTTTCTACATGGCCCACCTCATAAATAAGTGTATTTCATCCAGGAACAAGGAGGTCATGACATCCCTGTTCTCCTCACTTATCAGAACCATTATCGAGTACAATGCCCCCTTCAGAATGTACCTTGCCAAGCGCATGCAGCAGTTGGAGTGACCACAGAGGCTCCTGACAAGGAAAATCCAGGGTCTCAAACACCTATCCTATACAGATAGGCTAAAAGACCTGTCCCTCTACTCAGTATCATACAGACTGCTCAGAGGTGACCTGTGTCTGGCATACAAGGCCATCTCAGACCCAGCCTTGATGGAGTTGCTGCATATCCGTAAGACAAACTCCACTCAAGCAATCCGCATGCAAGGCCTTAACCTGGTCAGTGACATTAATAGAACTTGTTGGCAGGATAGATGTTTGTCCCAAAGATTCCCCCATTTCTGGAATAGACTCCCTTTCCATGTCAAGTACCTCTCTAGCCCTCTATAAGAGGAACCTAGATGACTGGATGGGAAACAGAAAATATACCCCTGGGATCCCACCTGTGTCCCTGCTGGGGACATGGGCAAAATTCTTGGCTAGGCTTATAAAGGCCTCCGGGCTAGTAGCCCAGTATCATCCTATGACCCTATGAAACTATACATGAGGAAGCTATAGTAAAAACATGTTTGTAAATATTTGTATTCATTTGCTGGTTTATATTACCAGTGATATTAAATAAATTATTTGCAAGCATTCCTTCTAGATAGTATCTGTAGCACTTTTTTTTATTTTAAAACAAAGCATGTTTTTATTTAAAGGGGTCATGTCATTGTGTCATGACAGCCTCTGAGCATACTTCTCAACTTCCCAGAAGTTTGCAGGACATTTCCTGAGTGTCTTACGTTTTTGCTTTGTCCCCAATATAGTTTTGATTTTCTGGTATATCACTGAGGATTATAGTCAGGCAATAATGCCAGAGTTCCATGCTCATTATTGTTTAGAAAATGCATGTTGATGCAAAACTTGTTACTATAATTCATTTAAACAGTAATAGAATAATAATTAATAACTTGTCCCTATTTTTGTGCATTTTCCCCGTTATTTTTGGCTCTGAACAGAATTCTTGAGCAAAGTTTAGTGGTATGCCTGACTCAGGATCGAAGCTTGTGCAATACCGCTAAAAGAGGCATAGTTTAGATGTTAGTTACTGACCACATCCCTTCACTAAGAATTGCTTGGTTAAGTGCACTGACCTCTTGATTGTCAGTGCACAACCAATCATCTCCATCATATGTTGCATCTGTCTTCAAAGGTAGCTCTGCTGGCTGTTTCTGTATTTTATTTTATCTTTTTAAGCAAAAAGATAAAATAGAAAAATATCTTGAAGAGCACATTTTCTGTGCTGAATGATTCAAGGAACCCCTCAGAAGTTTCCAAGGAACCCACTTTGAGAACCACTCTTCTATGAAACCCCTAGTTCATAGGTAGCAACTAGGCTATAGGCCCTAGGGCCTATATAAGCCTAGCCAAAGGTACCCTGGCTTTCGCCACCCAATAAAATTATTATAGGTTCATAGGTAGGTACTAGGCTATTGGCCCTAGGGCCTATGTAAGCCTAGCCAAAGGTACCCTGGCTTTCGATGTGCACATAGTCATAGTCTTGCCATGCAATGACCAAAAAATTTCAAATGTAAACCAATGGACACAAGACAACTTGCAACTAACAACCCAGGAATAAATGAAAATGTTTTGATTTTCTGCTCCCAAATATTAAGAGCAACAAAAATGTGAATATAATAATAATAATAATAATAATAATTATTATTATTATTATTATTATTATTATTATTATTAATAGCAGTAGTTTTGTTCTTAGAATTATTTTTACTATTATTATGTGCATATGTTTATTGTTTTATATTATTAGAGTTATTTCCTTGGAAATCTAACTGTATTAGTGGCTGGATCATGAGAATACAAAATAAATATAAATATAAAATAAATTCTAAATATACTCACTTTGTTTCTGTCCATTTAACTTTGATATATTTTTTGGTCATAGTTACTTATATAACTATAACCAAAGATATTAACGTAGTGTGATGTTAATTGTGGTTTTCCTACACATTTAGAGTTGTACATTCTGAAACATGAATAAAAATATATTCCTTTTCACTAACAGTGAGCAAGTTAGGGTTTTGTATGTGATTGTCTGGAAAAAACACCAGATGGCAGACAAACCCCATTTTCCAAACACCTTCTTATGTGAACATTTTATATCAGGGTAAGGCAATGATTTAATTAAAAGATTAAAGGTTTGTAGTTATTCAGAAAGTTTATTAAAAGAGATAAAATCAAATTTGGTCTGTACATGCAAAATCAATTGAATGGTAGAGTAGATGAGTATGATAATGTGGCTTAAAAAATATTTTGCATGTTGAGATATTCTACTTTTTTCTAGGACATTTGTAGAAGTAATAAAAATATTAGACATCCCTCTCACCAGGCTGGACAAGGAGAAGGTCACGGTCAGCTGCCTGTCAGGTACCAGGATCCGCCAAGTTAAACATGCACTCAAGTCAATCAGCAGAAATTACCGTTATGACTCTGTCATAGTACATGTTGGAGTGAATAACTTGTACCTCTCTAGACTATGTGTGGAGAGGCATGCTAGAGCTCTCAGATTATGTGTACCAGGGACGTATCTCCCTACTCCTAAGCAGCATTTTACCTTCACCTAGGATAATGCCACAGTGCAGACAAAAAATGATTGCTTTTAACAATTGTCTTAGCTTCTGGTGTCACTCCAAGGGGATCCAGTATATGTCAGCCTGGGAAGACATGGTCGACAGACCAAGATGCTTCACAAAAGATGATCTTCACATGTATCCTCACAGCTTTAAGATATTGGCAAAGATGCTTGCTTTCCCCATAAAGCGTTTTTAGGCTATGTCAAAACAACAAAACTTCTAACCTAGAAAAGTACTCTAGAGACAAACTCAAGGTCAAGCTGCTTAAAGGAAAACTCCAACTTAGAACTCAAAAAACATGTTTCTTTTTCATTGTATCTTTGTTTTCTGAGGTAATTTTAATGCCTCAAAATCACTCTAAGTGCTTCTTTTAAATTTTAATGCATTTCCCTCAAAATGGTGGATGATGGGGCCTGCCTTGATAATGAGATCTTGTTTTCTTGCTTTCATTTCTTCTTCCCAAAGTACATTTCAAGAACGGGTCCAAAGACCCATTTCAGCCACAACTCGGCATACCTTTCAGCTGTCTAGATTTTTGCAGAATGTCCAGATTTTTCCTTCAGATTTTTCATCTGTTTCTCTTAAAACTGTGGGTTTTTTTGACAAATCACTGGCAAATCATTGAGCACTGATAATAATATTGGCAGACATTTGAGTTTCGGACTTCATATCCTTCAGTAAATTCATGCAAATACAAAACTTGCTATTCTATCAAGTTCCTAGGTTCATCTTCTTCTTATTTCGGCTTTCCCAGTTAGGGGTCGCCACAGCGGATCATCTGTCCGCTCATGATTGGCAGTGGAGTTTTACAGTGTCGAGTTGTCAGCCCGGCACCCAACCTTCCACAGAAGGCACACACATGCACGCACTCATGCCTAGGGCCAATTTTAGAGTGTCCAATCCACCTACTGCATGTCTTTGGGATGTGGGAGGAAACCGGAGCACCCAATATTTAAAAAAGTGTCCTACTTTTGGGCATTTGTGCTCCCATTATTTGGGGTTTTGTCCAGATATCTTGCTTTAAGAGTTTTAGAGGTATGCAACTCGGGCTACATTGGCAAAGATAATAAGTAATAAATGCACTTAGCAATACAAAGACAAAAATACTGACATAAACACATTGGCACAGACTGTGACTAAATAAGTAAAACATTAAGCAACATTTACTAGAATGTATACATTAATAATGCTTAACTCTACTTTGTTTATTATAAATAATGAATTGTATGCACCCATATTGCACATAGTATGTGTGTTTATGCATATATATATATATATATATATATATATATATATATATATATATATATGGGATCCGTCAATATGTTTGAAGTTTCACTACTTCGAACCCCACCTCACTGAGTCCATTTGTTCGAAGTGGTGAAACTTCAAATATTGACTTCGGCAGTCACACTACAGCGCGGAATGGGAATATTACCTCTTCCCTGCTGTAGTGCGATCTCTGAGTTGGTATATTTAATTAGGGGGGTATGCAGGGGGGCTTGCCCCCCTGCAGAAACATGCTTTAGTGTTTTATGTTGTTTTTTGGGGGTAGCCCAGGGAACTAGAATTCAGCGAAAGTGCACTTTCGTTTAAGTGGACATTCGCTGAAGTGTAGGGTCTACTGCTCTATTTCAAAGAGGTGTATTTTCGATGTAGAGCAGTAGACATATATATATATATATATATATATATATATATATATATATATATATATATATATATAAAATTAATTACATGTGCACAAAACATGTGTGTGTGTGTGTGTGTGTGTGTGTGTGTGTGTGTGTGTGTGTGTGTGTGTGTGTGTGGGTGTGTATTTAAACACAGTTAAGAACTTCTGATTTCCTTTTCTTAATGCAAGAGCACATAGTAAACATATGTTAAATTCAGCTATCAGCTGTATATTATGGTTGCCATCAATGGTCACATTTCCTTCTTGGACTACAAAATGCTCATGCACTCTAACAATGTAAGGACTGATTAAAAAATCAGTGAGAATCTTTTACCGTGGACCTGGATGTGCAAGATATGCATCCTCTTCTGGGAGGATGTCACAAAAAAACATAAAAAAATGTTTATGAACATTATTAGTGTCAGTGCGCCTACTTGATAAGGTTGCTACTTGTCTTTCTTTCTGCAGTTCTGTCGTGTGTGTGTGTGTGGGGGGGGGGGGCTTGAAAATGGTAAATGTGTTGATACTTTCCAAGAAAACATATTTTCTGACTTCTCTCTAAATGTCACAGAAATCTTTGATACTACATAACCATTTAGAGCTTAGCATTTCAGCACTGTGTTGCTGCTTATGTAAATTTGTCAGAAGAGGTGACAACTACCTTTAAACCCCAGACAGATCTAATTGCTTTGTTTTGCTATGAAAGAGGGGTGTTAAATTCTCCTCCTCTCTGCAATAAAAACAGTGGAAAACAGTTCCACAGCTTTTTGTCTTTTTTATATCAGCTGTGTTGTTCCTGACATTAGCAAGATTAATTGCCATTCTAATACTGACAGCAGTACCTGACAGGTAAACTACACATTTAACTGTCTATGATATCCCATGCAGGCGGAGATGACTTTCTCTGCAAAGTATGTGAGAAGTTAAGCTTAAAACAATAAGTAGGTGGGCTTTCCCTTCCTTTGATTCTAATACAAGGATAAACAAGTTTTAAAAAGTACAAGCAGGTTTCTGGTACCTACACAACACTGGAACTATACTACAGACAGAGAAGAGAAATAAGGATTGAGTTAAACTATAGGAGAGGGTGGCGTTTTCTTTTAAATGCAAGGTTCAACAACTCAACTATCTCACCTGTATGCAGATCTGATCCCCTAACTTCTTGTACAGTGGTAGGGCAATCACTTTTCTCACATGGAATGCTAAAAGTTTGTCCACAGCCCTTATGCGGCACACCTGTATTAATGCTTGGTTAAAGCTAGGAGGAGATGTTGTCTTCATACAGGAAACTAAACTCAAAATTAAATTTTGTGAATTTTTTCATGCAAGACAGAAGGGGTGTGAAGTATTAAATTCTCTTGGTAAAGCAAAATGAGGGATTTCAATTTTGGTCTGTAACATGCTTCAGTAGACTCTACATTCTCCTTTAAAAGACTCTTTACTAAAGGTGCAAACAGAGAAGGGCCTGTTGATTTTAAGCTGCCTCTATGGATAAAATGCTGAAAAACCCCAATCTCGCTTTGAGTTTAAAAAATTATTGCTTGATTTGGAATGCAGGAAAGCTACTGTAATTTTAGGGGAAGACTTTAATGTGGTTTTACATCCTCTTATGGACTGGCTCTCTAGTGGAAGGGGTAATCTCCAAGTGTAGTACCTCACAGGATGCGCAGTAGCAAATCTCGCCCCAAACACGCCTCCAGCCACAGGGACCCCACACCCGCATGAATATTCACATGGCTCCTACCGTGCAAGGCAGCATATTTGAATATTCAAAGCATACCAAGGCACACAAATATTTAGTTGTTTAGTTAAATAAACAGTATTTAAAGGTGATTCAAGTCAGAAAAGCTATTCTAATTCACACAGTTTAAGCTAATTTCCAAAGTACGTGTTTATGTTATTTAAATATGGCTCGAAGATTGTCATTGATTTCAGAATACTTGACATGACATTAGTGAGGTTTATCGTAACAAATCTGTTTTAACCTATTTGAAGGCTGTGCAGACTAGTTTGAACTTTGAAAATTTTAACTTCATTACACGATGCAGTGAACGGACTGGCAATTTATAGTGGGATAGGAAGATTAACCTCATCCATGTATGTGGATCCATGGAGGTGACACAGAGGTATGCACCCCATCCTTTTAGAAGTCAAAGTCAGATAAAAGTGCTCAGGTCCTTCTTTCACCCGCAAAATATTGCATTACATTTAAATTGAGTACTCGCATGTCAAAGCATTTTAAGTTCGAAACCAGGTTGGTGTGCTGGTCCAAGGACCCTTTCATTCATGACGTAGGTCAAATTAGCAGTTACAGAGTCTAGGTAAATTAACCAGTGCACAAAGCTACAGAAGTTATCAGTGCAACACACAGAAATCAAACAGTTATAATATTAAGGAAAAACTTTGTACAGGTATTGTAAATAAATAAATTGAGCTATTAAAACTTCTAAAGCTGTAACAGCAGGACAGTACTATTTGTATTAAAATAAGTGGAAATTAGCATGCCTGTCACTCAAACTCAATTTTCCCCTGCCAATCAGTTAAGACACATCCAAAACTGCGCAGAACTAACTGCAAGGTACTACACTTGGAGATTACCGTGGCAGGAAGAACCAACCCAAGGTTATACAGGAATTTCAAAATGTCATTAAACATTTGAGATTAGTTGATACCTGGAGGATCTTTGACCCTAAGTAGATGAACTAAAAATTTCTTGCCCACAAGTATGACAGAGCAAATAGATTGGACTATATTTTGATCAGGGCACACACTTTAGGTAGGATAGTAGGAGCGGAACATATCTTACTTATATGTGCCAGCTCTGAAGATCCCTTGGAGATTTCATATTCTCTTATTAAAGAAGACAGACTTGTAGAATTACTTAAGAGAAGCCATCAGGGAATTATTAAAGTCAGAAGCTATGACAGACAGGAGCATTTTTACTAAAGGGCAATGCTTTTGAGGAGTTTATAAAGACTAAGGTAAGTCTTAAAAAAAGGAATTGTTAGTGGGGATGAAAATTCAGGAATTAGAATCCCACATTTCCAACTTAAAGGATATCTTTAAGACTTTGGCTAAGGAGAGGAAGTAGTTAAGCATGCAAATACAATATTTTAAGAAAAAATATAAAGCTTTAAAATGTGATTGTGTCCATAGGAAATGAGAAAGATGGCAGCTTTTCCACTGGGCACAAGGTCTTACATTCCAAAAACTGTTAGCATGCCTTCTGATGGAAAGACAGAGAGAAATGTTTACTCCATGTACAACAGATGAGGCAGGTGTAATCTACAGAGATGTGCATAAGATTAATGACATAGTTACACCTTTTTAAAGATTTATACCAATCCCCCAATGAGTTGGACATAGTGGTGCAGCAGTTAGCATTGTCGCCTCACAGCAAGAGGCTCCCCGGTTCTATTCTTGGCTGGAGTTCCTTCTGTGTGGAGTCTGCATATCCTCCCTGCGATGGACTGAACATTAAAAGACATGCAGGTAGGTGGGTGAGTCTGTGTGTGTGTGCCTTCTCTGAAGGTTGGGTGCTGGGCTGGCAATTTGGCACCATAAAAATCCACTGCCAATCATAAGTGGACCGGTTATCCACTGTGGTGACCCCTAGCGGGGAAAAGCCAAAAGAAAAAAACAGTCCCCTAATGAGGAAAGAAATTATTCTGTACATTCTTTTTCCAAAGCAGTCATGCTCACTTAGGTGAAAGAAGAAGATGTGGTTAGTTTAAATCAACCCATTAGAGAACCAGAACTTTTGGAATGCATTAAGAGTATACCTTCAGGGGCTCCATATCAGAACATTGAAGTTTCAAAACTTCGAATGTTCTAATATCGAACCCTATTCAGCGAAAGCTGAAAACATCGAACATACAGAACAGTTAATTTTTTCCTAGGGAAAAAATTTGCTTTTCCAAAACACATACACACAACACAAGCACACCAAACAAACAGCAATCCACACACATACACCTAAAATCTTACATGTAACCCTACACTAAACTATACACACATCACTAACTATCCACTTACCCTAACCCAAACCCTAACCCTAAGGTCCGTCACTATCGCACACTCACCTCACCCACGCCCTAACCCTAACTCACCTGCCCTGCCCTAACCCTCACGTCCACACAATCGCACAATTACCTGACCCACGCCCTAACCCTAACTCACCTAACCCATCCTAACCCTCATGTCCACACAATCCCACACATACATAACCCGCGCCCTAACCCTAACTCACCTAACCCGCCCTAAGCCTCATGTCCACACAATCGCACACATACCTAACCTGCACCCTAACCCTAACTACCCTAACCTGCACTCAATCGCACACTTACCTGAACCTGACCCGTAACTTTCCACCACAGTGCTGAAAATACCAAAGCAACAGAAATGGACAACCAAATTCCTTCCCTAGGAAAAAATTCAGTTTTCTGTTGCTTCGATATTTTCAGCTTTTGTTGAATAGGGTTCGATATTAGAACATTCGAAGTTTTGAAATTTCGATGCTCTAATATAGACCCACCTTCAGGAAAGTTCCTGAGCCAGATGGTTTAACAGCAGAATTTTATAAAGCTTTTAAAGATCTTCTGATGCAACCTTTATCAAAATTATTTCAGCCTGCCAAAAAATGGGTCCTTTATTCTGTGCGAGTGAACTTGCTAGTATCATTCTCCTTCCTACAGTGAATAAATCAGTCCTCTCTCCCAAGGTTCTTCACCCAGTTTTATTATTGCAAATAGAGATAAAAATATAGGCAAAAACATTGGCCAAAAGACACAATTTAATTTCATTATTTGTAGGCAAGGGAACTCGTATCTAATACAAATATAGTTAAAGATGCCCCACCACTACCACCAGCGGTTTTGACATTGCTAGGTAGATCTGGTAATTTCTCAGGGTGAAAAATACATAGATAACATACCTCTCAACTGTACTGAATTCCTCAGTAAATACTAGTTTTGAGAGCAAAATATTGGGGTGCCATGAATTTTGAAGTGGCCCCTTTAATTTCCAAATTTCCTGTTCTTTTTTTTTTTTTAAGTTTTTTTAACTCCTGACATCATAACGTGCAGGGCGTGTGTGCGTGATGACATCAGGCTCACATGGCTGCCCAGCCAATTTACCAGTCTGCGTTCAAGCACATAAATGTATTGTACTGATTTAGGGAAACCACAGCAGGGATTGCATTAACAGCAGGAGAAACTTGCAGGTATGTAATTACATTTACTGATTAATATGTACTTACAAGCAGGTGAAACTTGAGCTGCTTTACTTGTGTGTGTGTGTGTGTGTGTGTGTGTGTGTGTGTGTGTGTGTGTGTGTGTGTGTGTGTGTGTGTGTGTGTGTGTGTGTATGTGTGTGTGTGGAAGGCATTACATTTACTGATTAACGGCTGCTTTACTGAAGTGCTGCGTGTACATTTACAGATTAACGGCTGCATCACATTTGAGTTGGTGGCTGTTTTACTTAAACAGAACTTTTTTGAGCTGGTAACTGAAGGTGTGTGTGTGAACAAAAGGCATTACATTTACCTTCTGCTGCTGCTGCTTTACTTAACAGAATATCTTGCGCTGGCTTTACATTTACTAATTAACAGCTGCTTTACTGAAGAGCTGCGTGTGTGAAGGCATATACTGAAGGCATTACATTTGAGCTGGTGCTTTACTTAACAGAACATTTTGAGCTAGTAGTGTGTGTGTGCCTCCCCAGCCAATTTACTGGTCTGCATTCAAGCACATAAACTTATTGTAGCGATTTAAATAAACCACGGCAGACATTACATTAATGGCATGAGAAACTTGAGCTGCTTTACTTAGCAGCACTTTTTGAGCTGCTAACTAATTAATGGCTGCTTTACTGAAGAGCTGCGTGTGTGAAGTCATTTACTGATTAATGGCTGCTTTACTTAACAGTAACATTTACAAAAGGCAATACATTTGAGCTGCTTTAGTGTGAGTGTGTGTGTGTGTGTGTGTGTGTGTGTGTGTGTGTGTGTGTGTGTGTGTGTGTGTGTGTGTGAGAGAAAATGGCCCAGTTAGTTATAACACATACAGAATGTCTGGAATGTTTAGCTCAAGCTTTTCGTATGTTCTTCTTAAAAATTGTGGTTTTCTGGCAAATCATTGAGAACTGCATTCACTAAATAATGATAGCCATTTAAGTTTGTCTTCTTGTCTTTCAGAAAATGCATGGTAACACAAAACATTTTATTATTGCAGCTTTTCTAAGATAATACAAGCAATGTTTAAAATGTGTCCCTGGTTTTGGGCCTTTGTCGTCCGTCCCCCCCAATAAATTTTGACTTTTTCCAAATTTCTTGTGCTGCATAGTTCTTCAGGGGGAGAGAAGTTTAGTGCTGCTTATAGCATGTCTGTTTGTGTTAGTAGCACAATAGGTAGAATACTTGCATTTGATGTAGAAGGCTGTGGGTTCTACTCTCACAGTATGTAGGTCATTTACTGTACTGTGTTGTACTTTTAAAGGGGGTGGATGCTACAGTCCTGAGAATGTCCTCTTTGGTGGAGATACCTAGTAACTATGAACCTGTTATCAGTTTGCCATCCATTCCCTATTGCACTATTACTAGCTTATCATTTTTAATGTAACATAGGCAATTTATTCATCAAGGGCAACAGGCACTTTATTTGTAGATGAAACAATGAAATATAAAGTTGTTTGCTAGCAGCAACCTGTTCATTAGTTAAAGATCTTACAGATCTCTTTGATGTGGAATTGTTTAGATGACTTTTACTTCTGCAGAGACTGTGCATATTTACTGATACTAGTGGATTGTAGAAGTTTGAGTAGATTTTTATAATGGAAAGGTTCTGAATTGGGCAGTTTCATCATTATTGGTTCATGCATTTTGTTTCATTGCTTACTGAAAAAATATTCAAAACAAAAAGTTTAAAGCACACTCTAACAAGTGTGCTGTATTATACAAGGAATGTAATTTAATGCAATCAGGAAGGTGTATCAAAGAACACATGTATGTTTCTTGTGCAAGAGGCCTATGATTTGAAAACAGCCCAAACGTAATCTTTATCCACCACTGGCCAGATGCATTTTCTTTGAATGTAGGTTTCAATGTTGTTTTAATGAATGTGAGTTTCAAGGGCGGAGAAGTTTTAATGCTAAATCTATTTTCATTGTGAGAATGTATTGCTTTTTTTTAGCTGATGTGCATCAGTGTTTGTGCAATAAAAAGTAAAATAACAGTTTTTAGTTGAAATCCAAATAATCACCGTAGAAGTAAAGCAGTATGCACTTTACAGTGTTTATAATAAATGGGGTGAAATAGCCAAGTAATGGGACATTGGAATGGCTGCAGGGAGAGGGCTGTGTATGGGGGCCTCATTCAACCATGATTTTGTGAGGAGGGGAGGGCGGCAAACTCAGACAGCCCCGAGTGGCACAAACTCAAGCTATGCCACTGACCAGTAGGCCATTGGGGATGACTTTTGGAGGTCCTAACAAACTAATATTCTTTTGCTGAGATTAGAATATTGCCTACCATTAAATGCCCTACCTTTACCACAAAACCCACATACTGCAAGACACCAAAAACAAAATCCTAAGGTACATCATCTTCTCCCTTCCCAGTGAACATCATTTCTACACATTTCAAAAAAAAAAAAGGTTACCATTTACTACAGGGTCTGAGGTGAGGCCATATTTTGGTTGTTTGTTCTTCCGTTTGCATTTGAAAGTTGGTATCCCACAATTCCATTGGAGTGGGCAGGGTTACATAACTATGCATGCACTTTTTATGTTAATCAGCGTACAGATTTGTACCTATTTTTCATGGGCGTTTCTCCAGATTTTTGGTCTTTTCAGGTCAAGAGATATGATAGATAACCACTTTCCCATTCAAACAGAATTAAACTAAATAAGCATTAATCTTACCTATAACCTTTCTAAATTGCTGGGCCTGAACTTTATCCCTTTAGTAGACAACATACAAACCACACTAGTAAAATGGAAAACCCTGTTTCTCCCCTTTTTGGTAAAAAGTAGCGGGTGTTAAAATGTTGTACATCCTTAAACTTGTATTTTTGGCAAAACATCTGCAGTTTCTTTACAGGAGGTATACTTTATAGGACAACTCACCCTAATAAAATACAGCATATGATATTTTCTTTTCTCTGGAACTCCCATGTTCCCCAAATAGCTATGAAGTGACTGTTTGCAGTGGTTAGAGAGGGTGGTGTGCATCTAGAGCTGCTGCTGCAGTGGTGTCCTGATGGCAGATGAAACCCACTCCCAAACCAATCTGTCTTTATCCATTGTTAGAAGTTATACTCTGTGGATTGTGTTATGTTAACCACAGGGGCAAACATGTTGTGGGACACAGGAGTTTTGGAGAGAGATATTCAGAAGGACCTGAAGAAAAATGGTTTGGGACTGAACAATGAGAGGCTGAGATAGGATCTGGAGTTCAGTGGAATATACAACAGATTCTAACACATTCATCAGAAATCTTGGATTAGTCATGGCATAATCTACTGGAGGATTATAGTTCAAGCACATCCAACTTCCTTTACTTTCTATCAGCAGTGCAAAGAACGTGTATCAGGGCTAAATCTATCACTTTGGCAGTATTTCCGGATGAGATAAGGACAGGATCTTCACTAACATTTATGCTCAACCCATAAAAGGATACAAACACTTCATTAAACCCTTGAAACAAAAGTGGGAGTTGATGCTGCATAGACAAATTATGGAGGCTCAATGGGGGAAGGGTCATTAGATCTGTATGCAGGACATTTTTGACAGCCCATACAACTGCTTTTACTCAGTTTACATTAATCCAGCTCATGCAAGACAATCTTATGGCATTATATAAAAGATAATTACTGGGCAGGAACAATCGTTAGAGAAGTCAAGCCACATAAACAGATTATGTTGATATGGTATGGTATGGTCCTGCCCAAGATGTACTGGGATATGGAATAGGGTGGTGGATGCAGGAAGATGGGCAATAAGAAAACACCCACCGCCCTTATCTTCCACTGATTTTTGGTTACTGGGTTTAGGGGATCTGTCATATCCACTCATACAAGGTGAACTACTGTGGTTGAGATTGTTGTTTATTGTTTAGGTCATTGTGGCAATTATCTTTGGTACATAGGCATCCATCCCGTTAGTAGAAGAAAAGAGAAGTTACTTTACAACTATGAGTGTAAGACATGGATCTGTATCAAAAGACTCTAAATATGCATAGATCTTTAAAGAGTATTGGAAAATATTTTTTTGCAATGCTTGCTTAACAATTTTTGCTTAGTCATGAATATTCTGCTTAATTCTACTGTATGTTTTTTCTTAATTCATTGTTGATGTTATTTAACTCTTATAAAGTTTTGGTATTGCTAAAAATAAATAAATTAATAAATACAGTGTTACCAGGAAAAAGTCTGGAGTATTCTGAAACATACACATACATGGGATTATTAGCTCTACATAGGCAGACAGTGTAGTTTCCTGGTACCATGGTTTGTGGTTTATCTATTTTATCATATTAGCTGGGTTGCATGACATTTTAGGTCTGTGTAGTATGCATTATATATATAATAATAATATTTGTTAATAAGATAAAATAATATTTGTATAACTGTAGTGCTTCAGCAGTGTGTTGCTGTTGAGGAATGCTTTCAAATGGAAGATACAACCTGTACTGCCAGAAGCATAGCTGAATCCACCAGCACTCAACCCTCTCACCCCTTCAAATGAAGAGAAATAAAAATGGCACTTCACAGTAATTAGCTGATTTCTAATACCTCCTATGGAAGCTGTTTAACGACAATGGTAAAACTTCCACTGTATGTCCCCATATGTGTGTTGCTCATATCTATGTTGTGTTCTTAACATGGAAACCTGTTTGCAGCTGTCCAGGATACTATGCCACATTCCAGCTCTGCATATGAGTAGTTCCATATCTATGTGGCAATGAAAAAAAAAGTGAACTGTATGTCTTCATACACACACACACACACACACACACACACACACACATGTATATGTGTGTGTGTGTGTGTGTGTGTGTGTGTGTGTGTGTGTGTGTGTGTGTGTGTGTGTGTGTGTGAGTATGTGTACATGTAGACATATATATCCATAATGTAAGCAAAACCAACATACACTGCATTACGACATTGGACAACTCTCAGACTGTGTGTCCAAGCCAAGTATGAACCTTACATTGAGCAGCATTCTACCTTCTCCAAAGATGATGCCTCAATATAAGAAAAAAATAATTGACTTCAATAACTGGCTTAGTTTTTGGTGTAATTCAAAGAGGATACAGTATTTGTCAACCTGGAAGGATATGATCAACAGACCATGCTGCTTCACCAGGGATGGCCCACTATGTCTCCTCTAAGGTTTTGATTTTTGGCGTATGCATTATCTGCTCTATTTCATATTGAAAAACCATCTGATCAAATCCATGAAGATCAAATCTCAGAACGTCGAACCATCTTCTACTCTGGAAGGTGATTTTTTTGGGAGTTATGTGTTTGCCCTTTTCCCAATGTGGAATGATCACAAAGTTGGTATATATTTAATAAGCAGTTGGTGTGTGGGCTGCAAGGAGTCTTGCCCCTCACTGAAAAATGCTGTTTCTGTGATGCTAGCTTCCAGAGGAGAAGCTAGTTCGACATTCTGAGATTCCATCTTCTTAGATTTGTTCATATGACCATATGAAATAAATCCACATTATCCACACCCATAGTGCATTTTGTAGACAATGCCAACCTGATAAGCCTTCCACCATAACAAAACAAACAAAGGAAAATCTGATGGTGTTACTCATCGAGGCTAAGAGCCTAAACAAGAAAATCCACTCCCTACAAGCCCTTCTCATCCTGGAGGACGTTGATGTCCATGTAGTGACTTAGACATGCAGTGGGATTCAATAAAATCCATGTAGGCTTCACACAGAGCCTACATGGAGGTTATGTGTTTGCATGGTGAGCAGCAGCAGCTCTATTTACATATGCATGCTGTGCACCATGTTGCTAGCCAAAAAACATCTACAGCAACATAGATAACAGCAGACATGAAAAGCAGGATTGCAGGGTTAATGTTATAGCTATATATATATATATATATAGTCCAAATGCATTACAGGACAGTGTATACCGTGTAGAGTATTGTGGAATCCCATTTCAGGCATTCTGTACAAAAGTTGTGCAAATGATCCATAACAGTACGGCTTGGAAATGGAAGACAGTTGTAGCAGGAACACTAATCACATATCGACATGGTACAGTACGGACTGCACAGTGAAAATGTATATTATGTGACTCTCAGACAAGGTGACATGACAATGGAGAAGATGTCTTTGTGATATAAGCATCCTGACATGAACAATGGAGAGGACATGTATCAGGGATGTTATATACAATTGGGTTTGAGTGCATATTGTGAAGCTGTGCAAACTGAATGGCTGTAATATCAGCAGAGGTCTCCACCAAGTGGCACACAGTTACAGGCTCATGGACAACAGTAAACAGAAGCATGCACAATCATGGACAATATCAGAATAATACCACGTAATCCCATGTCTCTGGCATAACATATGTGATTCTGAGTGATCATACGTGGTTTTGCATGAACAGACTAATCAAGCACACTGTCCTGATACTGTAACATCTTCTGGAGGTGTTAGGAGAGACACTGCTATACCTCTATGTGACATTATCAATGTGACATGATCAATCCAGGCTAGTTGACTTGTGAGCATAGAATATATATGGCACAGTCCACACTATCATGAATGTAACCCATGCCATCAATGTTGTCAAACAGCTGAATGTACTGTGTGCATCACTGGAACAAGTATCACACATGCATCTGGTATAACACCTTGATGGAGATGGGTTTCCGCACCATCAGGCAGTAATGTTTATGGAACAAAAAGAATAACTAGGTATGGCCAATAAGATGTGTCAGAGCTCACTCTGGCAAGCATGGTACACTTCAGTTACATATCACTGGAAGATGTGTAGTGTAAGGAGATACATGAAAAAGGGTGCAGTGTACTCGGTTATTGGTGTGAAAAGGCTGTGAACCAGGTGGTTCTGCACATACTCAGGAGTTGTGTTACATACAAGGGAGTAGCCACCACTGTGGACACATGCTGGTGGAAGTTCCACATACCATCTACCCCAGGACACAGGTCACATACCACTTGGTCTGCTTACAGGGGGTATGATGTCTAAATTATCATTGGGTAGTGCATTTGTTTTCATAATGTAACAAATCCCCCATGTTTTTGTTTCATCCCATGTGTTGTCATGGCTGGTGTGTGTTGACACTGCCTGTATTATACTAATATTACTAATATCACCACTGGAGTCAATGATTGCCCACAATCTGTAGTCATCCAGACAGCTGTTTGGGCACAGGATGTGTATGTCATTCTTGACATCTGTGACTTAAATAATGGACAGGAAAGGGCCTAGCAAACCTGGTGTACAGACCTGATCACTGGACTCAAGATATAGGTCACTTTACACAT
The DNA here is from genome assembly GCF_019279795.1 of Protopterus annectens. Classification (NCBI taxonomy): domain Eukaryota; kingdom Metazoa; phylum Chordata; order Ceratodontiformes; family Protopteridae; genus Protopterus; species Protopterus annectens. The sequence goes on from NC_056737.1 coordinate 330,983,622, forward strand.
TTCAACATATTCAGATGCAACATATGTTCTCCAGTGGCCACCTCTGATAGTGTTGACTTAATACCTCAGTGTTTATTTATGTCAAATGCCTTGGCCTAGTCATGTTCCACAGAATGATAGTGTTGCCATCATGTATGCCTTCAATGACCTTCTTGAGGCTATCTAACAGATGTAACTGACCTGGATGGAGCATTAAGAACTCACACGTCTTTTGCACACAGACAGGATATTACCAGTTTCCATTTAGAAAAGATTCATGATTACATGTTAGTCTACCTCACAATTGAGAAGAGTCAGGATGTCTCTATACATGGATGCATCAGGTGCTGCCCCCCCCAACTCAGATGAATGCATGTCGATGTACACCCTTCTATGGGAACATATTCCAAATGGAGGGTGTGTTGAAGTGTGAACCCAACCTTGTCAGGTAGGTGTATGTCCTGAGTCACGCTATAGGTGATCCTTGATGTTTTCACAGCCCACTGATTCTATGTGATAGGCATACTGCCTATCTTAATCTGGCCTAGGGTTTTGATAAAAAATCTCCCACTCTGGTATCATTGAGAAACTCTTCCAGCTGCAGATTAACCCTTACTTCACCAGATGGTTAACCAATTGGTTCACCGATAGAACACATACTGTGAAAGAATCTGTGCTGGACTCTTTACTCTTTGGAATCTATTTTTTGACAGTCCAGACTAAAGTATATGGAATTTGGTTGCCAGGTTTGCTGATCATTACATATTGGGTGCAATCATTGAGTCCACCAATGATGTTAACTTATTACAGGAGGGGCTCACACAGACAAATGATTGGTGCCAAACCCACACAGTCTACAAATAAATCAACACAAAAAATGTGTCATTATTTTTGCCTTCTGCAAAATAGAACTCCCACTAATTACAGCATAGATAATACTACCCCCATGGCTCAAGCCCAGTGTGGTGCAAGACTTGGGAACACATGTATATAGCAATCTGAACTTTGACCACCAAATTTCCACAGTGGCATGGAAAGGCTATATCATGCACCTCATAAGTCAGGGCACCGTATCCAGATCTGAGGATGGTATAACAGCACTGTACTCAACCCTCATCAGAGCACTAATAGTCTACAGTACTCCCTTTTACATGTGCCTCACCAGACACCTGCTGCAGCTTGTGTGACCACAGAGGATTCTCAGTGAGAGAATATAGGGCCTACAAACCATGCCATGATGTATGTGGATAGATTGAAAGCCCTGTCACTGTAATCTGTAACACATAGGATGAGGTAACTTGTGCCTGGCCTACAGGCCAGTCTCTGACCCTGCCCTGATGGAAATTCTCTGTATTTAATTCAAGTGCCACAGACAAATGTGACTTTTACAAGGCTACAGGACACCTTATAGTAGATGAAATCAACAGTGGATGTTGGATGAAAGATGTTGGGAAGCCTACATAAAATGGATGTGTAGGCATGTCAAGTGTCAAAATATTGGCAATCCATGGGATTGGAGTGGTAGCTGTAGGATACAAACTTATGCTATTCTGACTAGATAGACATACATACATACATGCAAACACACACACACACACACACACACACACACACACACACACACACACACACACACACACACACACACACACACACACACACCTTCCACTTGTCTACAGTGAGATTAGAACCTCCTACTTAAGTATGCAAACTAGCAAACTCAGTATTTTACACAAGCACCATGGCACAAGTGTGACTTTTTCAAAGTTGCAGGACAGTTTCTAGTGGATGACATCAGCAGTGGATGTTGGAGAGAAGATGTTGGGAGGTCTGCATGAAATGGATGTGTAGACATGTGCAGGTGTCAAAATATTGGCAATCCATGGGATTGGAATGGTAACTGCAGGATACACAATTATACTTTTATGACTAAACAGACAGACAGACACACACACACACCCAAGTTGAATTTGGTGAGAAAAGAGAACTCAGTAATTTATGCAAGTGCCATGTCACAACTCTGACTTTTACAAGGCTGCAGGACAATCTCTAGTGGATGACATCAGCAGTGGATGTTGGAGAGAAGATGTAGGGAGAACTACATGAAATGGATAACTAGCCATGTCCAACTGTCAAAATATTAAAGTTCTGCATGCTACCAGATTGATGAGTATGCAATGTGCAGTATTTGGGATTTGTGTTTCCAATGTGCAGGTATACCTTAAGAGACAGCTTTATAAACTATGTGCAAACAGGTGTCCACATTACTACAATTACTGGAAAGACTGAATGTGTATTGTCATTATAAAGATGTGCATGATATATCAGGCAACATTTGTCATTTATTTCTGTAGTGTAGTTGATATATTTGTGAACAAGTACTGAGAGACCAAGGTTGCAGTGCATGGGTGGAGGTGACAGATGGCTGCCTTGTAAATATATGTTATTTTCTTAGACAGTGCCTTCATTTTGTTTGTGTCTTCACATGTGGTTTCATGGCATAAACACTAAATGGATAGTAAAGAAAATACATGCTATTGTCTACTTTGCATAGCACACATCCAACAGTGAGTTTGTTCGATGGTTAGTAAAGTGTTTGCGCATGCGAGATATACATTTCTACTGCTTTTCCTGTTTGCATGTAATTAAGCAGAGAAAAAGATGTGAGCCTTATTGCTAACATTATGAGAGTTCTCGGTACTGAGTGTATGAAACACATGTGCTGCTTAGGTAAGTCTGTTGTAGCAGGTGTAAATGCACTGACACATTTCTTTTGAAGACTAGATAGTATAAGGTTCAAATCCAAGTGTATGTAATACTTTTAAATAAGTAGTGATGATGCAGTGAAATAGTTCTTTATACTACATTCACGGTGTGTTAGTGTGTGTGTTAACTAAGCTCAGCATATTTAAGCAGCATTGCATGGAGGTAACCCCAACATTGGAGAGGCTGCATTGTTGCATGATACCAAACTCCACATAAAAAATGAGGTCACTTATGTGTGTTGTGTGTGATTCTTTTTTTGAAGAGATTATAGGTGTTAAAATGGGGTAAATAGAAAAATAGTGAAATGGGGGGCAAGCAGGGGGAACAACAAAGGGAAAGAAATATAGAAGAAATAACCATAGCTAGCCATTTCTTCAATAGTGTAAAATGAAAATATGTACAGAATATTAGCTGAATTTGGACTGTGACCTCCACAAAGAGGAATGACAACAACACAATTATGTTGTATAGCCAATTGGACCAAATCAAGTGTTTCAAGAAGACACATGTACAAAGTGGAGAGCTATGTTTGGGACGATATATATTTTTTTTCTTTTTATGGAGAGAGGAATTCTGGGTAAGGGACATTGGTATTTCTGGGTCATGTAAGTCAAGTAGATGAGGAAGCAAATGTAAACAAACAGGACAAACAAGACAAGAAACAGGGACAATGAGGGACACAGAAGTTTGGGGGAACCATGATTGGGGTGAGGGATGGGACAACACAAGACCATGCCCCAAACAGGGGGTACATGACAATCTGTTCCTCACCCACAGTACTGCCATAAATGCCCCCTTACTCTGCTGGCTGCTGGAGTGCTTTATATCTCCTGCTATTATGGAACATGAGTGACAGCAGACGCTCCATCTGGTGTAAGCATGCATGACCCTATGCACCAATCCTGGCATCTCCTGGCAGGTGATAAAATTCCCAACTCTGTTGGTACTCCTGCAGGATACCACAGTGCCAGATACCAGGGTAGTGTTACCTGAGTGTGCAGGGGCAGCAGAGGCAGTACTGCCGGCTTGGCTCCTACATGTGCTGGGCATTGGTGCTGGAGCTGGTGGAGTAGGGGCAGGCTGAGCAACTGGGGTTAGCCTACCTCCCTATGCTGTGAAGCATTTAGTGATTTGTTAGTGATGGAGGACATTGAAACATTTTTGACAATATATAATAGAAAATAAAAAAAGAGATAAGGGCTAGGATGAGAGAAAAAAAGAGATTAAATTAGTACTATCATATGTGACATACAATGCATTATCACAATAATACAGCTATTTTATCTGAGGTTTTACATTTAAGTATGCTTCCTAACAACAAACTATAATTATGGATTGCTCAAAGTAAGCCTTGCAATGTGCAGACATTGCACATATGCTTGGTCCAATTATACAGATTAAAGTTAAATGCAGGGCATTTATGCCACTTGTGTAGAGTTTAATTTAAATAATATTATTAAAGCATTGCACTATTTGATACTTATTACTCATGATATCTGAACCCATAACATCTAACTACAGTCTTCCACTTCACTCTTAAAGTTGGCTTGTGCTACAGACTGATGCACGCATACTTGCTTTTACAGTTAGGATAAGCATGTTTCCTTTACTACTATTGTATAGAAAAGAAAACTTTTTTTTTTATTTTAAAGCTACAATAATACTTCTGTGCTGCATACATGCTACTTGCTTCCCTCAATCTCTCTAGATGCTCAGCATGGACTTGCATATTCACACCAATTTCAGAATTAGCTGTGAAAAGAAAAGAAAAGAGAAGAGCATTATGCATGCCAGTCTTGTCTATATTTATCTTTCTATGTATTATAAATTGTCTTTATTAGCATAAAAAACTGTGAGATGTTGCTAGTTTGAATCTCATCCAACCACTGGTTAATTGTATCCCTCTTGTGCCTTTTTAGGTCATTAAAGTGGTGCTACACTGTTCTCCAGTGCGTAAGATTCCAGTCACACTGGAAAAAGCCTTGGCCAGACTATTCCAAGCCTCAGACTTATACTGGAAGCCAGTATACTCCCCCTGCAAAAGCCTTTGGCTGTGGCGCTTTACCAAAAGTACAGTAAAGATTCTGGCCTCCTGAACACCCTACCTCTGAGCCCTAAGTTGCACACCTTCCCCCACTAACAGACATGTTTAACTCGAAAGTAGTGCAATAGCAAATAATTATTTCCCACCAATTCCTGTTATTGGATTTACTGGCAGTGTACAAAGCAGAGCAACGATGCCAACCATGTTTGTGTGATGTTACGTGGAGAGCAGCAGTGCCAGAGACAAAAGCAGTTTTGGGAATTGGAAGGTTAATCTGACACTTGGCATTAGTTTGAGGAGTGTCTACTGCTATAAATGTTAGGTAATTTAACTTTGTAGACATGCACTGTGGCATAAATTTCATGACCTGACATATGTTTGGTTTGGCTTTATACACTGATAAAACTGATTTTTACAGTGTCAGATTTAAACCTATGCATAAGGGACAAAACATTTTCTTCCACAGCGGTGATTTTCCATCTTTGCCACAGAAGTGTTCCTCAGACATAGTCATGAATTATTTATAAATACAGATGACAGACTAAGGTGTTTACCATGTTTGTGTGTGGGTCTACTTTGACCCATCAAAATTACAGTTCATCAAACTGCAATTTCACAAGTCTATTTTTGCGAAAGTGCATTTATTCGAAAATGCACTTTCACGAAAACTGACTCACCAAAACGAAGAAAAAAAAACACTAAACACATGTATGCAAGGGGGCAAGCCCCCTTGCACCCCCCCCACGCCTCACTACTTATTTATACTAACTCTGAGATCTCACTACAGTGGGGAAAAGGGCATATTCCCTTATCCTCACTGTACCGCAATCTACAACAAGCTCCCCTCCCATACAGCACTGAAAAACCAGCAACCTCACTTCTCTGAACTGATTTTCACGAAAGTGCATTTTTGAATAAATGCACTTTTGTGAAAACAGACTCGTGAAACTGCAGTTCGAACTTTAATTTAGATGGGTCAAAGTAGACCTATGTGTGACCTGACAAGGTCCTTGTATATACATTAATTTGTGTATGTGTCTTATTTAAGTGTGAAAGCCATCAAAGTCCAGATATCAGATTATACATACAGAAACATAGTAGACAGTATACCCTCAGCCATACATCTGAACCTTCAAAACACATTAAGGGAGTCTGATCCCTCTGATCCCTCATACATATAATTCATATGAGCTCCACTGCTATGCATAGTTATTATTTACTATAATTATGTATAAATTGTTATAAGTGATATTTAACATAATGTGAAATGGACTAGCAGTAAAAATGTCTGGAATTTTCTGTATTAGAACCCAGGTCCATGTGGATGGCACCCCTCCACTTACACCTGTTGCCACAGGAATAGTGAAATAACACTTGGATATTTTGCTGTCTATATTCTTTATTAACTTGTGTGTTAACCTTCATACAATCCAGCATACTGTGTTTCCACAGTGCCCAACATACAGTTCATACAATCAAGGGTGCCCACAGGCGGGTGCAAGGGGGTGCACCCCCCTGGAACCAGCTGGCCGAGAAATTAATTGTATTTTAATTAAAAAAAAAAGTTTTGTTTTTTTTTAAAGGGTGTTCCTCTTTAAGAACGTTCTTTGCATCCCGTCCAGGTACACAGACACAACAGGTGTTTGCGACCTGTTTTTGTCTTCTGTGTCTGTGTGACTGATGGTTTACATCTTCGTCTTTCACGCCTACTGAGAATTTGAATTCCAGAGGACGTTCGGATTGCACGGACAAATGTAGAAGTGAGAGGTGGGTGTGTTGACAGCATATATTAAGCACTGATTGTATAGGTTTATATGGCAGGTGGTGCCGACTATACAGTATGACTTTTATGGCCACTGAAATGTCTAGTTTTATTTTATATTTTATTAATGGGGTAAGCATATAAAGTGGACATGCTGCTTTTCAGAGGTGATAAAGTATTTTTTTGGATAAGTATCTTGGTCTTATTGCTTCAGTTTATAAGTGAAGTATGAGGAAAAAAAAACAGAGGACTTTATAGGTGTTGAAATTACTGAAACGATCTGAAGGGAAAATGCTAACACCTCTAAATTCACTAATTTTATTCTATTTAACAAAGTACTTCAGAAATAATCATCACTTCACATTTAACATCACTTATATGTAAATCAAATTGTCACATGACTCCTGATCCACAAATTAAAAACATTTTAAACATAATTTTTTCAAAGTATAATTCAGTGAAACCACATAGTTTAAACCAAGATTGAACATTGAAAATATAACTTCCGTGTTTCTAAAATGTTATTAGAAATCAACTCCCCCTCAAATGACTTTTAGGTTGTTCACTAACTTGAAACATAATGCGGTTAAAGCGCTTACACAGTGAATCATGCTTTTCTAAAACATTCTTCATACTCATCCACTTAGAAGCATAAATATGCTCCTATATCCTTCTACTTGGCTTTTAATAATCTTACCCACATAATATGCTGAACAAATTATGCATGCAACAAAAAATACTAACCCCCTTGAATAGCATGAACTTTTGCCTATAATACCATAAATGTTATTATTATTGGCAATGTGAAATAAAGAATCACTTTTGATGGATTTGTACTCTTCACAAGCTTCACAAAGAAGGTGCCACTTTTGTCTTTGCTCCTGATTTAGTAGCAGCCCTCCTCTCCGGTAATATTTTCCAAGATCTCCCTTTCTTAAAAATGATTTTAGGATATGTTCCCACAACCTTTCTGAATTCTTTATTACCCAACATTTCCAAAACTCACAAATAATATTGAAAATGTTTTTAACATCACAATAATGTATGAAAAAAAACTTTGTAAGTATTATTAGAACGTTAATAGTCAGAACTGCAGTATCAAATTCAAATTTAGGATAGTTCAGAGTGTAGACAGTTCAAAATGTTAACAGCTCAGACTGTAAAGAGAGGTGGGTGTAAGGGATGTGCCAGTGTTTGTGCTACTGTTGGCAGGATAAGGTTAGGGTAAATGTTAGGTAAAGGGAATGCTTTTGTGTTGTGTGTGTGTTTACTGGTGCATGTTTCCACATATGAGCATACAGTGTATAGTGACAAAGCCCTGCTGCTAACTTTAATGAAGCATGACAACCCTAGCCCTAACCATGACCCTAAGCCTGCACCTCATCTTAGAAAAAAAAACTTTATGTAGCATTATTTAGAAAAACCAGGTCCTATGGCACTGCTGTGGTGTAGGGGTACTTTTTATTGTACATTTCAGTTTCAGACTTCATATCATTCAGAAAATGCATTCTAACACAAATCCTTTTATTCTAGCAACTTTCCAAATGTGTCCCTAGTTTTGGGCCTTTATCCCCAACATTATAACAGGCTTTGTCCAGATTTCTTCTGTTAAGAGATTGAGAGGTATGGTGTGTATGTGTGTCTGTATGTATGTATAAGAAGGAGGTAGCATACCCCTCAGCTGTCCAGGTTTTTGGAGAATGTCCAGATGTTTGCCCCATATTCCTCCTAAAAAGCATTGAAGTTGCTAAATAATGACAGACATTTGAGTTTTAGATGTCATATCCTTTAGAAAAATGCATACTAACATAAATCCTGTTATTCTAGAAATGTTCTAAGTTCATGAGAACAATATTTATAATCTGCTCCTATTTATTTTAGGCTTTGTCCAGATTTCTTGCACTAAGAGGTTGAGGTGTGTGTGAAAGAGAGTGAAATGCCCTAGTTAGAGTTAGCAGGTGGAATTTATTTTCAAGTGCATTTTCAAGGAATTGTGAGCTTCTAGGGAAGAGAAGTTTACTGCTGCTCATGCTAAGCTTGCTTAAAATGTGCAACTGTTTTATTTAGCAAATATCACTATTGTGGTATACAATTTTAAAGCAGTGTTAGTAGCACAGCATGTAGCATACTTGCATCCTGATGCAGAGGGCTATAGGTTCTACTCCCACAGCATGTAGATTTGTATTTTAAGGGGGTGGAGTACTGCAGTCCTGAGTATGTTCTCTTTTGGATGAGATGCCTAATAACTATGAACTTGTTTTTCAGCTTACTGCCCATTCCCTATTGCAATACACCAGCTTACCATTTTTTTAATATAATGTAGGCAATTTATTCTTCAAGAGCAGAAGGCATTGAATTTGTAGATGAAACACTGAAATATAAATTTGTTTTCTAGCAACAACCTCTTCATTAGTTTTAGATCTCTCTAATGTGGAATTATTCAGATGACTTTTACTTCTGCAGAAATTTTGCATATTGACATATCGGTGGATTGTAATGACAGACGTTCAAGTGGCCTTTTATGGTTGAAATGAAATTGTGCAGTTTTTCATTATTGGTTCACATGTTTTATTTCATTGCTTACTGGGAAAATGTTCAAAACTATAAATTTAAAATATATTCTATCAAGTGGTGCTGTATTATACAAGGGATATAATTCAATTATTATATATTTGAATTGATTCACCTTCCTGATTGTATTAAATATATGAGGACATTAAATGGCAATGATATACAATTGTCAACAAATGCAGGGGAGTTTGGATATTACTGAAAAGAAACTGTGAAATGTGTGCTGGTTACTTACATTTCAAACCTTGATACAATTACTTCTACACTTTGTAAGTGTAACCTGGCTGACACATCCATTGGAGGTAAGGGAGTTTGAATTGGTGTCATGTTTTCATTCTCCCTATCAGAGTGATATTACTTCGGATTTATCTGGACAGATGACTTCTGATCTTGATAAGGTATGCTTGCATTTTTCAGTTATATACTGGATATGCTCACGTCACTAAGAAAAAAAAATATATATATATATATATATATATATATATATATATATATATATATATATATATATATATATATATAGGGTCTATATTAGAACACTGAACTTTCAAAATTTCGAGTGTTCTAATATCAAACCCTATTAATCGAAAATTTAAAACATCGAACATACAGAACAGCAAATTTTTTTCTAGGGAAAAAAATTGCTGTTCCAAAACAGAACACAAGCACACCAAACAAACAGCAATCCACACACATACACCTAAACTCTTACACCTAACCCTACACTAAACTATACATAAACCACTAACTATCCACTTACCTTAACCCAAACCCTAACCCTAAGGTCTGTCACTATCGCACAGTCACCTCACCCGCACCCTAACCCTAACTCACCTACCCCGCCCTAACCCTGACGTCCACACAATCGCACACTTACCTGAACCCGACCCATAACTTTCCACCACAGTGCTGAAAATACCGAAACAACAGAAACGGACAACCAAATTCTTTCCTTAAGAAAAAAAATTGTTTTTCTGTTTCTTCGATATTTTCAGCATTTGCTGAAAATGGGTCGATATTAGAACACTCGAAATTTTGAAAGTTTGGTGCTCTGATATATATATATATATATATATATATATATATATATATATATATATATATATATATGTGTGTGTGTGTGTGTGTGTGTGTGTATATGCATTAGCAAATGCTACTTTTATCTGCATGCACTTCTTAGAAGTTTACTGATGGCATAGGCATTTTTGTCAGGGCATTTTGCTTTCTCAGATGCACAGCCTTATTAACTTTCATCACAAGTGCTAATGATACAACTGTTCTTCTCTTTTCACTCTCCTATTGTTATTTCAGTAAAATGCAAATGTCCTATATTGTCAATGACACAGGGGCATTAGTCTTTTAGGATGGCCCATAAACACCTCTAGGGGAGTGCTGGTTACAAGTAGAGGTGACTGGCAATTGCATAAAATGGAATGTTCTGTGTTAAATGTGTACATGTTTTTGGGACAGTTCATTTGATAGCGTCTTTAGCAGTTCACTGATGTTTTATTCCTTTTGGTTTTTTAGCAGAATGTGTCATTTGTCTGTTGTTTTTTGGGTGGGATAGCCAAGTTCCATTTCTGTGTTGGCACAAAAAAATTGTTTGTAAAGAGGTTTATTTTGGCTCCAGTCTTACTTTGTATGTGACTGTAATATACACAAATCCAAACGCAGAGCTGCTGTTAGTCGAGGTAGGAGCTCACGCTAAAACATAGAGGTAAAACACAATCCAAAGAGAAGCGTGAAATTCCAAAGGCAATAAAATGAAAGTAGAAACTCAAAAATAGAGTATATTCATAAAAACAAGCAAATTGTTTATTCCAAACGAGTAAGCGCTTTCGCCAAAGGCTTCTTCAGACTCTTAATACAAAATAAAAACCATAAACATCACTTTTAAAACCATCCAAAGCTTGTGATAGGACCGCTTTGGTCACATGTTTACTTCATTTAAAAATACAGGAACCAGTTTATCTAAAGTCCGTGAATGTTATCCTGTTTAGCTTATTGAAGTACTAGTATACTCAGGATATAAACTTGATAGTCCATAAAGTACATGCATAAAAAACACATCCGTGCCCAAACACAAACTGTGATACATTGGACAATCAAGTATGTCTCTGAGCATTTACATATTTACTAAGATCTCATGATACTTAGAGCAATCTCGTATTAAAAGTTATTTCAAGTAAAAAAGTATATGTCAAAAAAGCACACATCATATTTGCTCAGCGTTTCCTAAACAGCTTGTGGTGCATAGAACAACAAAGTGTAACTTTAAGCATTTCCGTATTTACTGGAAATTCATGATATCCAGAGTAAACTCGTAAAAAAGACCACATGTAGAGGACATTAAAAGCTCGCTTCATATTAGCTAAACTATTTCTGTATACTTCAAATGTCAAAAGCAAATTTATGAAATTACGTTATCTCTGTATTAATCAAAACATCAATAAAACTCACAGCACAAAAGAACACTCCTTGCGCGTGTTCACCTGACTGAATCTTGAATGTAAAACAAAATAAACGGAGCTGTACGTACTTACGTACCAATGCGTTCGTTAAAATATATGCAATCTCTCTATTTTTAAAAAGCCGAGTGGACTTACAGTAGGCAGAGACAGGTGACCGAACAAAACAATAGCTGTCCGCTCGTTCATGCCATGGTCCCCTCAGTCAGCATTCACAAACAAAGACATAAATAATGCGGGATGAACCCGTAACTTGCAGATCTGTGAATGAAAGACTGCTCCAACAATATACGGAGCAACGAACCATCCGTATACAAAAGGTGCAGTATCCTAATAGTTGACATGACTCTCATACAATCCCGCAAGGGTAGAAATATGCACCACTGACCAGTGCAACCATGAATGCATAGTAAGTGTTTGATTACTTGCATTTTGCATTCTTTATATCCCTAATAACTAATTTAAATATGAACATCATATAAAAGTCTCTCCCTTGTACGGTGTGTGATAAATGGAATGTGTAGAGAAAGAAATTAGATGCTATTTCTAAAATACTTATAAAGGTATCCCAAAGTGGCACCCGCAGGTGTCTTACAGATGTCCTTTAGTAAAATAAACAAGACATAATACCTTTAAATAACAAATGTAATCATGTAGAGACTCATTTTTTGTAAATAATTTGAGACAAGTGTTATAAGATTATAAAATGTCCACAATATGTCTGAGTTTATAAAAATTAGTTGTCTACATCATGGTCATAAAGTGTTAGGCAAAATGTACCTGAATAATGTATAATTTTGAAGCAATTAGTGGGAGATCTCTTTATCTACGTAACCTTCTACTTTTCAGAAATGGCTTTAGTTGTACTTTGTCATTAAGGCCTGGTGGTCTGTCGGACCTTAATCTTATGATCCATCTTGTTTCTTGTTCTAATGTTCTGTTAATTAAGTCCCCACCTCTGAATCCTTCAAAAACACATTGAATAACACAAAATTTAAAGTTATGACTAGTACCAGTTGATCTTTTGTGTCTAGCCAAGGCATTGGTTTCAGTGCCTACTCTAAGGTGGTACGTGTGTTCCTAATCCTCTCCTTGAATGATCTATTTGTTTTCCCTATGTAGTAACTATTACATCCTAAACAGGTCGCCATGTATATTACATTTTTACTTTCACAGTTGGTATTAGTGTTAAAATTATAAGTATGTCCTGTGGTAGGGTGTTCAAAACTAGTTTCTTTATTAATATAAGTACATTGATTGCAGTGACCACAGGGTACAGTGTTTCTATTAACTGTCAACCTGTTAACTAGTCGATGTCTTGGTCTACATAGGATACTCTTTAGATTAGGAAGGTTTTTATAAGCTATGTAAGGTGTGGGGCCAGCTACCTCACTGACATCTTTATCTGAATTCAAAATACCCCAATGTCTCTTCATAGAACTTTTCACTTGCAGGTTCATTTTACTAAAAGTGAGGTTAGCTCTGACCTCATTTCTAGGGGAACTTGAACTATTTGTCGTTACTTCTTGTGCCATAAAGTATGGTTTCGCAATACTTGTTCTTAGAGTCTCCACTGTGTTAATAGTATCTAAAATTTCTTTTTCCTTATAACCTCTTTCTAAAAATCTCCCCTTCATGTCCTCTATTCCTGCTACAATTTATGAAATTACGTTATCTCTGTATTAATCAAAACATCAATAAAACTCACAGCACAAAAGAACTCTCCTTGCGCGTGTTCACCTGACTGAATCTTGAATGTAAAACTAAATAAAACGGAGCTGTACGTACTTACGTACCAATGCGTTCGTTAAAATATATGCAATCTCTCTATTTTTTAAAAAGCCGAGTGGACTTACAGTAGGCAGAGACAGGTGACCGAACAAAACAATAGCTGTCCGCTCGTTCATGCCATGGTCCCCTCAGTCAGCATTCACAAACAAAGACATAAATAATGCGGGATGAACCCGTAACTTGCAGACCTATGAATGAAAGACTGCTCCAACAATATACGGAGCAGCGAACCATCCGTATACAAAAGGTGCAGTATCCTAATAGTTGACATGCCTCTCATACAATCCCGCAAGGGTAGAAATATGCACCACTGACCAGTGCAACCATGAATGCATAGCAAGTGTTTGATTACTTGCATTTTGCATTCTTTATATCCCTAAAAACTAATTTAAATATGAACATCATATAAAAGTCTCTCCCTTGTACGGTGTGTAATAAATGGAATGTGTAGAGAAAGAAATTAGATGCTATTTCTAAAATACTTATAAAGGTATCCCAAATTGGCACCCACAGGTGTCTTACAGATGTCCTTTAGTAAAATAAACAAGACATAATACCTTTAAATAACAAAGGTAATCATGTAGAGACTCATTTTTAGTAAATAATTTGAGACAAGTGTTATAAGATTATAAAATGTCCACACTATGTCTGAGTTTATAAAAAATTGGTTGTCTACTTCATGGTCATAAAATGTTAGGCAAAATGTACCTGAATAATGTATAATTTTGAAGCAATTAGTGGGAGATCTCTTTATCTACGTAACCTTCTACTTTTCAGAAATGGCTTTAGTTGTACTTTGTCATTAAGGCCTGGTGGTCTGTCGGACCTTAATCTTATGATCCATCTTGTTTCTTGTTCTAATGTTCTGTTAATTAAGTCCCCACCTCTGAATCCTTCAAAAACACATTGAATAACACAAAATTTAAAGTTATGACTAGTACCAGTTGATCTTTTGTGTCTAGCCAAGGCATTGGTTTCAGTGCCTACTCTAAGGTGGTACGTGTGTTCCTAATCCTCTCCTTGAATGATCTATTTGTTTTCCCTATGTAGTAACTATTACATCCTAAACAGGTCGCCATGTATATTACATTTTTACTTTCACAGTTGGTATTAGTGTTAAAATTATAAGTATGTCCTGTGGTAGGGTGTTCAAAACTAGTTTCTTTATTAATATAAGTACATTGATTGCAGTGACCACAGGGTACAGTGTTTCTATTAACTGTCAACCTGTTAACTAGTCGATGTCTTGGTCTACATAGGATACTCTTTAGATTAGGAAGGTTTTTATAAGCTATGTAAGGTGTGGGGCCAGCTACCTCACTGACATCTTTATCTGAATTCAAAATACCCCAATGTCTCTTCATAGAACTTTTCACTTGCAGGTTCATTTTACTAAAAGTGAGGTTAGCTCTGACCTCATTTCTAGGGGAACTTGAACTATTTGTCGTTACTTCTTGTGCCATAAAGTATGGTTTCGCAATACTTGTTCTTAGAGTCTCCACTGTGTTAATAGTATCTAAAATTTCTTTTTCCTTATAACCTCTTTCTAAAAATCTCCCCTTCATGTCCTCTATTCCTGCTACATAATTTTCTTGTTGTGGATTCAATCTGGATACCCTCATAAATTGTCCTTTAAGGACGTTATGAAATACATGCCCAGGATGCATACTTTGTCTATGTAATATGTTATTTCTTTGGCACTCTTTCCTATAAATTGTTGTGTTGATCATACCATTGGTCATTCTAAATACTTCCACATCCAAAAACGGAAGATTGCTAACTGAAAAGTTCGCAGTGAATTTTAAGAAGTCCGTGGTATTGTCCAAATAGGAAACAAAGCTTAATAAGGAGGATTCATCCCCGAGCCATATAAAAAAGAGGTCATCCACAAAACGGCAGTACATTGCAGCGTGTTCTATAAAGGATGGATTATCAAAAAGATAAATATCTTCCCATCTAGCCATAACTAGGTTGGCGTAGCTATTTGCACAAGATGTGCCCATAGCCACGCCATCCTTCTGTAAATAAATGACTTCTTCAAATGCAAAGGCATTATTGGTTAATATAGTCTCTAGTAACAGAGCCACAAGGTCAATCTTTTTATCAGTGAAGTCTGAATGTGCTTTCAAATATTCAGTAATCAGTCTTATTCCTGTGTCATTAGGGATCACTGTAAACAGGCTAACCACATCAAGTGTCACAAAGAAATAGTGCTGCTTAATATCCAATGATTGAGTTTGGGAATATAAGTCTAAAAGAAATTGCTTACTATCTTTCAAGATCTTCTTATTACCATTGACTAACGGTCTAAGTACACTTTCCAGGTAGATGGATAGGGGTTCTGTTACCCACCCTTGACCTGCAACAATAGGTCTGAACGGCGGGTCTCTGTTGTTCTTATGGACTTTAGGAAGTCCCTGTATAATCGGTATAGTGGGATTGTTCACCTTTAGGTATCCGTAAAGCTCTTGTGTTATGTCCTGTGATAGCACTAGGTCATCTAGGGTATTGTAGACACTGAAAGCCATATCATTCAAATTAACCTTAGTTAATTTCGTATATGTAGTTGTATCTTCAAGCATCTGAAACATTTTGTTGGCATAGTATGTATAATCCATGATGACAACCGGTCCACCTTTATCTGCTGGTCTTATTACAATGGAGCTGTCATCTCTCAATGAATTCAAAGCTTGCCTTTGTTTATAGTTTAAGTTACGTCCATGTTTAGAAGGTTTATTCTCTTGATAGCTTCTATATATTTCATCTTCCACTACATTCCCAAATACCTCTATAGTTGGGTGCAGTTGAGGGACATATGTACTGTTTGGACGGTGTTTATTCATAACTCGGCTACTATCAAAATGACCAAAATCCAACCTTAATTGTAAGTTCCGAATATACATTTTTGTTTCTATAATAGTATCTACTAGATCATTGCGTTTTGTAGGAATAAAACCCAAGCCTTTACCTAAGACCTGCTTTTCATATTCATTCAGTACCCTTCCAGATAAATTCATGATTAACGATTTTGTCTCCCCCACATTTTCTTGATTGTGGGGCCTGGTTGTTCCTGTTCATCTACTGAGCCTTTCCTCTTCTGTCTCCCCCTGCTTGTCGACCTTCTTTTGTCCAAAAAATGATTTTGGGCTATGGGGAGGGGGGCCGGAAATCTGTTCGAATTAAAATGGCACTATTTGATTTTGGTCTAACTACTGCTGCACCAGATCTCTGCACGTCAGTAATGCAGCCTGTCAAACTCTCTCCTAAATCACTTTGATTCTCTCTCCCATTGCTTTGTGTCTGGGAGGGGCTGCAAGTCTCTGTCTCTATGTTGTTAGATCCTGTCAACTGTGGGTCAGGCCCTATGCCATTACTAGTATTTGAAACATCAGAACCATCACTCTGCTTGTTATCTGAGGTCAGTTTGTTGGACAATCTACTTTCTGTGTTATTATTGTGTGAGTATCTATCTGGTTTATTAACAGGTGTGGTTAAGGTGGCACTCCTGAAACTTTTGCCTGTTATACCTGGTGGCCTCTGAGGTGCATTTAAATCAGAATTGAAATGTGAATTTGGTGCCATGTCCCTGGGCCAAGTGAAAACATTATTATTTCTAAAATCTCGTAAATCCCTGGTAATTTTCACTTTTTTCTGGTCTAACATCCGTTTTTCTAAAAATAGTACATCCTCTATAACTTTTCTTAGTTTACTCATACATACTTCGTTATCGATATATTTACATTCAAAATCTTTAAACAAATTGTTAACAGTCAGTCTCAGTCTCTCTTCCTCAGGCAGATGAAACTCAATTAAGAGTTTCATATAGCTGAAGCTCAACTCAAGGTTGAGCTGCTGCCAACGATATAGGAGATCTGGCAATGAAGTACCAGAGGTGGGCATCTTCAGTACTCGTAGCCCACGAGGTATGATTTGCTTATTTAAACAGACTTCAAAATAATGTCTCTGAACTTGTAGTTTGATTAATTTAGTAAAAACAGTCTCTAAGTCATGTAAGTCTTTAGAAATATCCAGGTTACTCATACCAAACTGAGTATCAGTCCCTCCATCTACGACTGGATTAAAGTCCATGAGTAGATTTGTAATTAATCAAACTACAAGTTCAGAGACATTATCTTAAAAACGGATGTTAGACCAGAAAAAAGTGAAAATTACCAGGGATTTACGAGATTTTAGAAATAATAATGTTTTCACTTGGCCCAGGGACATGGCACCAAATTCACATTTCAATTCTGATTTAAATGCACCTCAGAGGCCACCAGGTATAACAGGCAAAAGTTTCAGGAGTGCCACCTTAACCACACCTGTTAATAAACCAGATAGATACTCACACAATAATAACACAGAAAGTAGATTGTCCAACAAACTGACCTCAGATAACAAGCAGAGTGATGGTTCTGATGTTTCAAATACTAGTAATGGCATAGGGCCTGACCCACAGTTGACAGGATCTAACAACATAGAGACAGAGACTTGCAGCCCCTCCCAGACACAAAGCAATGGGAGAGAGAATCAAAGTGATTTAGGAGAGAGTTTGACAGGCTGCATTACTGACGTGCAGAGATCTGGTGCAGCAGTAGTTAGACCAAAATCAAATAGTGCCATTTTTAATTCGAACAGATTTCCGGCCCCCCTCCCCATAGCCCAAAATCATTTTTTGGACAAAAGAAGGTCGACAAGCAGGGGGAGACAGAAGAGGAAAGGCTCAGTAGACGAACAGGAACAACCAGGCCCCACAATCAAGAAAATGTGGGGGAGACAAAATCGTTAATCATGAATTTATCTGGAAGGGTACTGAATGAATATGAAAAGCAGGTCTTAGGTAAAGGCTTGGGTTTTATTCCTACAAAACGCAATGATCTAGTAGATACTATTATAGAAACAAAAATGTATATTCGGAACTTACAATTAAGGTTGGATTTTGGTCATTTTGATAGTAGCCGAGTTATGAATAAACACCGTCCAAACAGTACATATGTCCCTCAACTGCACCCAACTATAGAGGTATTTGGGAATGTAGTGGAAGATGAAATATATAGAAGCTATCAAGAGAATAAACCTTCTAAACATGGACGAACTTAAACTATAAACAAAGGCAAGCTTTGAATTCATTGAGAGATGACAGCTCCATTGTAATAAGACCAGCAGATAAAGGTGGACCGGTTGTCATCATGGATTATACATACTATGCCAACAAAATGTTTCAGATGCTTGAAGATACAACTACATATACGAAATTAACTAAGGTTAATTTGAATGATATGGTTTTCAGTGTCTACAATACCCTAGATGACCTAGTGCTATCACAGGACATAACACAAGAGCTTTACGGATACCTAAAGGTGAACAATCCCACTATACCGATTATACAGGGACTTCCTAAAGTCCATAAGAACAACAGAGACCCGCCGTTCAGACCTATTGTTGCAGGTCAAGGGTGGGTAACAGAACCCCTATCCATCTACCTGGAAAGTGTACTTAGACCGTTAGTCAATGGTAATAAGAAGATCTTGAAAGATAGTAAGCAATTTCTTTTAGACTTATATTCCCAAACTCAATCATTGGATATTAAGCAGCACTATTTCTTTGTGACACTTGATGTGGTTAGCCTGTTTACAGTGATCCCTAATGACACAGGAATAAGACTGATTACTGAATATTTGAAAGCACATTCAGACTTCACTGATAAAAAGATTGACCTTGTGGCTCTGTTACTAGAGACTATATTAACCAATAATGCCTTTGCATTTGAAGAAGTCATTTATTTACAGAAGGATGGCGTGGCTATGGGCACATCTTGTGCAAATAGCTACGCCAACCTAGTTATGGCTAGATGGGAAGATATTTATCTTTTTGATAACCCATCCTTTATAGAACACGCTGCAATGTACTGCCGCTTTGTGGATGACCTCTTTTATATGGCTCGGGATGAATCCTCCTTATTAAGCTTTGTTTCCTATTTGGACAATACCACGGACTTCTTAAAATTCACTGCGAACTTTTCAGTTAGCAATCTTCCGTTTTTGGATGTGGAAGTATTTAGAATGACCAATGGTATGATCAACACAACAATTTATAGGAAAGAGTGCCAAAGAAATAACATATTACATAGACAAAGTATGCATCCTGGGCATGTATTTCATAACGTCCTTAAAGGACAATTTATGAGGGTATCCAGATTGAATCCACAACAAGAAAATTATGTAGCAGGAATAGAGGACATGAAGGGGAGATTTTTAGAAAGAGGTTATAAGGAAAAAGAAATTTTAGATACTATTAACACAGTGGAGACTCTAAGAACAAGTATTACGAAACCATACTTTATGGCACAAGAAGTAACGACAAATAGTTCAAGTTCCCCTAGAAATGAGGTCAGAGCTAACCTCACTTTTAGTAAAATGAACCTGCAAGTGAAAAGTTCTATGAAGAGACATTGGGGTATTTTGAATTCAGATAAAGATGTCAGTGAGGTAGCTGGCCCCACACCTTACATAGCTTATAAAAACCTTCCTAATCTAAAGAGTATCCTATGTAGACCAAGACATCGACTAGTTAACAGGTTGACAGTTAATAGAAACACTGTACCCTGTGGTCACTGCAATCAATGTACTTATATTAATAAAGAAACTAGTTTTGAACACCCTACCACAGGACATACTTATAATTTTAACACTAATACCAACTGTGAAAGTAAAAATGTAATATACATGGCGACCTGTTTAGGATGTAATAGTTACTACATAGGGAAAACAAATAGATCATTCAAGGAGAGGATTAGGGAACACACGTACCACCTTAGAGTAGGCACTGAAACCAATGCCTTGGCTAGACACAAAAGATCAACTGGTACTAGTCATAACTTTAAATTTTGTGTTATTCAATGTGTTTTTGAAGGATTCAGAGGTGGGGACTTAATTAACAGAACATTAGAACAAGAAACAAGATGGATCATAAGATTAAGGTCCGACAGACCACCAGGCCTTAATGACAAAGTACAACTAAAGCCATTTCTGAAAAGTAGAAGGTTACGTAGATAAAGAGATCTCCCACTAATTGCTTCAAAATTATACATTATTCAGGTACATTTTGCCTAACACTTTATGACCATGATGTAGACAACTAATTTTTATAAACTCAGACATATTGTGGACATTTTATAATCTTATAACACTTGTCTCAAATTATTTACAAAAAATGAGTCTCTACATGATTACATTTGTTATTTAAAGGTATTATGTCTTGTTTATTTTACTAAAGGACATCTGTAAGACACCTGCGGGTGCCACTTTGGGATACCTTTATAAGTATTTTAGAAATAGCATCTAATTTCTTTCTCTACACATTCCATTTATCACACACCGTACAAGGGAGAGACTTTTATATGATGTTCATATTTAAATTAGTTATTAGGGATATAAAGAATGCAAAATGCAAGTAATCAAACACTTACTATGCATTCATGGTTGCACTGGTCAGTGGTGCATATTTCTACCCTTGCGGGATTGTATGAGAGTCATGTCAACTATTAGGATACTGCACCTTTTGTATACGGATGGTTCGTTGCTCCGTATATTGTTGGAGCAGTCTTTCATTCACAGATCTGCAAGTTACGGGTTCATCCCGCATTATTTATGTCTTTGTTTGTGAATGCTGACTGAGGGGACCATGGCATGAACGAGCGGACAGCTATTGTTTTGTTCGGTCACCTGTCTCTGCCTACTGTAAGTCCACTCGGCTTTTTAAAAAATAGAGAGATTGCATATATTTTAACGAACGCATTGGTACGTAAGTACGTACAGCTCCGTTTTATTTTGTTTTACATTCAAGATTCAGTCAGGTGAACACGCGCAAGGAGTGTTCTTTTGTGCTGTGAGTTTTATTGATGTTTTGATTAATACAGAGATAACGTAATTTCATAAATTTGCTTTTGACATTTGAAGTATACAGAAATAGTTTAGCTAATATGAAGCGAGCTTTTAATGTCCTCTACATGTGGTCTTTTTTACGAGTTTACTCTGGATATCATGAATTTCCAGTAAATACGGAAATGCTTAAAGTTACACTTTGTTGTTCTATGCACCACAAGCTGTTTAGGAAACGCTGAGCAAATATGATGTGTGCTTTTTTGACATATACTTTTTTACTTGAAATAACTTTTAATACGAGATTGCTCTAAGTATCATGAGATCTTAGTAAATATGAAAATGCTCAGAGACATACTTGATTGTCCAATGTATCACAGTTTGTGTTTGGGCACGGATGTGTTTTTTATGTATGTACATTATGGACTATCCAGTTTATATCCTGAGTATACTAGTACTTTACTCAGCTTAACAGGATAACATTCACGGACTTTAGATAAACTGGTTCCTGTATTTTTAAATGAAGTAAACATGTGACCAAAGCGGTCCTATCACAAGCTTTGGATGGTTTTAAAAGTGATGTTTATGGTTTTTATTTTGTATTAAGAGTCTGAAGAAGCCTTTGGCGAAAGCGCTTACTCGTTTGGAATAAACAATTTGCTTGTTTTTATGAATATACTCTATTTTTGAGTTTCTACTTTCATTTTATTGCCTTTGGAATTTCACGCTTCTCTTTGGATTGTGTGTGACTGTAATATGTTACAACCACATAAATCCTTTTTTATATTTGAATATCTTGACTGTTTTTTTTTTTGTTGTTGTTTTTCCAGTGGGTAAAATTGAAAAACTACCTTTTATGTGTTATATCGAAGCAGGACTTTTATTTATGTGATACTTATGTGTATTATCTTTCTTTTGTGTTTTATGTCACCCAGCACTATGATACCCAAGCATCCCATTTCCCGGAAACCCCACTTCGGTGGCCTTGAGAATAAAGTAATTGTCAAAGCATTTAGGTGGCATGGTGCCTTTCTGCTTGAGAAAGGATGTGGGGATATGTCTGGAAGAATGCAAATTTGGAAGCAGATGACGGGTGATGTAAAAGACGTAGGTTGGTAGGGCAGTTAATATGATAAGGTGCATCATAGGGCCACTGACATGATTTTATCGGCCTGGAGGAGAGTTGCTGCAGTGGCCTGTGGATGGATGGCTGCCGGGGGGAGCTACTACAGAGCCACCACTGACACCAAATGAAGAGTTCTTGTCCACTGTCAGGGACCCAGAGAGCTCAGTGGAAAGTGTACAGCAGCATGTGATTGATGCTAGTGCTGCTATTTCAGGGAGGACAAATATGTCCCAGTAGGAGCTTCCAGGTAGGCTTACCTACCTCAATTGTGACTGCAATACTTAAATTCTGTTTAACATATTTTTTTTTGGGGGGGGGTTGCTGTAGACTGATACAGTTAATAACATATTATATTTGATCACACATGGGCTTGGGGTGGGATGTCATCCAAGTTTTTGTTAAAAGTATTGTTAATGAACATATAAAGGGCAAAAGGTTTTAACCCCCAATGTTACTGTTAATTGTGATGATGGTGTCCATACCTTTTGCTTAACTTCTTTTGGGACCATTATCCATAGGAATTCTGGAATCATCTGCACATGGTAAGCCAAACATTTTTATGTCAGTACTTATAAACAGTTCAAAGAAATGTTTATTTTATCCATATTTGTGATGTGGGTGTCAGCACTGTTGAGTGTATTTCTGTACTGTCTGTAATAGTGGCACCACTGTTAGTTTGTCAGCATATATTGACTATAGTAGTGCAGGAATTAATTTCTTTACTATGTTTGTTGCTTATTTTCACAGGTGATCCTGACAGTGGAAGTGTAGGACACTTGCCACCTCATGTAAGAATATTGGCAAACTTTGATGATGATGGTGGGAAAACAGAGGCACAGTCAGGGAGTGCAAAGGTTGAATCTGACACTGAGTTTGACATTTAGCCATCCCCTGTAATTCCACCAGGCACAGGCAGTAAGCCTTGCCAACCCACTCAAGTGAGTCCTGAGGTATTGGACAGGTAGAGGGTGGTATACTCCATCAGGTTAGTGTGGCTACTGTGGTTTCAATGCCTGTTGACTCTGGCTGTAGCCAAAGTGTGGGTGAGGTGTCACATGAGGGTTATTAAGGGTGCTTGGAGGATGCCTGCTGTCCATCCTCCACCTGATCCAGTTGTGTCTTCCCGTGCCACTCTACATATGTTTAGGGCCATCATGGAGGCACAAGCATATTTTAATGGATCCTCCAGGAAGTGTTTAGGGTTTTAGATGTGGCACAGGCTGACATACATGAATGAGTCCACTGTGTTGCCAATTCAATGAATCAGATGAATGATACATTGGAATGGGCGGTTTCTGTGAGGGAACGTCTGATGGGAGGGGGATGGCATCCATGTGGGTGTAGGTCAGCCACATCATTTGATGTTAGCTGACATGGTCATGTTCGATCACACTCCCAAAGTGACAATACTTCCACTTCTCCATCAGTGATTGAGGTGTTCACACCCAAATGTGGCAGGCCATGGGGTCATGGTTCTGGGTGTCCTCATGAGGAAAGCTCAGCCAGAAGACATCAGTCACATTCAGGTAGCAGCAGTGCATCTGAGCATGGACATGGACATGCCACTGCAACTCCTGGCGAAGTCAGTTCCCATGGTCAGGTACAACGATGATGAACAATTTTATTTATTTATTTATTTTTACATTTGTTAACTAGGTTAGTCTAGCTGTGCACAGAGAGCCCTTTTTCAGTGGAGACCCGAGGAGAAAAGCTCCAGGAAAGTAATTAAAAAATAAGAAAAAAAAAACAACAATTCAAGTTGTAAGATCACAAAAACAGAGAAAGAGAAGTATACAACATGAATATTTACAAGGCAAAAGTACAGTATTTTGAGAATGCAGCAGCAACATGTTTGAGAAATTTGGTTAGCATTAAGTTAAAAAAATATGTAATATACAATTCAGAGAAACTTCATGACATAGGACAAACATTTAATAGCATAGGTACTAACTGCGGAGGGAGTAATATGTGTGGACAGTTTAGATAGATATGTGCAGATATGTTAATTGAAAGAAGAAGAAAAATTAATTAAGTTATTTCCTAACAAGTACAGATCCATGCATGTTGGAAATCAACTTTTAGCTGCTTTTTTCAATTTGCCACTTTCAGTAGTGGAGCGAAGGGACAATGGAAGTTTGTTTCATGAGTATGCAATTGAATGACTGTAAGGTATTTTCCAATATTTTTGTTTGGATTGGTCACCTGAATTAGATTTACTTGTGTGCTTCTGAGGTCACGATTGGGTGTATAGGGTGTAATTATGGATGTAAGGGCAGGGCAGGAGTTGGGCCTATTTAGGATGCTATGTGCAATTTGTGGTTATGATATTTGAAGCACGTGGAGGAGCTCAGGCCATCTTAAGCTTTTCAGGGATATACAATGATGGGATTTGTAACTACTACTGGCTACAAATCTGGCTATCTTGTTATAGGTGGTTTCCAATTTGGTTAGGAGATTATTTTGGAGGTTAGTAAGTATGGGGGCAGCATACAGCAGAAATGGCAGAATAAATGTTTGATCCAGTATAGGTCTAGATTTGTTAGGTATATATTTATTGTTGCGGTGTACAAAACCTAGTTTTTGATTGGACTTTTTGATGCAGTTTAAGATATGTAGATCAAATTTTAATTGGTCATCTATAGTAACACCAAGCAATTTGGTGTTTGAGTCAGCATGATGATTGTATTATCTAAGGATGAGATGGTGAAGTTTTCTTTAGTTGGATTGAGTTTTTTTTGGAAGGAAAATTAGAAGCTTGGAATTTTGGGGGCTGAGAAGCAGGTTGTTTTCAGTTACTAATTGTTCTACTAGTTGCAGAGATTGTTGAGTGACAGTGCGGAGATTTTGTATATTGTCGGAGGTGTCAATAAATGTGGAATAGTCTGCATAATGTATTATGGTAGAGTGGGAGCAGGAGACATGGAAGCAGGGGGCCCAGGATAGAGCCCTGGGGAACCCTGATCTTAAAAAGATGGAAAGTGGAGAAGGATGTTTGCCATCTGATGGACTATCTATTTGAGAGGTAGCTGTTAAACCAGGAGATAGTGGAGGTAGAGACTTGTAGGTTGGAAAGTTTGTTTAGTATCAAATGCTTTGGATAGGTCAAAAATAGAGCTGATACAAGTTTATTATCTGTGGCTTGGGCAATGTTATGTGTGAAAGATTGGAGGGCAGTAGAAATACTGTGTGAGTGTCAGAAACCATATTGTGAGGGGTTAATTAGGTTTGCCTATAAGATGTGGTTTAGTATTTGTCTATGTATACATTTTTCCAGTATCTTGGATAAGGAGGATAATATGGCAGTAGGCCTGTAATTTGAGGGTCTGTAGAATTTCCTCCCTTGTGGAGGGGGTATTATGAAGAATTTTTTACAGATATCTGGTACTGTATTTTCTTGGCTAGATCTATTGATAAGTATAGACACGGTATGCTAAGGATCTGGCTACATGTTTTAGAAATAATGGAAGGAGTTTGTTGGCTGATGGGGATCAGGGTTTGAGTTTGTTAAGAAGTGATCCGATGAAAGACATTCTACTCTTTCAATGAAAAAGTTGTTAAGTAGAGCTGCAGTTTCACTAGAAGGTTTGTTAGGGAAGGGGTTTGGTGAAGAGGGGTTCTCTGGAGATGGTAATTTGTTTATTGAGTGCCAGAATTTCTTTGGGTTGCAATGTGGGCTGCTCTGAGATTTTTGGTAGAAATTTTGTTTGTCCAGTAGGACCTGCTTTTTTGTGTGGCTAAAAAGCTGTTACTATAAGTTCAGGTGGAAAGTTGAGTTGTTATTTTTTGTCCATGCTCCCCAAACACTGTCTCTGTTGTTCATAAGTGATTGAGTTTAGCCATGGTGCATATTTATATTTTAGCCTAATCTTTCTACTTTAGCCTAATCTTTCTACTGAGAGCCATGGTGTTTAGGGCTTCTAGGAACATATTGTTGAAGCTTTGGACAGCCTCTTCAAGGGGTAATGTGTGTAGGAATGACCTGTTTACAGTGGACAGTAATTCGTTTAGGGTGACAGGGTTGTAGTTTTTAAGGTTATGAGACTCTCTGTATTGGTGGCTATAGTTAAGATTGGGAGAGTCTTTCTACTGAGGTATGGAGGTGGTCACTAAAGGGGTTTGGTAGGGTGGAAGGGTTATGATAGCACTGGGGGTTGGATACTAATATCCAGTCAATGACTGAGCAATTCTGGGAATTTTTTTTGCCAGTGCATGGGTAAGATGATCAACTGGGTAAAGCCATAAAGGTTTATAGAGTAGCTAGAGGTGGCAGTATTAACAAGGTTCCAGTCAATATTCATATTCCCAAAGATGATGGTTTCATAGGGAATGGATATAGAAATCAAGAAAGAAACTGCTCGAGAATGGGAATGTTTTTATCTGGGGGTATATAGATTGCTGCAATGGCAAGTTTTTTTTTTTTTTTTTTGTTGAATTAGGTTACAGGTTGCTATAAGTATTTCATTAGGGCAGAAATCAGGGATAGCTATTGAGGGGGGGAACTGGTCAGAGTAGAGTATAGCTACTCCTCTACCATTTTTGTTACTTTTATCCAGTCGAAGAATATTATAACCAGGGGGAGAATTTCACAGTTTGTGATATGAGGTTTTGCCACTTCTCAGATATGGCAAGTATATCTGGGTTATATTGAGAAATCCAGGTGTGAAGGAGAGTGATTTTATTGACAATGCTTTGTATATTAATTGACAAAAAAGATAGATTTTTGGAGGCTTGTGATCATAATGAGTTATCTGTGAAGCAGTTGGAAGGGAGGTGCTGTGTAAGTATGGTTAGACTGCTGTTGGCAAGGGCCTGGGTTGGAGTGAATATCACCAGATAAGAGTAGTACTGTGCTTTGAAGTATTTGTAGGAAGAAATATTTGCCTAGGACCTGATGTTTTGCTTTGATGAGAGGCTGGGCATTCGGTATGTACAATGCTTTGAACTTGTGAAATGATATAGTGGTATGGTTAAAGAGAGAGGGGAGGCAATAGAGGTGGAGTATTTATTTTTATTTTGGGCAGTGGGATAAGAGAGTGTGGGAGATGGGGTGGTAGGCAGGTGATGACTATGGTAAGTGGTTAGAGCTGATAAAAGAGTTAGAAATAGGAGGGAGAGAAGCCATGATTTAGTTTCAGGTCAGAAAGACAGTACAGGGTAAATTTATTTAAGGTTAGTAAAAGAAATGAGGATTGATTGAAAGGAGTTTTATTAATTGACTGACTGAAAGAGGTAATAGCAGGTAAGGCTTAAGGGGGGAGTGGGCATTACACATAATGATGATGCGGGGTATGAAAAGAATAGTGGGGTGTCTATTGGCTAGTGCAAAGGCAGGGCAAAGCAGGTTTAGTTATAAAGGTAATGCTGTTAAGACTATGTGGGAATGGGGGTAGGGTAGGGGAACAGAGTGGGAATAACAACACAACAATGATATTATACAGAAACACAGAGTCACTTGTATCCCTCAGAGGTTACAGTAAGTTCTATTCTAATTGCCAAACAGGTTACTGATCTAAACTTACAGAGAGCAGGAGACAATATTCACTTTAGTGAATAAGGCAGCATTGTACCAGTTGTTTAAAGCCACAGTATGGTATGAGTATAATTCCATACTGGCATAACAAAACGTTCATATGCAGGGCAAGTAGAGTAAAACAAAAAACAAACACACTTTGAAATATAGGTCCAGAAAATAAGTGACCATATAGAGCTGTTACCAACTAAAAATATGATGAAAAAAGCAGATCATGTGTGAAACTTCACAAAAATAGCAAATAAAGATCACAAAATATTGGGTAGTGCTTACATGCAAGCAAATCACTGGGGATTCCTATGAAGCAAGGCCAGGAAAGCTAAGTAAAAAATGGTGCCTTTCTACACCAGGTTTTTTGATACATCTGTAATGGAACAGGCGTGGAAGGGATACGTCCAGGTTCAATGTGGGGGAGGGGGATAAACACAAAGTAATATAAGGCTGTCAGCCAGAAAACCAGACCAGGCTAGCTTCCAAGAAAACAATCAGGAAAACCAAGTTCAGACAATTCCAGGTCAGTATATCATGGTATCTTCCTAATAACTAGAAATCTTGTGCTACTAATCTAATACAGTGTGGTAACAATGACCACCACTTCTATAGGTAAAAACATTACAAGTATGGGCTACAGGTACATAGATAAATCTTTACCAAGAGAAATAAATTAGTTTTAAGTAATTGACCTAGGAGCATAATAGGAAGAGAAATGGGGGGGGAGACCAGTAGTGTGCACACTTACAGCAAAAGGCTATAGCAAAAATGTCTTCAGTTTAGAGGGCAGATTAAATACAACTTTAACATACACTAGTTTAACTGAAAGCATTTTAGTGTTCCACCGACACAGGGTTTCACAATGTAGGGCAACTGGACAGCCTTTGGTTTATTGGAGGTTGGCCAGGACACAGATAAAACTTTTGCTGAGGGGAACTAGTTTAGCTGAAAGCACTTTAGCATTCCACCAACACAGGTTCTCACAGTGCATGATAATCAGACAGCCTTTGGTTTATTGGAGGTTGGCCAGGACACAGATAAAAGTTTTGCTGAGGGGAACTAGTTTAGCTGAAAGCACTTTAGCACTCCACTGATGCATGGTCACACAGTGCAGGGCAACCAGACATCCTTTGGTTTATTGGAGGTTGGGCAGGACACAGATAAAACTTTTGCTGAGGGGGAACTAATTTAGCTGAAAGCACTTTAGTAGTCCACAGATGCAGGATCTCAACAGTGCAGAGAAACTGGAGTCTCTCAGACAAATAAGATCTTCCCAAGGACTATTATGTTTGCTATTGCTTTTGGTTTTATAAGTTTGTTTGTTTTAAAATTGTACAATGTTCGGAAATTCTGAGCAATATCTAAAGAGCACATTGCTCTTCTTTTTGATTTTGATGTCAAGCCCATGCTCGTAAATCTGTTCCCTTAAATGTCTTTGGGTCTTCCCCATATAAGATCTTTCACACTGTAATCACTTTGCAAGGTATATCACACCAACCATGTTACACATGCAGTGGAAAGCAGATCGAATTTTCCTTTTGTTGACCAATACACTATCACCCTCATATAGATGTAACAACATTGGGAGCAAAACCCACACTTAAAGGTTCCTCACTTCTTCATCGTGAAAGTTGCTCCTTTTGACCCTACATTTTCAAAATATTGCTTGAAAGTCCTCCCTTTCCTATAAACACCTTGGGGATTTTTCTGGCCAATTGCCTTAGTATCCTGTAAACATGAGAAAATGTATTTATTTATTTATTTATTTGTTTATTTATTTATTTATTTATTTGTCATTTGTTAACTGGGTAAGTCCTGCTGATCCAGAGGCCTGTTTTCAGTGGAGACCCAAGGAGAAAGGTCCAGTAGAAAGAAAATTATATATACAGAACATCGATGTACATTCAAAGTACAAAAATATTACAAGGATTATAACATGCATCAATAAGCAAGAACAAATAACATCAAAAGCAAGCAGAATTACATAGTTATATTACTGAAAATATTTAAAGTAACAGCTGTTTGATATGAAACAAAAAAGATATATAAATAAATTCTCCAGTTTTTGTTGAGAATCTCCCTGATTTCATTTTTTTGGTTTGGACATTGTACAAAATAACTCTGGGGGGGAGAGTCCTTGGGAAGATCTTATTTGTCTGAGAGAGTTATGTTGGTAGATTAGACTGAATTCTTTCATACCACCTGGCTTGAAAGATAGCCTTTCTATTCAAAGTGTTTTAAAGTTAAGCTCATACTATGCTTGAAAGTACCATTGGGTGACTATTATGTTTGCTGTTGCTTTTGATTTTATAAGTTTGTTTGTTTTAAAATTTTGCATCTTTTAGAAAAGGTGTACCTCTTAAAGTTAAAACGGTGTAGCTCATTGAGGAAGTGCATAGTTAGTTATTGTTTTTTATTGGTTGGGGTACAAGCATGTGATGTTTCAGTGGGTTTTAAAAAGTGCATTCTTGTTAGTGTATTCAGATTCTGAAGAAGTCTTTGATATAACCTGGCGAAAGCACTAAATCTTCTGTTACAATAAAATCTTGGAATAACACCGAGTGGCTCCAGGTTGCATCTTTCCAGCTTTCAAGTGTTTTATTGTGCATTTTCTTTTTTTTGGGGGGGGGGGTTCCAATGTCTTCTGGAAAATTGGAAGGTGTTATTGGTAACCATTCAGGTGGTCCGCAAGAAATTTTACTAACTAAATGTGGTCTATTGACCCAGCTTGTTCAAAACTTTCCCAGCTACACCTTTTTTACTATCTTTTTTACTAGTTTTAGACCTTCTAGTCAGAGGGCTAATTCTCATGGTACTAATACTCTGGACAATTTTGACCATCCTGAGTGGTTTAATCTTAAAGGATGGCTTAAGCAAATGGTTGAATTTAGTTGTACTGGGGTGCATTCTCATGGAACAGTAAGACAGTCTATCGACAAGTTGGAAAAGACACTGTTGAAGTGTCAGAAACTTCAAATTGAGAATGGTTATTTCTTAGAATGTATAAAAAATAAAGTTGTTCCAAAGGGCTTAATGTTTCCACAGGTTTAAATCCTCATTCAGAACTTCACAAGGAGCTTGTTGACCTTTTTGACTGGCACTGGTTTAAATTATTAGAGGTGTTAATTAAACACAACAAAAGGACTATTGATGTTTTAACCCATGAGACCACTGAGCTTGATGAAACTATCGCTACTGACTTACTTTTTTTCGAGCACCATACAGATTATCTGAACCTTTTCAAACAGACTGTATTTCCTCTGAAATAGGGTCATGTAAGGAGAAGAAGTTTGATCATGATGTGACTGAATATAGCAGAGGAACGGCTTATCCATCACCATGTAACTCAGGCAGCATGGCCATTGATTTCCCTGTAAGGATCTATATTAGATCACTGAAAATTCAGTTCATCGAATGGCATTTTTGGTTCACTAATATCGAACATGCTTTTCATCAAACTGATTATACTGAGAGTGCGGTACAGTGAGGATCAAGAAATTTGCCCTTTCCTCACGGTAGTGCAATCTCAGAGTTGATATAATTAGTGGAGTTGGGGGGGGGGGCACGGCCCTCCACAAGAGTGGAATTTAATGAACGATGAAATGCCATTCATTGAAGTGGGTGTTTGCTGATTTAATATAGAACCCCCTGTACCTGCAGAACCAACAAATGTTGAAAATGGAGTGTATGACAAGGTTTTCTCCCCTTTAGAGCAAGCACCACTGAGGTGCTCAATGGGAATTCAGGAATGAAATATGAACCAGGGGAGAATGACTACAGGAATGCAAATGGGGGTGGCAGTAAAATCAAAATGGCTGGAAACATACCCAAGGGAAGAGGAGGAATTAAGATCTTCAACATGAAAAACCAGGAACCAAACAAGAAAAACTGATGGAGGTCCACTTCAAATTTGTAGTGTTAGACTATATGGAATGGGATGCAAGGTGTTTTAGTACATCAACAGAAAGGAATTCATCAGGATTTTGATGTGTGATGCCCTTAACTCCCCCTGGGCTTAATAACTGCTGTTCCATTACCCCAATCCTAAAACTGAAAAGTATGGAGGGGTAATTCATCAGTCATCCTTATAATTTGTTGTATATACATTGTTGTAATATGTTGGCACTGTTTTTTCACTCATACACAAAGTTTCAAACTGTCAGCCCATTTTCAAGTTTTGAATTAATTAATTTTTAAGCATTATTTGTATTGGTCAGTTTTAACCACATGACTTCAAGATGTTCCTTTACATTGCGTGGTACATGTGATTACTGCAGTTTTGATGAAGTCTTGATGTAAGACAAAAGTGCTTGACTGCTGTTTTTGCTCAATTAATCTTTGATGGTTGCTACTAGCTGTGTGGTTTATACTGGACTTGTCTGCTCCCTGGACCTCCATCAGTTTTTCTTGTTAGGAATTAAGATATTCTTTGGAAAGTGGCATTAGGGTTTTGGAAAAGAATGGTCCTATTATTATCCCCAATATACCAGGTGACTTTTCATTATATAGTTATAGTGATTTGGACTTGAACAAAGAACATTCAAATCTTTTAAGTAAAGGCTTTACCTTTGTGCCTACCGCCAGGTGTAGGATAGACCTATTGGTTATTGACTTAAAACTCTTTGATAAATGGATTTAACCTTGTTGTTTAAAGGCAACGCAATGGAACGTAATGAAAACAGGTTGTGCAAAAAAAAGTTTATTTAACCCCCCCTTTACCCTTACTGTTATTTAAACAACTTTGTGATTTTGATTTCAGAAAGCTTATGGTTCAGAAGTATGATGATGTTTGTAGTAACTTAAGTTTGAGTGAACTTAAGCTTTTAAAAGAACTTAGAATAAATTATTAAAACTTAGAATAAATTGTTAAGGGTTATAAAACCTGACAAAAGGGAGGAGGGTGTTGTTACCATGAACAAATATGATTATCTTTGTTGAATAAACACGCAATAGTTGGATAAAGCATTTTATCACAAGACCTCTTTAAACATGATTAATATAGCTTATCACAAAATTGATTGTTATATGACATGCATTTCCAGGGACAAATTAGTCCCGACCGTATTGCTCCTTAAAATCTTCAGAATCCCGAAGATCCATAAGTCTGTAAGTGACCCCCCATGAGACCTATAGCTAATGCGGGTAAATCAAAAACACATTCACTTGCTAAGTTTGTAGATGTCAAACTTAAGGATTGTTTAACCCAGTTTTGGCACTTATGTTGTGACTCATGGGATTTTCTCATGGAAATAAGTGATGTTCATTTTGATGAAGAAATGCTCTGGGATTCAGGAAGACTAAATTTCCATGCAGGAACAGTGTAGGAACTCCTGCACAGAAAATGGCCACGGAGCGATTCAGGTTAGTGCCGTTTTCATGTGCACGAACATCCCTACACTGTTCCTGCACAGAAAACTGGCAAATATGCAAATTACCTCATTTGCTACTGAAAAACATGCAAATGAGGTGATTTTGCAATTCACCAAGCTGCACGGACTCCATATAAGGACAGTGTCAGTGCAGAAATGTATTCAGCTGGTAACCAAATACATTTATGCATCTGACAAAATGGAGGCATGATAGCTGATGTAGAAACATGTATTATGTTCAATATATTTTTTTTTAAATTAAACTTTTTTTTTTAAGCTTAGGGCAGTGGCATGCAAATGGGATAGTGCCGAAAATAAAAATAAAAAAAAGAAAAATGTTGATTTTAAGTTAATTCTGCATTTTGCAATTATAGTCAATGGCATGCAGAATGTAAACATTACCACGGAGCACTGGTTGTCAAGGAGAATGGGTCCATTTTAGAGTAGTAACTAATGACCTATACACTGGGGTATGCAAATGAGGGGAGTTATACTGAATCACAAATTTCCTCAAAGTGTCAGCTTGTACCTAACCATGTAGGTACAGCAATAGAACAATACAAGTCTTAGAGCTGGATGACTTCATAAGGGGGTGTGTCATGCTTGTTGTACACTCATTGGAGCTCTGTGGCCCATGTTTGCCCTTAGCTAACCACAGCTAAGGAAGGGGTGTATCAGATGTGCATGAGCACTATGTACATAGCCTAAATGGGTGTGCACTCTGCACACTGGGTTTTAAACATAAAAAAATAGGAAATGGCAGCACAGTTTACATTTCGGCACTGGGTAGGCACAGTGCGGCTGGAGGCTTAAATAGGAAGGAACTGGGAAGTGGAAACAGCAGTAGGAAGGCAATCAAGGAGAACTAGCATAGCTGGCAGGTGGAATGTATCAGAATAAACCAATTACACATGCAGCAGCCCAGTACACTACTAGAAACTATGCAAACACCTTTCAGACTGCTTTTTTCCACAAACTCTACACTACCGGTGTATACAGACAGGGGATTTTTGACTGGCAAAACTAACTAAAAATGTTAGAGGCTGCTGCTGCTTTACTCCATTAATATGTGCTACAGACTGAGGGTGGTGAGGAGGAGAATGCTGACAACCAACCCACAGTGAGGAGGAGGAGAAGAGTGTACAGACCCAGGGTAACTTACCAGGGCCTACATGAGCTGGAGATAGTGGAGCGCTATAGGGTGGATGGGGACATTCTACAGCAAATCATTGAGGTGTGCCAGCCATGCCTCACACACAGAACTAACAGAGGGGAGCCCATACCAGTGGATACCAAGGTATGTCTAGACTTAAGAATACTAGCCACAGGTACCTTCCAAAGGCCAACTGGGGATATCATGGGGGTCTCACAGCCATCAGCACCCAGGGTACTCCACTAGTTCCTGGATGCCATGACATCACATGCCAATGAACATATTTATTTCCCCAACACCCGTGAGGTGTTGACCATAAGTATCCGTCTTTTCCACCATATAGCAGAATACCCTGAGGTAGTTGGTGCTATAGACAGCATGCATATCCACATCAAAGCACCACCCTGTGAGTGGGGTAGGGTCTACATAAACCGCAAGGGCTTCCCCTCCATCAACTGCCAAGTCATGTGCAATGCCCAGGGCATTATCATGAATGTGTGCGCTGGCAGCCCTGGAAGCTATCATGACTCCCACATCTGGCATTGCTCACAGCTGTATCAGGTATTTGCCAGTGGGGACATCTCATATGGCCATCTATTGGGGGATGCTAGCTATGCACTGGAGCCGTGGCTGATTACACCCATCAGAAATGCACACACACACACCCGAACAAGAACACCATAATGAGGCACATGCACAAACCAGGATCATTGTAGACCCTGTGTTTGGGATGTCAAGTCACAGTTCCACTGCCTTGACATATCTGGTGGAGCCTTACAGTACTCTCCAGCTACATGTACACAAATGTTCATAGTAAGAATCAAAAGCACCAAAGGCTTAGCAGATTACTTGAAACAAACTATTGAGTTAGCGCTTTCGGAAACAAACTGTGTTTTTCCTTCTTCAGACAAGGTACTACCATTTTGCAAAGCTTATAGATGACACATACAATGCCAATTAACTGATTGTTGAAACTAATTGAATAGTTTTAAAGTGACAGATACAATTCAGTAGATTTTAAAAAGCCAAAGGAGTACACCTTAGGCAAATACACTTGAGTCACAGAGTCCTAACTATCAATTGAACCAACATATAAGAATAGTGATGCTGTGTGTGAATATTAAAAAAAACAATTAATAAATAATAATAATATAAGAACTGGGCCCTCATTATGGAGTACCCCTCCCTATTTAAACTTTTTGGTAGTACCTTGTCTGAAGAAGGAAAAACACAGTTTGTTTCCGAAAGCGCTAACTCAATAAATTGTTTGTTTCAAGTAATCTGCTAAGCCTTTGGTGCTTTTGATTCTTAGTTTGTGTATTTGCCTTTTTGTCTAAATGTTCATAGTATGTGACATGCTACTCAATATGATCCTGCAGAAACAGCTGCAGTAGGAACAGCATGGGGCAGGGCCACACAGCCTCCCACCATTGCCAAGGCCATCACAGGCACAGAGTGACTCGGAGGAGGAACATCCTGAGTCAACCCCTCTAGGCAGAAGGAGGCACGCCCAGTATGCTCAGGCCTTGGCAAACAGGCAACGCACAGCACACGCACTGACACTGTGGGGACCCAGGGACTGATACCTCTTCAACTCGCAAATACAGTAAAAGGGATGCCAAACATGACACTACCTGTGCTTTACCATGTACAGGGAGTGTACTACATGCATCCAACATAGTCAGCCCTCCAGCACCATCCTGAATACTGGCCCAGCAACAAGGTAAGTCACCCTTCCTATCAATTACTGAATGGAGAAGTATGTTCTCATAGTTGTATGTATGATATGGATGCAAGCATAAAAGGGAATTGGGTGGCTGAATAGGATTACAGCAGACAGCTATATGGGACAGCAGTAAATTCACAACAAATAGTAGTGTCAGCATACTAGGCAGCACTACAGAAGTTGACAACCCCCACCGGAGTACATGTTATGACCCAAATAACTGGGGGTGTCAATAGGTCACACACATGGATGTCAGTGAGGGTCACATACCCACCACCAGCCTCAACCAGCAGGACAGGTATAGATGGCCATAAAGAAAGGCCAGGCTAAGGCCCCCAAATGGTGGCAATGGTGAACAGCCCCCCACCAGACCTACTCAGACATACTACAATGGGTCTGGCAGTTGATTTCTAATTCTGAAGAGTAAGAAGTCTGAAACTGAAATTTATACCATTAAGATCTAGCACCCATTAAGATCTAGCATGTGTACTTTACTGATATGCCTCCTTTCTGCATGATAGGTCATAATACAATATGAAATGGAAGCCAACAGAATAACTGGAATACCAGTACAATCATTGCAAATGTTTAACGTCTGCAGGTGTGCCCTCCCCCACAATCCCACATAGAAATGCAGTAATAGATGGCCTGCAGCACTCTCAAATAGCCTATAGTCCTCTGACAAAGGCCCATGCCTCACCCATAGTGCCAATGCACAGAATGTCAGGGGGTTCCAACTAACAACCTTACACAGTAAATAGAAAACAAATGCAAGGCCATGTTGACCAATGCCAGTAGCATGTCTCCCCATGTCCTACTGCAAAGACTGTGGACCAGGCCATAAATATTACTGGGATAAAGGCCCAACTATAGGAATACCTCTAAGATATTGCTTGCATAATGTTAGTAAGAGGATAGAATAACAGAAGGGGGGTGCAAAATCATGGATGTCATGGAGTGTGTGTGAAATCTGAAACTCTAATGTACGCACATACTACTCCCTGACTGCAAGCCCATGAATGAAAAGCCACAAAACTGCTTGTAAACCACAATGTGAATGTAAACTGACCAGATATGAGTCCTGCCTCTGGATAACCTGGGTGAATCTGTACAGCTGAGAGGTATGGCCCCAGCAGGATATGGCCATTCCATGCAGTTGAAAAAAGCACAAGAAGGGGATCCCCAGCCAACATACTAACAAGGTGCTACACCATTTACACAGAACCAGCAGTCTGTCTGTAGCTACCCCTCCACAATGGCAGGTCTGTGCCAGAATGTGTAGTCTACAAGCCTCAGAATATTGGTCTCAGCTTCCTTCATCCTGTATTTCCCTGGTAAATAACTGTGAGCAAAGAATGATAACTGTCAGTAGTTGATGACATGATATATCACAGTGTAAAACAGTACATATGTCAGAAAATCTATGGTACAACCAAACATGTCACACAAGCAGCACAGTCAGCAATAGTTATAGTATCCCCTGTATGTTATGCCCATTGTGTCTCCATACTGGCAACCTATCGACAGATATCCTACAGAAACAGTTTGCTAGGTGTAGCTGTACCACGGAACCCTGAACTGAAGTCCAACCCTCCCTGTAATAGATACACATACACAATATAGAAGGTCATACTGGACATGCTCCTACACTTAATGAAGCCCATGTCTCACAACACAGTGTACTACAGATATTAGTTATTCGCAGCTGTCTGTGCACACACACCAAATTGTACATCATTGATACTTCTCACACATATATTGGACAGGAATACTCACACATATCTAAGGCCAACATAATATAATATGTCAAACAAACACACAGAGCAACATGGGGAAGAGATAGACAGACAGTGACAGAAAGAATCCCATTATGAGGCCTTTCCCACCTAGTACACATCCCATTGGCCTAGATCACATGATGTGCTGATATTATTCACTGTAGAAATACCTTTGGTTAGCCCCCAGCCCTATAGTCTCAGTGGTGCTTCTGATAACTGTGTAAAACTACAGTCCAAACAAGTATACATGTAGCAGTTGTACTCTCTGTGCTGTCAAATGATAAGTTGTGTGAGTGTGTGTGTTTCTAGATGAATGTGGTCGAGGCCATTCCAACACACACTAAACTTCCTTTACCCCTTCTTTAGCACTGCTGCTGATGTCACTCACCTTCAAAGATACCTTTGGATAGCTCTTCAGTATATCAGCTCTGTGGCACTTGTGATAACTGTATAATACTATAGTGTAGCAAACTTGTTAGGTAGGAGTTCTAATCCTAGTTCTGGCAAATGTAAAAATATGTGTGCTTGTGTGTCTTTGTAGACATCTGATTTTGTGGTCATTCACACTTACTACACTTCCCTTACCCCTCCTTTAGCACTGCTACTGATGTCACTCACCTTCAAAGATACCTTTGGACAACTCTCCAACAAATAAGCTCTGTGGTGCTTGCAATTACTGTGTAATACTCTAGTGTAGCAAGCTAGTTAGGTAGGAGTTCTAGTCCTGGTCCTGGCAACTGTGAAAATGTGTGTTTGTGTGTTAGAGAGTGAGAGTGTGTGTCTTTGTAGACATCTGATTTTGTGGTCATTCACACTTACTAAACTTCCCTTACCCCTCCTTTAGCACTGCTGCTGATGTCACTCACCTTCAAAGATACCTTTGGACAGCTCTCCAGCATATAAGCTCTGTGGTGCTTGCAATAACTGCTTAATGCTATAGTATAGTAAACTACTTAGGTAGGAGTTCTAATCCTAGTCCTGGCAACTGTGAAAATGTGTGTATGTGCGTGTCATTATAGACCCCTGATTTTGTGGTCATTCACACTTACTACACTTCCCTTACCCCTCCTTTAACACTGCTGCTGATGTCACTCACCTTCAAACATACCTTTGAACAGCTCTCCAACATATAAGCTCTATGGTGTGTGTGATAACTGTGTAACAATGTAGTAGCATTATATAGCTAGGTAGAGGTTCGAAACTCAGTACTGGCAAGTGGGTGTTGGCATGATTGTGTAATAACAGCATCCATTGGGGGGCAGGTTTTGCTAAATTATTATATTGAGGACCTAGTATATGTCCCAATGTCCACATTTCAAGGCCAACAGTTGTCAAACACTATAGAGGTTGGTGTACACA
Source organism: Protopterus annectens (assembly GCF_019279795.1). Classification (NCBI taxonomy): domain Eukaryota; kingdom Metazoa; phylum Chordata; order Ceratodontiformes; family Protopteridae; genus Protopterus; species Protopterus annectens. Next base: position 331,022,915 of record NC_056737.1, read on the forward strand.
ATCCACAGCCATAAATGTCTACTGCCATGTGGAATAACTATGTGACAGTATGGATTAGTGAATAATATAGGCAACCCTTCTAATACTCAGAGACCACTCTATACCAATGGATCATGCACCAACACACTTGGCTAGGCAGCAACCACTATACTGGTAGTTCTCCTGAAAATTGCCTCACAGATAGTACCCAAGGTGTGGACTACATGCCTATTGATCACAACAGTGCCACTGACATCAGAAAGTAATATGATGTGTTACATCTCCTGACTGTGCATTATCCAGCAAGTAAAAGGACATGACATCCTGTTTTATCCCCTCAGCAGCACAATCAATGTGTACAGTGGCTCTTTTGCCATGTTCTCCACTGGACACCTGCAACAACTGTAGAGGCTGCAAACATACCCCACAAAGGGAATACCATTCCTTATACACATGCCGTGTATGGACAGATTCCAATAACTCCAGTGAATCCCCGTATCATACTGTCTATGTAGGTGCAATCACTACCTCAGTTACATAGCCAGATCTCAACAAAGTCAGGAATGCTAACTCTGAAGATACCAATCTGTCCACACAACATGCCCCAGAGACCTCAAGCACAATTCCACACTTCAAAGGACATGCTTGTGGGATAGGTTCACAACCCAGTCACTGTCCATGGTATGGAATATAAATCACATACATGTGAACCACCTCTCCATTACAACAGACATGTGTCCTCCACTCCAGTGACTGCTATGAATGACTGCATCCTGACAGTTAGATGTCTACTGTTGAGCAGTATGACCCTCAGATTGCATACATATGTAGCTGTTATGGTGGTAATAACATTAGGAACACTGTCTAATAAGGCATAATAGGGGTGGCAAGACACTTAGCCATTACCTGGAAACCCAGTGGTGACAGATGTAGGGCATCTGTGGCAAGTCATTGGGTTCTGTCAATCATGCCATCCCAAGCAGAGAGGTACTGGATCCCCTGAGTGACACATAACATGTAAGCCAATGTTGCAATCAGTCTGTTGATAGTACCGCAGCATCATTCTGGGTGACAGTTGTACACTGCCCCGGGCTACTGTCATACATGCCTGCACCACATAATCAGAGAATTTAACCATGTCTCTTGTCATGTAATCCAGGGAGGTGTGTCCCAAGTCATTCACACCCACATGGATACAGAGTGATACTCATAGTTGTTGTGGAGTGCCATGACTGGCTCTGTCATGTGTTGGATGCTGGCATGTGATAGATATTTGTCTGTTACCTGCTCCATATTCAACTTAGTGAGTGGGATATGTGTGTGCCTCACTACTGAGTTGCCCATGATCACTGTATTGTACAAGGTGGTTTGCCTTAGGGACTTAGGTTGAGGGGCATACTGTGTAGGTTAAATATTTGTCCTTTGGCATTTTCCATGTTGCAGTGTCTGAGTGGGTATCTGTCCTGCTGGTCTATGCTGTTTAGGTAAATGTCCATTGACTGCCTCTGGAAAGGTGGGCATGTGGCTTTTCACTGTATGTCATAGCTGTCAAAGTGGGTGTCATGGTGAGCTACGTTAAACATCCACAAACGAACCACTTGTAACGCAATGAAACCCAACGAACCTTGGATCCTGGTGTGTAAAAGTTCTCCTTTATTAAATAGCACCAACAAAATCCGCATACAGCAAAAAAACGACAAGGACTAAGCGCTTTCACCCTAGTAAGTAGGGCATCTTCAGAGTAATAAATGAACACTACCATCATCCTTATATAGCAACCATTTCACTAAACGAAACCTTAATAGGGCTTACATCATTAAACTTAATTAGTTAATTAACAATCAAGTTGAAACAGAAGAGAAGGAAAAGAAAATGAACATGAAACTAAACTCATAGTTACTTCCCTTAATCTAATACATAAACATGAAAGAAAATAATATATACATATGTATATGTTAATATGTTATATAAACTTATATATATGTGTATGTATGTGTGTTTAGCACAAGTAAATACAAATATAAGATGTTAAATATTAGTTAAGCTTCTATATGACTTAATCGTTCTATTTAATGTTGATATGTTTTAGCAGCATAGAATGTGTTATTAAAATGTTTTTTAAAAAATAAACTGTAAGTTATAACATTATGACATCCGTGAGGACAAAAAAATTGAACATAGGATATATATAAATTGTGTTGTATGTGTTTGTTATAAAAATATTAAAATATTTCATGTTGTAAAACTCTCACAGTATCACTAAATGTAATTTATATTATAAAATATGTTTTAAAATCAATAATCATAATCTAATTTAATAATATAACAATGTCAAAATAGTAAAATTGTTACAATTATCATAAAAAATCATATTAAAAGTCACATATATATATATATATGTAATTAACAAAATTTATATCAAATAATAATGGTGAAAATTGCATAAATATTAATAAATATTAAATGTTAATAAATATTAATAAACGCAATTAATTTCATAATATAAATGTTTAATATTCATAATAATAATTATAGATATGAATATAAATATGAATATTTAAAACCTGCCATAAATATATGGAAAATTAAATAGAAAATTAAATATACATATAATATAAATAATAACATAATAATCTAATATAGTTAACCATTTAATTAAATATGTATAAATAAATAATAACATAATAATTCAATAAGTTAACCATATGAATAAATACAATTAACGATGTAAAAAAACAATTAACATTATAAAAAATTAACATTATAAAAAATTAACATTATAAAAAATTGAATGGTGTGATGAAGTCGAAAGACACTATTAAATGTTTAATATTAATTATCAATTATCAATATATAAAATGTAAATATCAATTATTAAATAAACATTAAATAACTAAACATTTAATAATCAAACATTTAAATAAACTGTGATCTAAGCTTTAATATGCTGGATATAGAAATTTGTTCATTAATGCCAGGTAATGTTGTGGCATTTAATCTAAGTTGCCACAAACATTCCTTTGCTTCTAATATCATTTTTTCATCACCACCATTATTTTCTTTATTGTATGTTCTATCAATAATAAAGAATATAAATCTTTTAAAATTACAACAATTGATACTGTGATTGTATAGAGCACTAGTTGTTTTATGTTTTTTATATCACGTAAATGTTCACTAATTCGTGTTTTAAGTTTTCTAATAGTTTTTCCTACATAAAACGTGTGACAGGCAGTACAGGATGCTACATAGACCACCATTTTTGAATTACAGTTGCATAACCCTGGACATCTAATAGTCTTAACATAATTGTAAATATATAAGTAGGGACCGTCATTAATAAATCTACAAACATGACATGCTCCACATTTATTCATTTTAGAATTTTTAAATACATCATAATTACTATACTGTTCAAATAGATTCTTTAAATTTCTACCTCTACTAAAAGTTATTTTAGGTGTATTTCCTATTATGTCCCTAAATTCATGATTTAATTCAAAAACACTAGTCCAGGCTTCATGTATAGCATTAACTATTTGTTGAGAACAATTATTAAATGGTAAGATGAAAGTGTCATGTCTTGAAGTAGGTGATTTCATAATTATATTATTGTCAGAGGTCAAAGAGATAATTGGTTTGTAAAGTGTACTCCTTTTAGTTAAAATTTCTCTACTCATCTCTTGAACAATATCAACAGGATATCCTCTAGCCAAAAACATATTTGTGATTTTCTCCAATTCATTTTCAAAAACTACTTCATTACTGACAATTCTTGACAATCGAACCATTTGTCCTTTAACCAAATTCTTTTTTTGGTGCATAGGATGACAACTGTCAAAATGTAAAAAAGAATTTGAGTATGTTTTCTTCCTGTAGATACCTGAATCAAACTTATTGTTATCCAAACAGAGCGTAATGTCTAAGAAATTGACATTATTAACAAACACATGACTGGTAAATTTTAAAAAACTCGTAGTATTTCCCAGAAAAGTAACAAATGCATTAAATTCATCTTCAGATCCTTTCCAAAAAATAAGGATATCATCTAAAAAGCGTAGGTATAACAAAACTTTGTTCCAAAATGTACTTGTAATAACATATTCAGACTCCCAATAGGCTAGGACCAAATTAGCATAAATGGGGGCACACCTGGCCCCCATAGCTACCCCCTTGATTTGTCTAAAAAAATTTTTGTTGAAGAACAAAAAATTGTTCTCCAAAACCAATTCTAACATCTCAGTAAGTAATCGGTTTTCAGAACTGTTGTGTTTACTATATTTGTTTAAGCATGCTTCAAACATCTCCAAACCTTGATCATGAGGAATAACTGTAAATAAATTGATGATGTCCACAGTAGCCATCAAAAATTTAGTTCTAAAATCAAAAGTATTCATGAATTGTCTAATAATATCAAGACAATGCCATGAATATTTTATAATATGTGGTATGGAATTCAAAATAGGTTTACATTTGAAATCAATATAGGCGGCCAATGGTTCTGTCTTTGATCCTTTGGCTGACACTATTGGTCTAAACGGAGGATGGTTCATGTTTTTATGAATCTTGGGGATCCCAAATATAGATGGAATAATTGGGAATTCAACTGAAATAAAGTTGTAAGTTTGTTGATCTATTCTCCCATCCATCAAGAATTCATAAAACAGCCAATCAATCTTAGTGTAGGCTTGATTGATCTCATTTCTACTGACTTTTTGATATGTTTCATTGTCTTCCAACATGGTGGACATCCTATTATTGTAATCAGAATTAAGCATAATGACTACTCCCCCACCTTTGTCTGGTTTCATGATTCGATATTTATCTGAATCAGTAAGTTCTTTAAGACAAAACTTCTCTGATGGTGTCAAGTTACTCTTATTAACATTATTGTATTTTACAATTCTTCTAATTTATGATTCACATAACTTTTCAAAAATCTGAATCAAACAATTTTGTGGGGGTATGAAAGTACTATGGCGTTTAAGACTCAAATGTCTGTAACTTTGCAATGGGTCTCCTGTATTGTGAAAAAATATTTTCAAATTTAATAGTCTAGTATACATTTTTAAATTTGTCAATACTTTACCTACATCTAAATTGAATGTAGGTACAAAGGTAAAGCCTTTACTTAATAATTGTAAATATTTACCATCAAATTTGTGTCCTGTAAAATTATAAAAATTGAAACCAGAGAAGGAAGAAACAGAACAGTCATTCATCTCATTTTTTTGTAAAACCTCCACATAATTCTCACTCAAACTGTTCACTATCACAAGCGATTCATCAGTTACCTGTGTATCTAGTGTGGGATAAGGTATATCAATATTATTTGAACCACTAATTTCCTCAATATACACTTCTATGTGGCTGGAATTTAAGGTGGCTATCTCTGCCATGAGTAGGTTCTGTGAGGTTGGTTGTTGTGGTATCTGTGAGTATGTTGGTTCTGGCTGTTCTGTTGTTCTCTTATCCGTTCCGATCTCCTCAGAGATGGTGGTTCTAAAAAAACATGTTGAACTTCATCATTAAAATTAAAATTAACCTGGTTAGTCCTCACATTATCAATATTGGGACTTAGATCTTGTCTATTCCCCATAACTTGTTTTCGATTTTGAACTTGCATGTTCTTGTATTCCCTAAAATGGGTGTAGGCTTTGTTGTTGTTATAATCCCTACTATCTCTTTCTATTTTGTTATTTTTGATGTCCAAACCCTTGTTGATGTACCTATCAATATCCTTAAGAATATTTTCTAACCTAAATTTATTATGCTCATATAGCAAATCAGCTTTAATATTACTATCTAAAGTGTTCAATTTCTCCTTTAGAACATTCAGTCTATCATTGTTATTACGAATAATCAACCTTAATAATTCTAAACCAGTTCTGTCAAAGAGATGCAGTAGTTCTGTAAATACTTCCGTGCCTTCCTGGAAACCATGCGGTAATTTAAACAGGCGTAGCCCCTTTGGCACCTGTTTTAATTCAAGGGAACGTTCCAGGAACGCATTGTCCATCTGAAGCGATTTGTACATTCTCAAAGTTTTTTCAAATTCTAAAAATTGTGTATTCAGCATTCCCATATCTCTTGACATGATGGGCTGTCTCTTATTTAAAGATGTGGCCATAAGAAAATAATTCAAGTCCATATTAGATGTATGGTTATTGTTAGAACGAACACTGCGTGTAGTCTGATTCCGTTCATCAATGTGAAGGGGCCTAATTGACCTGTTAATACGAGGTGGAGCATTTACGTCTTCTTTGCCTGACGTCACGCCGTTGTTCGATGGACTTGTAGATGGTTGCCTAGTGACCGGCCCCTGTACGCTTGTATTAGGAGTGGAGTGCAACGTAAAAAGTTGCTCTTGGGATTCCGTTATTAAAACTTCACCCTCAACTGCAGGGTTCTTAAGTTGTTCATGCAAAGTTTTAATTAATTTGTTTGTAATGTCTAAATGTTCTTGTAATAAACGCTGTATATCCATGTTATACAACCTGATTTCCAAAAGCCGTTAGATGACAGCACAAAAAACGTTTAATAATAATGTTTGCCAAAGTAGGATAATAGGTAGTGTCATTTAATAGGAAAATATGAAGAATAGAGAAGTCAATTAAAAATGAAAAAAGATAGTACTACCAATGGTCTATGTATATCAAAAGTCCACACAGAGCAAGCATAAAGTTCTATCGTGCACTGATTAATAACACCGGTAGTACTGAGACAACTTCCAAAGTAAGTGCGACCACTTCTTGAGAGTTAATAAGCTCTGAAACAATGTTTATAACCAGTGGTTATGTAGCCGATGAAAATGTGGATATACAAGACTGCCAATGGTGAATCTATAAATAAAAGTCCACACAGTGCAACCATCAAGTTATGTAGTTCACTGTTCTATAGAACACCGGCAGTACTTGACACAACTTCCAAAAAGCAGGTACGTCCACTTCTTTAGAGTAAAAAAACTCTAAAAAACTATTAATAACCAATAAAATACGGATAACTTAATGAACAAAACGTTGTCATCAAGTACGTAGTCCACACAGAGCAAACGTAAAGTTCTATCGTGCACTGATTTAATAACACCGGTAGTACTGAGACAACTTCCAAAGTAAGTGTGACCACTACTTGACAGTTAATAAGCTCTGAAACAATGTTTATAACCAGTGGTTATGTAGCCGATGAAAATGTGGAAATACAAGACTGCCAATGGTGAATCTAAAATAAAAGTCCACACTCTCCAACCATCAAGTTCTGTCGTGCACTGTTCTGTAGAACACCGGCAGTACTTAACACAACTTCCAAAAAGCAGGTACGACCACTTCTTTAGAGTAAAAGTACTCTAAAAAACTATTAATAACCAATAAAATTATAAAAATACGGATAACTTGATGAACAAAACGTTGTCATCAAATACGTAGTCCACACGTACGTTGTTGGTCTATGAGACACGACTCACCGGGATACAATCAGGCCGTCGGATAAGCAGTAATGTTAAACATCCACAAACGAACCACTTGTAACGCAATGAAACCCAACGAACCTTGGATCCTGGTGTGTAAAAGTTCTCCTTTATTAAATAGCACCAACAAAATCTGCATACAGCAAAAAAACGACAAGGACTAAGTGCTTTCACCCTAGTAAGTAGGGCATCTTCAGAGTAATAAATGAACACTACCATCATCCTTATATAGCAACCATTTCACTAAATTAAACCTTAATAGGGCTTACATCATTAAACTTAATTAGTTAATTAACAATCAAGTTGAAACAGAAGAGAAGGAAAAGAAAATGAACATGAAACTAAACTCATAGTTACTTCCCTTAATCTAATACATAAACATGAAAGAAAATAATATATACATATGTATATGTTAATATGTTATATAAACTTATATATATGTGTATGTATGTGTGTTTAGCACAAGTAAATACAAATATAAGATGTTAAATATTAGTTAAGCTTCTATATGACTTAATCGTTCTATTTAATGTTGATATGTTTTAGCAGCATAGAATGTGTTATTAAAATGTTTTTTAAAAAATAAACTGTAAGTTATAACATTATGACATCCGTGAGGACAAAAAAATTGAACATAGGATATATATAAATTGTGTTGTATGTGTTTGTTATAAAAATATTAAAATATTTCATGTTGTAAAACTCTCACAGTATCACTAAATGTAATTTATATTATAAAATATGTTTTAAAATCAATAATCATAATCTAATTTAATAATATAACAATGTCAAAACAGTAAAATTGTTACAATTATCATAAAAAATCATATTAAAAGTCACATATATATATATATGTAATTAACAAAATTTATATCAAATAATAATGGTGAAAATTGCATAAATATTAATAAATATTAAATGTTAATAAATATTAATAAACGCAATTAATTTCATAATATAAATGTTTAATATTCATAATAATAATTATAGATATGAATATAAATATGAATATTTAAAACCTGCCATAAATATATGGAAAATTAAATAGAAAATTAAATATACATATAATATAAATAATAACATAATAATCTAATATAGTTAACCATTTAATTAAATATGTATAAATAAATAATAACATAATAATTCAATAAGTTAACCATATGAATAAATACAATTAACGATGTAAAAAAACAATTAACATTATAAAAAATTAACATTATAAAAAATTGAATGGTGTGATGAAGTCGAAAGACACTATTAAATGTTTAATATTAATTATCAATTATCAATATATAAAATGTAAATATAAATTATTAAATAAACATTAAATAATTAAACATTTAATAATCAAACATTTAAATAAACTGTGATCTAAGCTTTAATATGCTGGATATAGAAATTTGTTCATTAATGCCAGGTAATGTTGTGGCATTTAATCTAAGTTGCCACAAACATTCCTTTGCTTCTAATATCATTTTTTCATCACCACCATTATTTTCTTTATTGTATGTTCTATCAATAATAAAGAATATAAATCTTTTAAAATTACAACAATTGATACTGTGATTGTATAGAGCACTAGTTGTTTTATGTTTTTTTATATCACGTAAATGTTCACTAATTCGTGTTTTAAGTTTTCTAATAGTTTTTCCTACATAAAACGCGTGACAGGCAGTACAGGATGCTACATAGACCACCATTTTTGAATTACAGTTGCATAACCCTGGACATCTAATAGTCTTAACATAATTGTAAATATATAAGTAGGGACCGTCATTAATAAATCTACAAACATGACATGCTCCACATTTATTCATTTTAGAATTTTTAAACACATCATAATTACTATACTGTTCAAATAGATTCTTTAAATTTCTACCTCTACTAAAAGTTATTTTAGGTGTATTTCCTATTATGTCCCTAAATTCATGATTTAATTCAAAAACACTAGTCCAGGCTTCATGTATAGCATTAACTATTTGTTGAGAACAATTATTAAATGGTAAGATGAAAGTGTCATGTCTTGAAGTAGGTGATTTCATAATTATATTATTGTCAGAGGTCAAAGAGATAATTGGTTTGTAAAGTGTACTCCTTTAATTAAAATTTCTCTACTCATCTCTTGAACAATATCAACAGGATATCCTCTGGCTTTTCACTGTATGTCATAGCTGTCAAAGTGGGTGTCATGGTGAGCTACGTGTTCCACATGGTGTGGTGCAGGTGTTGATCATATACTCATGTCCTGCTAGTCCAGTCTTTGCTGGAGAGTCCAAATGTCCACATTGGGTGATATATGGGTAACCCTGACAGGTCTGAGTGTTTGGAGTTTAGAGGGAAGTGTTGTCTGTGTATACGAGGCAGTTGCAACAGTGCCTCAGAATGGATAAGTGCTCCAGGTTAATGAATGAAAGCACAGATAACCACCCTACAAACATGCCAGGAGGGGTGGACATAACTAGTGAGTACTGGGGCTACATCTGTGATGAACGAGTACTGCTGATGGCTCCCAGGTGTGCCATATCTTGATACAATAACCTGGTGAAGTGCCAAGCCATAATGCTAGTTGAAGTGCTAGACAGGAAGAACTAGCATGATGTACAGGTGGAACAGAAGGCAGACTGTCTGCCACCTGTAATACTTTACCACAGCTGTGGAGTTACCAGCAACTTTGGCCATATGAAAACTCAGTAAGCTCTGCAGCGCATGTGGTAACTGTGTAATACTATAGTAGATATACCTAAATAAGCAGGAGTTCTAATCCCAATACTGGCAAGTGTGTGTGTGAATCATGTACTGTCTGGCTTATACCATTTTTGAACTGTGTACTACCCTTTACACTTTCCTTCATTCCAGTTTCGTAGTCCTGTTGATGTCATCCACCGGAGATGTATCTTTGGAAGTGAGGGAAATGTAGAAGCTCTGTGGTGCAAAGCAGAGTAAGTTCTGTAGCACATGCGGTAACTGTGTAACACTGTAGTAGCAATACATAGCTAGGTAGGGGTTCGAAACTCAGTACTGGCAAGTGGATGTCGGTGTGATTGTGTAATAACAGCATCCATTGGGGGGGCAGGTTTTGCTAAATTACTATATTGAGGACCTAGTATATGTCCCAATGTCCACATTTCAAGGTCAACAGTTGTCAAACACTGTACAGGTTGGTGTACACAATCCACAGCCATAAATGTCTACTGCCATATGGAATAACTATGTGACAGTATGGATTAGTGAATAATATAGGCAACCCTTCTAATACTCAGAGACTCTCTACCAATGGATCATAAGCAACACACTTGGCTAGGCAGCAACCACTATACTGGTAGTTCTCCTGAAAATTGCCTCCCAGATAGTACCCAAGGTGTGATTGCAGTGGACTACATGCCTGTTGACCACAACAGTGCCACTGACATCAGAAAGTAATCTGATGTGTTACATCTCCCGACTGTGTGTTATCCAGCAAGTAAAAGGACATGGCACCCTGTTCCATCCCCTCAGCAGAACAATCAATGTGTACAGTGGCACTTTTGCCATGTTCCTCACTGGACACCTGCAACAACTGTAGGGCCTGCAAACGTACCCCACAAAGGGAATACCATTCCTTATACACATGCCCTGTTTGGACAGACACCAATAACTCCAATGAATCCCAGTATCATACTGTCTATGTAGGTGCAATCACTACCTTAGTTACATAGCCAGGTCTGAACAAACGACGTCAGGAATGCTAACTCTGAAGATACCAATCTGTCCACACAACATGCCTCAGAGACCTCAAGCACACTTCCACACTTCAAAGGACATGCTTTTGGGATAGGTTCACAACCCAGACACTGTCCATGGTATGGAATATAAATCACATACATGTGAACCACCTCTCCATTACAACTGACATGTGTCCTCCACTCCAATGACTGCTATGAATGACTGCATCCTGACAGTTAGATGTGTACTGTAGAGCAGCATGATCCACAGATTGCATACATATGTAGCTGTTATGGTGATAATAACATTAAGAACACTGCCTAATAAGGCATCATAGGGGTGGCAAGACACTTAGCCATTACCTGGAAACCCAGCGGTAACAGATGTAGGGCATCTATGGCAAGTCATTGGGTGCTGTCAATCATGCCATCCCAAGCAGAGAGGTACTGGATCCCCTGAGAATGACACATAATTCGTAAGCCAATGTTGCAATCAGTCTGATAGTACCACAGCATCATTCTGGGTGACAGTGGTACACTGCCCAGGACTACTGTCACTCCTGCCTGCACCACATAATCAGAGAGTTCAACCATGTCTCTTGTCATGTAATCCAGGGAGGTGTGTCCCAAGTCATTCACACCCACATGGATACAGAGTGATACTCATAGTTGTTGTGGAGTGCCATGACTGGCTGTGTCATGTGTTGGATGCTGGCATGTGATAGATATTTGTCTGTTACCTGCTCCATATTCAACTTAGTGAGTGGGATATGTGTGTGCCTCAGTATTGAGTTGCCTGTGATCACTGTATTGTGCAAGGTGATTAGCCTTAGGAGCTTAGGTTGAGGGGCATACTGTGTAGGTTAAATATGTGTCCTTTGGCATGTTCCATGTCGCAGTGTCTGAGTGGGTATCTGTCCTGCTGGTCTGTGCTGTTTAGGTAAATGTCCATTGAGTGTCTCTGGAAAGGTGGGTGTGTGGCTTTGCACTGTATGTCATGGCTGTCAAAGTGGGTGTCATGGTGAGCTATGTGTTCCACATAGTGTGGTGCAGGTGTTGATCATATACCCATGTCCTGCTAGTCCAGTTTTTGCTGGAGAGTGCATATGTCCACATTGGGTTATATATGGGTAACCCTAACAGGTCTGAGTGTTTGGAGTTTAGAGGGAAGGGTTGTCTGTGTACATGAGACAGTTGCAACAGTGCCTCAGAATGGACAAGTGCTCCAGGTTAATGAATGAAAGCATATATAACCACCCTACAAACATGCCAGGAGGGGTGGACATAACTAGTGAGTACTGGGACTACATCTGTGATAGACAAGTACTGCTGATGGCTCCCAGGTGTGCCACATGTCTTGATACAATAACCTGGTGAAGTGCCAAGCCATAATGCTAGTTGAAGTGCAAGACAGGAAGAACTAGCATGATGTACAGATGGAACAGAAGGCAGACTGTCTGCCACCTGTAAAACTTTACCACAGCTGTGCAGTTACCAGCAGCTTTGGCCATATGAAAATTCAGTAAGCTATGTAGCAAGTGTGGTAACTGTGTAATACTATAGTAGACATACCTAAATAAGCAGGAGTTCTAATCCCAATACTGGCAAGTGTGTGTGAATTATGTACTGTGGCTTATACCATTTTTGAACTGTGTACTACCCTTTACACTTTTCTTCATTCCAGCTTAGTAGTCCTGTTGATGTCATCCACCTGAGATGCACCTTTGGAAGAGACGGAAATGTAGAAGCTCTGTGGTACAAAGCAGAGTAAGTTCTGTAGCACATGTGGTAACTGTGTAACACTATAGTAGACATATCTAAATAAGCAGGAGTTCTAATCCCAATACTGGTAATTGTGTGTGTGAATCATGTACTGTCTGGCTTATACTACTTTTAAACTGTGTATTACCATTTTCACTTCCCTTCACTCCAATTTAGTAGTTGATGTCATTCACCTGAGATGTACCTTTGGAAGAGACAGAAATGTAGAAGCTCTGTGGTGTGTCCACTAACTGCGTAGCACTATAGTAGAAATACCTAGATAGGCAGGAGTTCTAATCCTAATGCTGGTAACTGTGTGTGTTGTGAGGATCATATCTTGTGTGGCTTATACCATTTTGATGTGTATACCATACATGGCTGGTAACCACCTCCGACTGCCATTACTTTATATAGTGCGGTAACAGCATCTGCCTCACATGCAGCAAGTTAAACCATGTACAGTCCACTGTATTGATGTGTCTGACATATCCATATGTTTGCAATGTATACATGGTCGGAAGTGGTCTGTGTGCCTTAACAATACCCATGTATGTAATATTATAGCCAAATAGGCCATAGTGAGTGTACTGACACATATGGCAGCATGAGGTATCACACCTGACTGAAGCATCATGCTGATACAACATCTGCCTCCCTCACAGGTGGCCAGCCTTGTAGGTGGAATACATGAGTCCAGATGCATGGTATTACAGGTGAACTGTTCCTGTTATGGGTCACATTACAGGCTGGAAGAGGTGTAGACCATCATACTGTGGTCCTAATTAGTATGCAACAGGAACACCTTGCATCTTAAGAGGGGGTGTGTACACAATTTATATCCACTGTAAACCACTAATGTGTCATGCATAATGCTACCTTAAGCTGTTTGTGCAGCCCATTTTGCTGGCCTCTGTCCAGACGTCATAGCACTGACAAGTTGTGAGGTATGCTACAGGAATGTTGCATTCACATCAGATAGGACCCATTGATGACCACTGGGATGCAATACAGTTAACCCCAGCACAATTGAACATGCACAACAAGCAATATAGCTATTAAATAAAGCAATATAGCTATTACTGATGGTTGTGTGCATGGTAAATTACATGTGCTTTACATGCCTGGGGTATTGCCAGGCAACAAAAGAATAATGTCATACTCATCAGCTTCAGGCTGCTGTCCCATATGCATACCAGAGGGTCCTAGGTAGTTCTGAGAGGGAGTTATTGTCACCAGACTCACAGGTGGCCTTGGTACCGGATCGATGCAGCATGTTTGCACATCTACATTATTAACTGCAATAATACACAATGTCCTGTCCACATCAAAGATGTGCACCTCTGTGCATTAGAAAACCCTATCCACAACTGCAATTGGACCTGACACATGCATGTAGATACAATACAGATGCATGTATGTCTGATGCATTACTGTACTAATCCCCACTGGGCCCTTACCTGCACGCTCCTTGTCCAATGTGTGTGTGTGTGTGTGTGTGTGTGTGTGTGTGTGTGTGTGTGTGTGTGTGTGTGTGTGTGTGTGTGTGTGTGTGCAACCCACCTCCACAATGCTTCCCTCAGTGTCATGGCTTGTTCATGGGGTGTGTGCCGCAAGTTTGGCAAGGAGATCCACGGTGGATGTCATTGGGGGCTGTATGGCTGGGCCCCCACCTGTGGCTATCCAGTCCATCACTGTAGTAGCTGCCCATTTATGGGCATGGCAGATGAGGTGGGTGGCCCGATGCTATTCATGCTCATAACGTCTGCTGTGCAGGCCAGTATCATTTACCCTGTGGACCGTGTGATGTTTACATCATGCACAAAGGCCACTATGACACAGATGACTGTTGTCAGAACCCTGGATATTACCTCAATGCCAGGAGATGTGCTGTCATTACCTTTGTAAACACCATGGCTCACATGAAGTAATACATTGCTGGTAGTCCACTGAACAGCAATGTTGTTATAACATAATAGGGAACATGGGTTGACACTGAACTGTCTGTTGACCACAACAGTGCCACTGACATCAGAAAGTACTTCAATGTGTTATATCACCTGACTGTGTGTTATCCAGCAAGTAAAAGGACACGGTCACCCTGTACCTTCCCCTCAGTAGCCCAATCAATATGTACAGTGGCCCTTTTGGATGTACACCACTGGACACCTGCAACACCTGTAGAGGCTGCAAATGTACCCCACAAAGATCACACCAGGCCTTACACACATGCCCTGTATGGACAGATTCCTATAACTCCAATGAATCCCTATATCATACTGTCTATGTAGGTGCAACCACTGCCTGAGTAACACAGCCTTGTCTCACCAAACTGGGTCAGGAATGTTACATCTGAAGATGCCAATCTGTCCACAGAACATGCCCCAGATACCTAAAGCACATGTCCACACTCCAAAGGACATGCTTGTGGGATAGCTTCTCAACCCAGACACTGTCCATGGTATGGAATATAAATTACATACATGTGAAGTAATGCACATCACTGGCCATCCACAATACACATCTGGATGAATGGATGGGGAATACAATGCCTACCCCTGGGGCTCACTCCAGTGAGTATACTCATTAGCCACACTGGGGATTATTTTCATGTGGCCTGATGCCAGGGTATTTCCTTGGCGTAGCCTTGTAGAGCCTTCATGGTCTTTCACCTACTACACACCTATGAAGCTATGAACCAATGGATCTCAGTACTGCGAAGTGTGTGTGTGTGTGTGTGTGTGTGTGTGTGTGTGTGTGTGTGTGTGTGTGTGTGTGTGTTGTGTAGTAATCTGAGTGTTTTTGTTTGATGAATACCTCCTGGGGTGTGATTATTAGCAAACGAAGGTGTGTCCAAACCAACACACTTACCATTCTCCACTCTGAAACAGATGTTGTCAATCACCATAAACATATATACAACCCTCAGCCCTATAATCTGCAAGGCATATGCAATCAATGTTGTACAGACCTGTGAAATTCATGCAGATACAGCTGTACCTTACCTATGACATGGTTGATGTGTTAATGCACTGCCATACCACTTGGTCTTGCTGCAGGGCCACATCCTGATGACACACAGAGGCCTAGAACACAAACAGGATACAGCATGTGAGAACACATTCATTCAGCATTAAGAATAGCAATAATGCATAATGGCTTAAACTGTACACACACTCTAATCTGTACCCCTTACAAATGCCAGATGACAGCACCCTACACAGCATTACCTACATACAATTTATTAAGTTCATCCTGTGCATCAGACCCATATTTGCATGTCCCTGCATCTAAGATTTGTTTTGGATGTCAGGGATCGGGCACAGGTTTCATCATATGTACAAGGTGTTGTGTGGTTTTGCCAGAGCCCTAGGCTGTGCCATTTGTTTAACAGTATGGGTGTGTGTTTGGAGTATGGGAATGGCATGGCCTGCGCAGGTGTGGTGCATGTGTGTGTAGGTGAGTTTAGTGTGTGTGTGTGTGTGTGTGTGTGTGTGTGTGTGTGTGTGTGTGTGTGTGTGTGTGTGTGTGCGTGTGTGTGTGTGTGTGTGTGTGTGTGTGTGTGTGCAGACATGCTATGTGGCTGCCCTACACTGACATTTTCTGGACAGCTGTGGCCTGTACATGGCAGGGTGTACAGTTCACTGCCTTCAGCCAAGGACACAGGAACTGGATATGCCAAGGGTATCATGGGCACCTCCATTGACAAGGCCAGAAAGGCCGGAGATAGTACTGCTGCCTGATGGTGACGTATGTCTGCTGGATCCATGACCCTGTTTGGACCCTCCAGAATCATGTGTCCATGGCCTGACATGTGTTGGCGTGGACATCCCACCACCCTCACTAGTGCTGGTGTTACTGCCCATGCAGGTGTATGATGCTGCATGGCCACGTGCTCCCCCAGATGATCGTGGTTCTGAGATACCTTCATGTGGCTGCTGCCTCCCATCTGCCATACATTCATGCACAGATAATCCATGGTGGAGGAGTGCCATGACCTGACCCCACTGTCTATCTGCAATCTCATTGCCCTCACTTATGGCTTCTATGAATTCGCAAAAATTGCCACAGGCACCAGGGAGATGTTCTTCCACCAGCCTGTGCACTTGTCTGTTACATTCATGACATGCCCGTGCATCCATTACGGACTGAAACATGTGCCTGGTTACTGCAGCAGTGGCACTTTCAACATGGGCTGGACAGGCAGCCATTCTCCTCTGAACACCCCTGCCTGCCTGCCTGTGTGGGACCTCACCAATACTCTGACTATGGCAAGTGCCTGGGCACTCACTTGCCATAGCCACCACACTTGCATGTTCTGTGCCAGCACCCAGCTGTCCTTCTTTTGTGGCCACTGGCAATGGGGAATGGGTGGGCATTGTGACTTTGTGTGGGGATTGGGTTGATATAGGTGGGATGCCAACCAATGACACAGCTGCAGCCTCTGATGACCCCACCTGTGCCTCACTATGGGTATCATCATGGTCAGAGTCACCAAACAAAGTAATATCACTTGCCCAGTGGGAGGGACTGCAACCACTATGGCCACCGAGAAAAAGACAACATATGTACATTACTATCGGCACTATTTGGTGGAATACACACACACACACACACACACACACACACACACACACACACACACACACACACACACACACACACACACAGTGTCCCAGAGGCATTCGACAGACCTCAAATTAGGTAACAGATGACAGTCATGACACACACTCAGACCACAACAGACATACTTTTAACCTCAACATCATGCAGTACATACCTTTCAACTTATCGTAACTGCAAATTTACACCACTTGGATATGTGACTGTTTTTATTTGGTTGTGAGCCTTCACCTACAACACACTGCACCATGCAAACATTACTGCTGTTCATCTGTATAGCACTTTGGCCAAAACTACAGAACATACCTACCAACTGTACAGAGTTTCCAGGAATATCTACATATGTGGTTCATCTTTCCTGTCTGCTGATCATACCTCCTATGTGTGTTTGATACATTACTTGTTGGTCCAGTGGATTGGTGACCCTACTTAATGTTATGCTGTTATATGAAGATGGCATACCCTGCAATACATGCATGTGAAAACAAGGTCAGTTACTGAAACAACTTCCCAAGCTTACAGTAGATATAGTAAGTGTACATACCCTTTTTAACATGCAATGATTTTGTGACAGATCACATGAGACACCAGTGATATTGCCATAACATTTCCACCATTTCATATGACATATAACCTGTGCACTCCAGTTGAAAAACATACACATCAGGTAGGGTTCACATATAGTACATGATATGACTACAATAGCTGGGTTGCACAGGGGTGCACACCTGTAAACTGACACTTTGGTAAAGCAAACCAAAGAAGAAATATATACTGCTGGGGTAAAGTGCCTCCAAACAAAGTCACAAAAATATATCCACAAACAGAATGAAAGGCACACCACAACAATCGAAGTAAACCTTGTAGTTAATCAATCCTTTATTTCAGTAAGCGCTTTCACGCCTCACTGGGCACTTTCTCAGACTTCAATAAATTTAAAAAAGACTTCATCCATTAAATACTCCTGGATAAATATCTTACTAACCAATGAGAACGCTCAGTTGGTCATAATATCAATTAACATAAAAAGTTAACATATAAAAAATCAAACATATAAAAAATCAGTAATACATTAAAATCTATCCTGAATGAACATGAATTAATACAAATATAAGAAAACATATAATTATATAAAAAGATATATTATAAAATTATATAGATTCCATTAACTTTAATGAATTTATAAAAACAACATAATTCATGTTAAATACATATTATTAAAAAAAAAAATATATATATATATATATATATATATATATATATATATATATATATATATATACATATATATGGCAATATCTATAAGGAAATTTGGTTTACTTCGATTGTCGTGGTGTGCCTTTCATTCTGTTTGTGGATATACTTTGGTAAAGCACCTGTTCATCTCATCACAGCATTCAGTACTCTTGGGAAGGTTTGTGTCAGCATGGCACATCTTGATATGGCAATGTTTGCACACTCTCCCTTGCAGAACACCTCCAAATCTGTCAGATTGCAAAGCCATCCACTGTGTACAGCACTCGTCAGGTCACCACACAGATTGTGTATCATAACACACACACACACACACATATATATATATATATATATATATATATATATATATATATATATATATATATATATATATATGATTTCTATTAGATCACTGAACACTTAAAAAAGCGACCGGTGATTAATCGACCCTATGTAAGCAAAACTTACAATTTCGAACTGTCAGAACAGCTATTTTTTTTCCTAAAAAATCGCTGTTCCAACAAAAAAAAAAAAAAAAACTTTAAACATTACATTAAGTGGGGGGCTTCACCTCCCACACACCCCCTACTTAAATATACCAACTCCGAGACCGCACTACAGTGCCGAAAATGGCAACGTAATGAAGCGGCCAAGCAAATTCTTTCCCAGGGAAAGAATTTGCTTAAAAGCCACTTTGCATTCGAAAGAATGCATCTTCGGCCTTCTATGTATATATATATATATATATATATATATATATATATATATATATATATATATATATATATATATATATATATATATATATATCA